>NC_090346.1:10586028-10896454 GCF_035084215.1 Heptranchias perlo
GGGATGGGACCTGCATCTGTGTTTTACTTGTGTGACGTCTGAAGTCCATTCAGACTCCATGCAGACAGCAGACTGTTATTTTTTTTAGCAAATAGCTACCTTTTTAAGAGATTTGAAGAGACATCCTCCCTTTAAGAGATTGGGGCTCCCCCAGCTGGTGGAAAGTGCGCATTTCCTTGAATCGTTGGGTCAGACCTAGTTTTTAACAGGTTGATGTCTCGACCTGCCTGCGCAGGAAGCACCGGGTGTGGGTTAATCGCGGATCGCGATACCCGCGCCCGGTTTGTAGCCCTATCCAAATTAACCCCCAAAAAGTTTGAAAAGCACTGGCCTAAAACTCAGATATGCGTGATAAGTGGGCATTTGTCGCCCCCTAGAGACAGGTACCGATACTGAAACAAAATCTCACTGTTCGGAGAACAAGCTATTAATCTGTTACTGTTTTTTGATATATAACTCAACTAATTAGAAAATGACAAAAACTGTGTGCTTTTAATTTATTAAATCTTTTAGTGATGCCTTTCCCATTTATAGGATCATTACTTATTGTTTTCAGTGCACATAATGCTCTCTCTGCCGAGTGAAATCCTTTTGTGAGAGAATTCCACGTTTCTGCCCTTGTGTTGGTGCAAAGATCCGCTTGATTGGCACCCCATCCACCGCCCTAAACATTCACTCTCTTCACCATCAACGCACCAGTGGCTGCAGTGTGTGCCATCCACAGGATGCACTGCAGCAACTCGCCAAGGCTTCTTCAACAGCACCTCCCAAACCCTCAACCTCTACCACCTAGAAGGACAAGAGCAGCAGGCACATGGGAACAACACCACCTGCACGTTCCCCTCCAAGTCACACACCATCCCGACTTGGAAATATATCGTCGTTCCTTCATCGTCGCTGGGTCAAAATCCTGGAACTCCCTTCCTAGCAGCACTGTGGGAGAACCTTCACCACACGGACTGCAGCGGTTCAAGAAGGCGGCTCACCACCACCTTCTCGAGGGCAATTAGGGATGGGCAATAAATGCCGGCCTCGCCAGCGACGCCCACATCCCATGAACAAATAAAAAAAAATTAGAAATCCGGTTGTATTTATTGGATACCACAGCCAACATTTGCAAATATCTTTTTCTTTATCCTGAAGTCCTGTTGGACAGAAGTTCTATCCTCAGTCCCTTGGAGGAGATTAACATCTTGTTGGTCATTGGTATAATGTCACAATTACTAGTATTGCACGCATCAAAGCTCTACAACTGAAAAAAACGAGAAGCCCTTTCTGAATAATGAAACTGAAGAAAGCAGGGGGAAGCCAGTCATCCTAAGATGCTGAGGCACTGACTGAACAAGAAATAAACCAGTTAGGCGCTATAAGGTTAATCAGTCTGTTCAGTAGTGGATATGTTCAGGTTCAACACTGGATTCCATTTTCTACATGAATCAACCCTGAGAAATACTGATGCTGAGTCTCGCCACCTTTTACGTAATACCGACTGCGGAAGCAATTCCCACCTCCCCATTACGTTCTATCTTAGTATCGTGTTGTTGTACCAGTCTCAGAAACAGTTAAGGAACAGTTAAGCACGATTGCCACAAGATTGGTGGTTCAGCATTCACAGCGGATGCAGAACTTTGGTGCAAAACATTGTAGACCATCACCTCCACCACTGCCTTATGTTGGTCACCCATGTTTCAGGTCATACAAATCTCAGTATTATCAGCAACTATTTCATTCTATCAGAAATTGAGCAGCATGCTGTTTGAAACATCCTATCTGAATCAATTCTGCATATAATCCTCCATCTGACTCAAGACAAAATTGGAGCAACATACTCCAGTCCATCTCTGGCTCTAATGTGATGATGCATAGAAACATCCAGGCCTATTACGGTACAGGTTCAAGAGACTTGGATTCAACTGCAAATGTGACGATGGATTGAACACTTCATCTGCACTTAAGTTGACTCGAGGGCATCCAGCCAGTTTGCTCAGTACTCGGTCCGGCACAGGCACGATGGGCCGAATGGCCTCCTGTGCTGTAAAGTTTAAGCACTTCATAGAACCAATCATCAAAGGATGAAAAGACTGGGGCTCTTTTCTCAAGAAAAGGGAAGGCTGAGGGGTGAGCTGATAGAGGTCTTTAAGATTATGAAAGGGTTTGATAAGGTAGACGTAGAGAAGATGTTTCCACTTGTGGGGGGAGACCAAAACTAGGGGCCATAAATATAGGATTTTTACTAATAAATCCAATCGAGAATTCAGGAGAAACTTCTTTACCCAGAGTGTGGTAAGAATGTGGAACTCGCTACCACAAGGAGTGGTTGGGATGAATAGCATAGATAAGAAAATAAGAACTAGGAACAGGAGTAGGCCATACGGCCCCTCGAGCCTGCTCCGCCATTCAATAAGATCATGGCTGATCTTCTACTTCAGTTCCACTTGCCCGCCCACTCCCCATATCCCTTGATTCCCTTAGTGTCCAAAAATCTATCAATCTCAGTTTTGAATATACTCAACAACTGAGCATCCACAGCCCTCGGGTAGAAAATTCTAAAGATTCACAACCGTCATGAATTTAAGGGGAAGCAAGATAAACACACGAGGGAGAAAGGAATAGAAGGATATGCTGATAGGGTTAGATGGAGGCTCGTGTGAAGCATAAACGCTGGCATGGACCAGTTGGGCCGAATGGCCTGTTTCTGTGCTATACATTCTTTGTAAATGTGTAAATGGACACATCTGCTGCACAGTTCAATTTTTACTGCAATTTTGCTCATTGTTCACTTGTTTTTGCTCTTTATAGAAATGTCACGTAAACTTATAAAGGTTTACAGTATGTATAAGCATCATTGATCAGGACTTGACATTTGTTTTTCCCATTTGAGAACTTATAGAACTCCACAGAGGTAGCGAGACCCTCTGTTAATCATATACTTCAAAGCAGTAACTATGGGTTTCCGTATAATGATGATGAAAATAGCAGGGACTGTTAATACATCATTGGAGAGACCTGTTGAGTTGCGTCTGCTTCCATATGTGTCGGTGATCTGGCTGATTATTTTCTCATTGGCGAAAATCACAAGTTTATTTCCCACCTGCAGGTACTGGCTGATGTACAACAGCAACTTGCATTTACATAGCACCTTTTAACATGTCCCAAGGCACAACACGGGAGTGTTATCAAACAAAATTTGACACCGAGCCACATAAGGAGATAATAAGACAGGTGACCAAAAGCTTGATCAAAAAGGTAGGTTTTAAGGAGCGTCTTAAAGGTGGGGAAGAGAGAGGTGGAAAGGTTTAGGGAGGGAATTCCAGAACTTAGGGCCTAGGCAGCTGAAGGCACGGCCGCCAATGGTGCAGCGATTAAAATCGGGGATGCGCAAGAGGCCAGAATTGGAGGAGCGCAGAGATCTCAGAGGGTTGTAGGGCTGGAGGAGGTTACAGAGATAGGGAGGGGCGAGGCCATTTTTAAAGCTATTGTTTGCATACCCCTGCTGTTCAAATCCAGCACTGACAGTAGAGAGATGTTGGTATGGGTCAGGCAGTGGTGCAGTGACAATTGCAGGATGAGGTCGACTCTACTCACGTCTGAGATTTATTTTCAAGGAGGACATAATCCCCCAGAGAGTTCTGATTTTTGACACTCTTTAGTCCATTCTCCAGCATTTGGAATAGACTGTTTGCACATCCACAAATATATTGTGTGCACTTCTTATGAGAGAATATGCCTCAGTTAGAAGTTAAACTATTGGTGAACCATGTACGTTATAGTTATTTAGGTGCCACCCGTGGCTCAGTTGGTTGCACTTTCACCTCTGAGTCAGAAGGTTGTGGGTTTAATTCCCACACCAGAGACTTGAGCCCATAATCTAGGCAGACAATTCAGCGCAGTACTGAGGGCATGCTATGCAGTCTTTTGGATGAGATGTTAAACCGAGGCCCCATCTGCTCCCTTAGGTGGACATAAAAGATCCCACGGCACTATTTCGAAGAAGAGCAGGGGCGTTTTCCCCAGTGCCCTGGCCAAGATTTATCCCTCAACCAACATCACTAAATCAGAATATCTGGTCATTATCACATTGTTGTTTGTGGGACTTTGCAGTGCGCAAATTGGCTGTTACATTTTCTGTCTACCTTTCTGTAGGTCTTTCTTTCTTTCTTTCTCTCTATATGTCTGTATTTCTTTCTTTTCTGCATGTCTTTCTTAAAACATTTTACACCTTAAAATATTTTTAAAATGTTGGAATACAAAGCAGCATATGAAAGAGGAAACATAGGTTAAAGTATTTTCCTTTTCACAAACCTGCTATGTATTTCCAAGGTTTTCCATTTTTATTTCACAGTTTTTCTTTTTAATTTTACATCTACGAGTGCAGTTCAGGTTGCAGCCTGACAGTATAATTTTTTACTTTACTTGTCTCCTGTAGTGCCAGGAACTCTGAGCACCCTGCTCAGGATAGAGCTTTGTGCATGCAGCTGGGGTACGGGCACGTGGCTGGGGTGCGGGCACACGGCTGGGGTACGGCACGCAGCAGGGGTACGGGCACACGGCTGGGGTACGGCACGCGGCAGGGGTGCGGGCACACGGCTGGGGTAAGGCACGCAGCAGGTGTACAGGCACACAGCTGGGGTACGGCACGCGGCAGGGGTGCGGGCACACGGCTGGGGTACGGCACGCGGCAGGGGTGCGGGCACACGGCTGGGGTACGGCACACGGCAGGGGTGCGGGCACACGGCTGGGGTACGGCACGCAGCAGGGGTACGGGCACACGGCTGGGGTACGGCACGCAGCAGGGGTACGGGCACACGGCTGGGGTACGGCATGCGGCTGGGATACGGGCACGCAGCAGGGGTACGGGCACGCGGCAGGGGTACGGGCACACAGCTGGGGTACGGCATGCGGCTGGGGTACGGGCACACGGCTGGGGTACGGCATGCGGCTGGGGTACGGGCACGCAGCAGGGGTACGGGCATGCGGCAGGGGTACGGGCACACGGCTGGGGTACGGGCACACAGCAGGGGTACGGGCACGCGGCTGGGGTACAGGCACACGGCTGGGGTACGGGCACACGGCTGGGGTACAGGCACACGGCTGGGGTACGGGCACACGGCTGGGGTACAGGCACGCGGCTGGGGTACGGGCACGCGGCTGGGGTACGGCACGCGGCTGGTTATCTGTGCGTGCAGAGATCTCTTCCCAACAGGTGAAATGTAAATGTCTAGAGAACGTGTCACGCTCCCTTCACATTGAAATTAAGGAAAGTGTCCTAAGTGATCCAGGGAACACTTTGTAGACCAGTTTGACACTGACCTTGATTTACACTCGTGCGGTGTGTGATTCCATCCTCCAGGAAGCCTCGCCACGGAGTCACGACCGACCCTGACTGCAGTTAGATTGCAAATTTAGTGTCGGTGCGAAGCAAATTCTGTCTTTGCACCAATGTTAAATTTTCAGTGTAAACACCTTTTCAGTTCAGATATGAAACAACAGCTTGCCCCCCCCCACCCCAAATAAATCAGACACCAGCTGTTGCCACAGGAACATAATTGAGAGAGGGGCCTACTTTCCCCTCCCCAGGAGCCATGGAGCTGCAGTCGGCAGTTTTCTTTCAGCGAGTCAACAGGTGGAATAAGTGATTGAGCGAAGAAAGAGTAAAATCTTTCAGCACATTAGGGCCATTTGTTATTTACTGAAAGTACTGTTGAGTGATGGACCCTCTGGGTTGTAACACTCTGTACCATGTTCAGTGTAGTCTTGATTACCGGACTGACATCTGAACAGACGAGTGCTCTGCCTGTTTGGGGAGGGCAGGGTACAATGTGTGTATGTGTCGTCATCATCAAAGCAAGGTTTAAAAATTCTGTGCTAAGTCCTTTGAGTGTATTTTTTCTTATCTGCAGTTGCACCAGAATTTTCAGTTTGTGTAAAGTTGCTGCTGTACAGCACATTAATCTACTTTTCAGTATGTAACAGGAATAGTTAAAACATCAAAATTTATGAAGTCAGTTTGTATAAAAGGAAAAGAAAGGCTTGCATTTATATAGCACCTTTCACAACCACAGGATGCTCCAAAGCGCTTTACAGCCAATTAAGTACTTTTTTAAAGTTTGAAGTGTAGTCACTGTTGCAATGTAGGAAATGCAGTAGCCAATTTGCGCGCAGCAAGATCCCTCAAACAGCAATGAGATAATGACTAGATAATCTGTTTTAGTGATGTTGGTTGAGTGATAAATATTGGCCTGGACACCAGGGAGAACTCCTCTGCTCTTCTTCAAAATAGTGCCATAGGATTTTTTACGTCCCCCTGAGAGGGCAGACGGGGCCTCGGTTTTATGTCACGTCCAAAAGAGGGCACCTCCGACAGTGCAGCACTCCCTAAGTACTGAACTGGAATGTCAGCCTAGATTTTCGGCCTATGTCTTTGGTGTGGGACTTGAGTCCACAACCTTCTGTCTCAGAGGCGAGAGTGTTACCCACTGAGCTGATTGATTCTTCTCTACCCCAAGCACTGCAGTGGGATTCATGACAGTGGCAGAGAACAAACTTCATGCTGGCAGCAGCATTGCTACCTGCAAAAACCTCCTGGAACTATGCCTTAGGAATGTACTGAAAGTCTTACTGTTCCTGTATTCCTTTCCCAACCGTAGAGGGCAGCATTTAGCCATGTTTATTCAGTTATAACCAACCCCCCTGTTTAAATTGCTTGCAGTGGATGTTGGGTGTAGCAGTAACAAAATATTTCACTGGTTCGCATAGCCCATTTATAAATAATTTCTGACAATATGGGCCTGGAATTTCCTGGATTGCACTCGCACAGAAATTACGCTGAACTTATGCCCAAATTTCCTGATGAGCTCATTTGCCTACGCTGGAATTTAAAATCCGGCATAAAACGAGTGCAAATTCAGCAATGTTTCTATATTCCAAATGGCTGGACAGAGGCTTAAATTAATGATTGATTGTTTTAGTCCTGTTCTAATAAAGTTGATCAAAACAGTACACCTGTATGCTAGCATTTTTACTTCATTGTATATCTTTAAATAACCAAACTTGCTGATCAATTAAACTTTGTTCTTTACTATATTTGTCCTTGATAAACACAACTAATTCAGAAAGCTCAAATGTGAATTCTTAGAAAACCAGATTTGAAGAGTAGCTACAAATGAATCAAATGATTTCATACATTGCGCAAACAATGTTTCGGTGTCCGGTGAGTAGTGATGTTTCGGTGTAAAACTGGTGTAAATCAGTCACGCTTGAATTTCCTTGGAGAAAATCTCCATTCTTACACTGTGGATACACTGTAAAATTCGAGGAAATTTCAGACCACATTGTTTGGTAGCACACTCCAGTCTATCTCGTTAACCGGCACACCCGAATTTAATGTGTACTTTGAGAAGAAAAATCCTTTTGCAGATTAATATTTCTATGTTCTGAAATTGAAGTGTTTCATACAAATACATTCCTGGCCCAATTAGTCTTGTTATCACGACAAAGCACATCTATCGATGATTTACTTTTTTTTTAGTAAAATCATCAAGGTCGATCGGTATAATTGCACAATACTTCGCATTAGTAACTGTGAACTCGATGTGAAACATGTCTAGCTGTAATAGTCTTGGGGAGATTTGCTCATTGCAAGCAAGGACAGGTGTAGATGATTTCACTTCGAACTTTCTTTGGTTGGGCGAACGAAATAGTGAAGTTGGAATAGATTGTGGCCGGGAAATTGGAGCCCGTTTTTTGGGCGTAAAACAGGGGTAGGGAAATCACAAATTTTCCGGGCCCCCAAGGACGCCTGAAATGCGTCTGCCTCCATATTGGGTCAGGTGATATTAAACAGGAGATTGGCCCCTTATTAACTCATACAGAGGGCTTGATGCCTGCTTCAGGACCCCTCTCCTAAATTGCTCAGTGCTGAGCGGGATGCTCCGCTCAGGTTTTCTGGCATCTGCTGCCTAACCAGCGACCGCCATCATAAACATACCTTTTTGTATTATACTTACATTCACGCGGAGCCGGGAGGAGCAGGGAGCTCCTTCCGGCCTCACGACACTACTACGAGTCGCTGTCGGCCCGCGTGAGCTCCCTCCCCCCCCCCCCCCCCCTTCTCTTCCCAGTACACCTGCGAGCTGCCTCTGGAGGCGTGACAGGCCTGAAAATAGGCCTAAGACGAATTTCTAGGCCTGTACCTTTCGGTAGCAGAAGAGTGTATGGCCAGAGAGTAGGACCCATTGTAAGCATTGTTATTTCAAGAGTAGCTTCAGACAGGAGGGCAACTGTAGCGCAGAAAAATTCATCAGGAGCCCACTTATTCGCCTCCTTTAAGGCAGTAATTTCCAGATGGGTACAGGCACTCAAATAACTGCTCCATGGGTCAGAGGATACTCTAAAGTGTAATGGCTTAAAGTGTGATGCTTGCAGGAAGTGCGTTCTACATGCAAGATCTCTCATATTATGGATATATATTTGGTACAAAATAACAAGAGGCTTCTGAATCTTTCACTAGCTGTTTTTGCCACGTTCATCAAAAAGCAATTTGCTTGGCCTCATGAGTCTGTAGTTGTAACTTGTACCCTCCTTCAGGCAAAAACATTTTAAAAAAGAAATTTTTTAACTTCTTATCTATGTTTCTTGTGTGTGTGTTTTGTGTGTTTGGTTGCGTGTGTGTTTGTTTATAGTTTTGCGCATGTGTTTTTTTTGCATACGAACATACGTACGAACATACAAATTAAGAGCAGGAATAGGCCATTCGGCCCCTCGAGTGTGCTCTGCCATTTGATAAAATCATGGCTGATCTGATTGTGACCTCAACCCTACTTCCCGTCTACCTAATATAACCTTTTGTGTGTGTTTTGTTGTTTGTGTGTGTGTGTGTGTGTGTGTGTTTTGTTTGAAGTTACATGAACAGCAAGTACAAGTTTCCCACTCTCCTATAAAAATATTCTGGCAGAAAACAAGCGGAGCAGCACTCTAGGGGCCAGTGAAATCTGATTTTTATTTTCACTCATGAGACAGGACAGATAACTCAGGAGCAACAAGTGGAAATAATTTGTATTTTACTGGTCCCTGAAGCATATCCCGTTTATAGTGCTCGAGGCCAGATGGTTTCCAAGAAAACAAGAGTGTAAACTATTTGTTTCTTTTGGGTTTTGGCGTAACTTCGTATGTGGAGTAGGGGAGGAGGAACATTCATGCAGTGATGCTGCACATACCCTCACTACCATGGGTATTACGTCCATTGGAGTTGAGGGACTTTTTTAAGATCGGCAAGATCTGGTTGTTGGCAAAGAAAACCAGTGAGGTGGGAAGAGCTGGACTGTAGGTAGATATCAGATGTGCCATTTTGTTCTATCAGTGGCTGGGCTCAACTATGTTTGCACATGGGGGCTACCTTGGGGAGGGAGGGTTGACTTACATTGCTTGCCCGCATGGGTCTTCCACTGATACCTAGAAGGTTTGTAAGCAGCGACGACCAAAATACAGCTTGAACTGCTGCGTGATGCAAGCGAAATTTGGGTATACCCAACGCCATCTTACAGAAAGACTTCAATTCAGAGCAGCTCCGAAATATGAATGACCTATGGAGGGGAGGGTAAATTTCAAGAAACTTCTGTTTGGCATATTGAAATGTTTACAATTTCTCTCATTGTCGATGATTTACTGTCTCTGCATCAACTTTTGATTCCCCACTTCCAAGAAGATATGTCGGAAACAGAATGAAAAACAAGCTTTGCCTTGGGGGCCCAGTAAGGAATCTCTTCCAGAATCAGGAAATGCTCTTTCCACCCGTGCATATTTGATTCTTTTTTTTAAATCGTTGGAAATCATCTTTTTACTGCTGTCACCCTTTATCTTCATCAGCAGCAGAACAGAAGGAATCTAACTCTTTACGGGATTTGCTCCAGAGTTAGAACGAAAAGCTCCCAGAGCTACTGTATGGCATGCAAAGTAACTCAGCACAAAAAAAAAGTGATTTGGAGGGCAAAATAAACTCTTGGAATCTTATACTACACAGGAGTGTGAACGGTTAAAATGACCAGTCCTGCACTCAAGAAAGTTTATTGTTGATGTAAGCTTATCTGTACAGTGTTTAGGGACTAAGAGCATCTGGCACAGTATGTACAAAAATATGCACCTTGGTTGCAGATTAATTAATGAGTAACACACAAGGTTAGCTCTTGTTTATTGTTCTGTTATGTTAGTTATTACAAATGCAAATGATTTACGAATAGAAATGTCATGTAGATATTATCAGCATATCCGTTCTACTTTTTACCCACTCTGGCCTCTGCTCCCTCCCAGACCTGCAATGAGTAGTCCCAATTTATCTCCAGTTCCTCACGACCAGCCCACCTCCAATAATCCGGCTCTGGCTCCAGTCCCACCCACCCTAGCCTGCCCTGAGTGCTTATCCCTGCTCCCTCCGTCCCACCGAGACTTGCCTCCAGGTCTACTCCCGCCCTTCTAGGGAGGCCCCCCACTTTGCCGAGCTCCAGGACCCTTCCTTCTTTCCTCCTCCCAGTTCTCAACCCTGCTCCCCAAGTCAAGAGATGCACCATTGCTGTTGCTGCGGGCCAGGAGATTGATAGATTTTTGGACTCCAGGGGAAATCAAGGGATATGGGGATCGGGCGGGAAAGTGGAGTTGAGGTCGAGGATCAGTCATGATCTTATTGAATGGCGGAGCAGACTCGAGGGGCTGTATGGCCTACTCCTGCTCCCATTTCTTATGTTTCTTAGCAGCTCAGGTATTAAGTGGATAGAACGTCTTGCTGAATGTGAGGGCTTGCACATCACCTGTTTTCTTCTTCCAAGGACTGTTCATATTGCTTCTAAAAATTAAAATGGATAAACAGCCCCGTTGGTGGTTGATTCTAGGTCCACCGGGGCAGACTTGCTCCCCTGAAAAGGTGCGCGATTCCTTGGGGATTCTCACTGAAAAATTGGTGGGGGGTGGGGGGGTGGTTGCCGATAATACAGCGATGTGGAACCATTTACTTGGGCATTTGGGAAATCTCCCGATCTCCCATGTGGCCAGTCCACCCCTGGGATCCACCACATGAAGAGGGTAGAGGACCATAGCTCCAGATGCAACACCTGTCCCAAGTAAGACCTCAATCCCATGCTTCCTCCTGGCCTGATGTCCCTGCTCGCTCACAATTCCCCAGTTTCTCTGATACCCTTAACACTAGCCCTGGATGGCCCCAGCCACAGCCTCTTTGACCAGCCCAGAACCCCATCTGTGATGAAGCATGTTATTCTTCTCATCTGGCTGTGTGCTCTATCCTTTAAAAATGTGAAAGGTATGAATCCTTCACCTTTGTGGTAACACAGTCTGCCCGGCCACCTGTCTCTTTCCATGTATGGAGGAGAGGAAAGAGCTTTGTGGATATTGGCCTGGATTTTCCGCTGCTCATTAGACTTGCACTGACCCATAAACTTTTCATTTGTTTTTTGCGCGGCAGGTTCCTCTCATGGGGCGCTGAATCCAGCGTGGCCCCCTCTACAGGGCATCTGGGACCTGTGTGAACGGGGCAAGCAACTGTCTGTGCCCTTAACTAATCAGATTAAAGCATCTGATGAATGGCAAAGTGCAAGTAGAATAGTGAATTCAATGTCAGATTAGGTACAGAAAGGGAAATGAAGAGTGGGTAAGAAATATTGAATTAAGAGACAGTGTTAAGACATACGTATCACGCTGATTCAGTCAGTCCTACATCAAGTGAAGGAACTAAACTAGTGGCATGTATAACGAGTGCAACTAATTTCTAAATTGGAGATCTATACATCTGAATTGATCTGAAAACATAGAGATTGGTCTGTCAATCCAGAATTGTAAACCTTGGCAGAAATTTAAAAGCTACAATATTTCACTTTTTTTGCCTGTACAAAAAAAAATCCCTGTTTCCAAAAGTTTTTTTTGCATACAGATTGGTTTCACATTTTTCCTATGTATCCCGGACATTTGTTTCCTTTGTGTGTTTTATTATCTATACACCAGGAGTGCAAACCTGCCAAAAGTATGGAAGCATTGAAAGTGTTTTGATATTTGGGTCCAAGATTATAAGGACAGTAATTATCTGCTCATGTGACCAGACTCTGCATTCCTCCAACTCTGGTCCCTTGCGTAGCCCCGATATCTGACCCTCCACCATTGGCGGCTGTGCCTACAGCCGTCTAGGCCCTAAGCTCTGAAATTCCCACCCACAACCTTTTTGCGTCTCCACCTTTTTCTCCTCCTTTTTAAGATGTTCCTTTAAAATCTACTTCTTTTGACCAAGCGTTTGGTCACCTGTCCTAATATCTCCTTCTTTGACTCGGTGCCAATTTTTGTCTGATAATCGCTCCTGTGAAGGGCCTTGGGATGTGTTACTACATTAAAGGCACTATATAAATGCAAGTTGGTGTTGTGACTTTCGTTCTCTGACATCAGAATGAGTTTCTGACCTGAATGAACTGAGCCCTTTCCAAATTTCCATGTTAACGTTAAGCAGGGATCATAAAACCATGAGACACCATAGAACAATAGAGTGTTGAGCATACTTTGGTTACACAAGTACATATACAGAAATTAAATTTACTAAAAGTCTGCTTTGATTTATTTTTCCTCCCCCACCAAAAAAATTGTCAATTTCTAGGGTGACGGTGATTTAAACTTTTAACGCAGTTTTATTTCCATCTTATTACTTCCCGTACCAATTTAAAAGTTAAGAAAGCATCAAACTATAAAAGCCCATCCCTTCCACAGACCAGGCACAATCTGTTCCATCATTGATCTTTGCCCGTCCCATTTAACCTCACGAGGAAATGTTCAGGTGGGTTCTGCGCAAAGGTAAGTCGTGAGATTCTGCATATTTGACTAATCCTTAGTCATTCATCCTTGACTGGTTCTGATCCTTACACTGCATTTCCATAATTGCAGTAGCTCAGGAACCATCCAAATTCACAAAGCACTTTTCATCCCCGATCTGCACGTATTCTTGATAATCATGGTACCATGGTGCAATGGTTATGTTACTGCCCTTGTTAGTCCAGTAGACTGTGAGTTCAAATCCCACCGTGGCAATTTGAATTCAGTTTTTAAAAAAAACTCTGGAAATAAAAAGCTGGTATCAGTAAAAGTGACCATGAATCTGTCAGATTGTCGTAAAAAAACCCAACTGGTTCACTCGAGACCTTTAAGCAAGGAAATCTGCCATCCTTACCTGGTCTGACCTATATGTGACTGCAGTCCCACATCTACGGGGTTGACTCTTAACTGCTCTCAGAAGTGGTCTAGCAACTAGGGGATGGGCAATAAATGCCGGCCTTGCCAGCGACGGCCACATCCCGAGAATGAATAATAAAAAAAAAACGGCAGTCTTGTTTCTTACCAGGCTTCCCTCCAGCATTTCTCACCTATTCTCCCTGCTGCCTCGTTCTCCAGACCAGGGAGAATTATTTACACTGTGGGAGGATGGTGATCACCTGTATTCTCAATGCAGGATAGATGAATCTACAAAGAGGTTTTAACCAACGCTACCATGTTTCCTTTGCTGGTGAGAAGAATGGAGAGGGCAAGAGGAGGTTCTGGGCAATAAACAAGTGGGATCATCACCTACACCACTAGGGGCAGCATACCCGTATTTCTGTCCTACATGCATTAAGGATCATGTAAGGGGAGTTCACTGACCTTCCTGTCAGCTTATGTCCGCATATCGCTGACCTTTTTTTAAAAAAAAGTCAAAAGCCTATATTAAAATAAGTAACTCAGCGCTGACCACAAAGATTTACAATTCATGACATTTTATGGGCAACATTAATTTTTTTGTGCCAAACAATAGTATTGGGAACACATCATTAATTAACAAAGATTTTGCATTAATAACTTTACTGCAGGCAATTATCATTTTGTTAAAGCTCGGGTGTTGGTAGCATTTGAGCAAATAAATTCAAATATGAACCGAGATCAATATTCATTTTGTCAGCTATTGCTGATGGCAGTTGTGTATTAAGCAAAGTTCTTTTGCTTTGCTTCTGAGTCTGTTTATTTTTCCCATATCAATGTCATCACTGGAGATTTGCAGAATACTGATTTCACAACTCTGGAGCAAGAGCAGAGCAATTCAAGTCTTGAAAGCTGGAAAAATCAATGGGTTACATTTTTGCAAGTATTTGATTTTTTTTAAACATGCATGGCCCTGAAAAAAGTATGTATTTTTTTGATATCTTGCATGCAACATACTTTATACACATTATTTTTAAAGAGGTGTGACACGTGGGGTGGGAAGAAGAAAATTATTTTGGCTTCCTGCTTCAGATGGGTGTCCGGCAGACCCTGCTTGGAGTACATGTGTGGACATCCAGTGTGGGCTGGATTGGGATCAACTGAGACTTATTCCTTCCTCCTCCTTCCCAGGCAGTCAAACCACCTGTCAACCTGCTCGGGGCAGGAAGCAGTTCATTGCCAATCCCAATGCTCTGAAGAGGACACCAGAAGGTGCCACAGTGTAGCCCAGCGACAGTTCTTTCTTTTCCTTTTCTGCCTTTCTGTCTTTCTTTCTAAAGATACAACAACTCTGGTATCTTTTGTTCCCCCACCACAGTTTATCTCCTCCAGTTCTCCCCCCGCCCCAGAAGGTATAGATTCCTTGCTGGGGTACAATCCCACAGCTGTCCTCTAGTACCTCGCTCGAGTGGTAATTGCTCATGTGTGAACCTTGAGTACTTGGTAATGAACAAAGACAAAGGACTTCATGTCAACTCTTTTATATATTCAAAAGTTCAGGAGCATTTCTTAATCCCATGATGAATTTTCATCATCTTGGCTGTAGACCGTGGTGTTTATTTTATCAGTTTAATTAAATGAGCCTAATAATACCCCTAGACTTCATTTTCTAAAACATGAGCACGTGACTGAGCATATCTGTTTGCAAACTGATATGCCCAGGGGCTTCAGTCCCAGATTCCCACGCCTTTCCTGCATCCTGATCCTGTAATTTATAAGCTGAAGGTGTATTTGAGAAGCGCAAGTGCCAGTTTATAACGAAATGCTGGTAATTTATTAACTTCCACTGGGCCGCCTGCCTAGCCTTCCTGACAGGATGATTGACAGCGGAGTCTGGGCTTATCTCTCTGTGAACATAATGACATTAACAGGAGTTTACAGGGTAGGACATGTGCTTGTATAGAACCCGACGGATCAAAACAGACCTCCCTCCCGGCCCTGCACTTATCCATGCTGTAGAACCGAACAGGATAAAGTTACTGCAAAGCGAAATCAGGTTGGCAGCATTTCTGCCGACTGATTAACCCTTTGGATGCTCCACTACTCAAGCCCTTTTGCAGAAATCAAACCCAAACGTTTATAATCCTAAAATCCAGGAGAACAATATTTAGTAAAGCTGTGGATGGAGATCAGTGGTAAATAACAACAGTAACTTGCATTTATATAGCGCCTTTAATGCAGTAAAACGCCCCAAAGCACTTCACAGGAATGTCATCAAATAAAATTTGACACCGAGCCACAAAAGGAGATATTAGGACAGGTGAGCTTGGTCAAAGAGAGAGGTTTTAAGGAGCATCTTGAGGAGGAAAGAGAGGTGGAGAAGCTGAGAGGTTTAGCGGGTAATTCCAGAGCTTAGGGCCGCGGCAGCTGAAGGCACGGCCGCCATGGTGGGGCAAAGGAAGTGGGGGATGCACAGTAAGGACTGCAGATTAGGCCGGTCAGACTCCGTGTCCTGGCCTAACGTCCAAGTTCCTGGGCGCCCACTTGGGGGGGTTGGCCCTTCACCAACCCATTGACGCAAAAGGAGCAAAGGCCAGGGGGGCAGGGACTCCCAATGCCAGGAGTTCCCGCATCTCTGGCTTTCAGAAGGACCTGGTGTAACATCAGCGTCAGCATGCCTGATAAGATCTGGAGCCCTGAAGATAGAGGTAAGTCGATCCTTAAAATTTTTAAATGGGGGCCACTGGAAGCAGTTAACGGATGTTTCCGAGAGGCCCCCCCCCCCAATATCCTCCCACCACCATTTGGCGCACTTGTGTCGCAGTTTGTGGCTACTTGGGGCAAGTAAGCACCAGAGATGTGCCCCTGCTGGCATGGAAACCCACCTGAGGTATTTAACTCGAGGGGCCTTTTCCTGACCCCACAAACCTAGGCGGAGGTCCAGAGTGGATCTACAGACCCAATGTGTATTAATGACTAGTGGATCTCCCGTAACTTTGCCCATGGAAAGTTAGGACAAAGCTAATTCTCCTCAGTCTATTCTTGATGCCGTCAGTATGCTATGGGGATCTGCAGTTTCTTGAGCTTTACATGCAGTACCTGTTATGCCTGTAGGTGGCACTCTGGGGGGCTTTCAATGGTGTTAGCTAATGTTGTAAGACCCTAAAGCTACTAACGCCCAAACTGCTAACACAATAACTGCTATTTTACATATAGGTGCCTGCACAGTAACAAAGTATTCTCACCTTCTGCAATTCCCAAGCCCTGCATAGAAAAGTATAAATAGGACCTCCTTGTAATTGCAAAAAAGGTGACATCTGAATTTAAAAAAAACTCAGGGCCATTTACTCCCTCCTCACCGCACCCCTTCCAGCTGAGAGTTGTTCCAATCCCTCCCCACACACACACACACTGAGTGTTTCAGACTCCTTCTCTTCTCCCCACCCCACCCCCATATTCTGAGGTACATGATAGCCCATTCCTTTCTCCTTCTTGCCATGGTCCAATTCACCTCTTGCCCTCGAACCCAATTTGACCTGAACTCTGCACTTGGTGTTGCACAATGGGAGGTAAGACTATGGGAGATTTACTAGTGTAGTAGATATGTAGTGGGACTCTATCCAAACATGAGTGACTTAAAAATTCACTATAAAACTTCCATTTATACATCCCAAATTGCTTTATAGTCAACAAATAACTTTTTGAAATGTAGTCACCGTTACGTAGGCAGCGATCAATTTTTGCACAGTTACGTCCCAGAAACAAGTGAATGATTGATCTGATCTGCTTTTGGTTGTGGGAGGAATGTTGGCCAGGACACCAATCAATAGACAGTGCCTCCAACAATGCAGCACTCCCTCACTGACGTGTCAGCCTAGACTGGTGAACAGTAGCAGAGAAAGGGCTAGGAACTGAGGTAACACAAAGATGCACATGTTTCAGCATCCCAGGCACACAAGCCACGATGGGGGAAGAATTCCTCTGGTTTCTATGGGCAATGCCATTATAACTGAGTTTGTGATGGTAAATATAAAGGAGTAAATTCTTCACATGCATTTATAACATCGCAACCAGAAGAATTTCTTGCCCTTATGTGTTTTATTTCACTTAGATTTTTTTTATTCATTAGAAACCGGGAGAAAGGCTGGATGGACTAATTAGGTCTTCCTCTGGAGTGTTCAGGTAGCACACGACATGAACTGAGTTGAGAAAAAGAACACTTCTCTTTATAATGTACACTAATAACCAGGATCACATTTTCAAGAATATTCCCGTGCAGCAAAGTAACAGAAGTGCAAAACAAAAAGCACCAAATGTCTTTTGCAGGAAATGTTGCAGGAGGTGAAAGGTTTCACATCAGATACATTTTTATGCCCTTGGCCATGTGACATTTCCAAAAATTATTTCCTGTCATTTTTCATACCTCACCACACATAATAGATTGAGAAGTGTAGAACACCTTGCATTTAAAAAAAAAACTCCACTCAAGTACGTGCACAAATACAGTCCTCCATTCATATTATTGCAAGTAGAAATTTTATTTTGAAATAAATTTTGACATTTTTTACATCACGCCAATGTGGTGGCATGAGAAATATCTTGTATTTTTTTTGTGTAGTGACAAAAGGGATTTGGCACAATGCTCAGAAGATCAGTTTACTGTGGTGCTTTGGGAGGTCAGTAGTCAATAGTTCTGTTCACAGCCCTCTCATACTTGGCTTGTATGTAAATGTGTCACATCGTAAGACTGATGACAGAAATATTCTGTGCCTGGTAGCACTGAGCAGGTGAGTGCTGTACTAGTTTTCCCTCCATTTTCTTCCCCCCCCCCTCTGTCGGGACACATGTGGCTTAGTGCGAACTATCTATTGCAAAGGTGGAATTATTTTCCAACCGTTGACGGAAGTGAGAGGCATCTGCAGGGTGGATGTAACCGATACCGTGAAAATGTTTTGTAGCTCATTATCGCACTCCGCAATATTTCTCTCGCGCTGGGGACATCTGTTGTTGCAGAGTTGGCTTCAGTTAGTTTCAGTTAAACGGACAGCTGCAGCGTTGGAAGAGGTGGAAGATATGTGTGACCTTCTGCAGTTGTTCGTTCTGTTTTTCACTGGACTTTTGACTTGGGGGTTTTCAACGTAAATCACATTTTGAGTGGATTGAACATGGCAAAATGCCACTGTGGGAACTTTTGGTAACTTACAAACTGAGCAACGACATTTTTCAAAGCCCTAAACAAAAGTATATTTGAAACTTCTCCAATGTACAAATAATCAGTATAACTGATCAGTATCACTATTTACATTATGGTATTTTCAGTTTTGGTATGGATTATACTTGTAATGAACAATATACACACGAGATGAATATGTCTTACAATAAATTGTTTTGTCTGGGTGTCAAATAAAATGAGGCCTTTTATAACTGAAGTTTAGCATTCATAGTGTTTGTCATTTATAAAATGTAATTGCTGGTATTAAATCTATTTCTATTTGCAGTTTTAGAACCATACAGCACAAAGGAAGGCCATTTGGCCCGTCATGCCTGTGCCGGCTCTTTGAAAGAGCTATCCAATTAGCCAATCCAACTAATAATGGGATAATAGAATGTACGGCATCAAGGAGGGATAAGTTGAGAGAAGGATCTTACTGGGATAATTGGGGTGATATCCTCAGCTTTCATCAAGTTGGCAGACAGAGGGAAAGTCATAGCACCATTACACTATCTCTGTCAGCTGTGACTTGGTGGGTAGTACTCTCGCCTGAGTCAGAAGTTTGTGGGTTCAAGTCCCACTTCAGGGACTAGGCTGACACTTCAGTGCAGTACAGTGTTGGAGGTGCTATCTATCAGATGAGGCGTTAAGCCGAATCCCCCATCTGCCCTCTCAGGTGAATGTAAGAGGTCCCATGGCATTATTTTGAAGAGCAGCGGAGTTCTCCTCGGTGTCCTGGCCAACATTTATCCCCCAACCAACATCACATTTTTATTTTAAAAAAAGCAGATTCTGGTCAATATCACAATGAGTTTGTGGGAGCTTGCTTTGCCCAAATTGGCTGCTGTGTTTCCTACATTACAACAGTGACTACACTTCAAAAGTATTTCAGTGGCTGTGAAGCACTTTCGGAAGTCCTGAGATCATGTCAAGTGCTGTATAAATCAAATTCTTTCTTTCTTCTTTATCTCCCTGCCTGATCCTGTTGCTGCTGTACACCTTGTACTGACTCATGCTATGCTGCACCTCTTTTAACTTCTTTCCTGGCATTGTGCAATATGATCAAATACCACATCAATTGCTATCTGCAGACACTTGGGGGCAGATTTTAACTCGGGGCAGGTTTCCGGCGGGAAACTGAACCGGCGAGTAGATTTGCCGCCCGGCAGAGACAGCGGGAGGCCACGCCAATTTTAGCCGCCAGTCTACTTCCAGGTAAGAGAGGGGCTCTCGGGAGGGTCTCGCAGTGGGGAGGCAGCGACGTTCCTGGTGGGGCCCGGAGGAGCACTCCTGCTCCGCCCCGCAAAGGAAAGTTTTGGATTAGCCCAAAGGGCCTCGTCTGTCTTCAGACCCGCTTCTGCCCAACGGGAAGGCCACAAAGGCTTCCCCGCTCAGGCCCTCGGTTAAAATCACATCAGGGTCCTAGTGACGTAATAGGACCCTAATTTGCATAAATTTATGAGGCTCCACCTGCTTTAGGTAGCTACCTCATCCGCCTGCAAAACCCTTTAGGTTAACATTGTAAATGGTCAGGATCTGCGCGGGTAAGTAACCTGATTGTTTTTTACTGCCCGCTCCCCTAGTTTCCACCGGACAGGTAGTGTTAAGATTGACTCCTTGGATGCAATGTGGTCACCTCTTTTGTTTTTGCCCTCTAACACTCCAGTGGCTGTTACCTACTCAGTTATCAGGGTTTCCTGTGTACAAAGCCATTTGTTCAATGCCATGTCATTTTAAAAGTTAGCCGTATTGAGCCAAATCCTACTTGAGAGAAACATTTTAAAGTTCACTTTACTGGAATGGTGAAGATTATGTTCTAGAATCTGTACAATTCTGTAAGGCGGTGGGGGGGGGTGGGGTGGGGGTTGTAATATTTTTACCAAACATCAAGCAAATATTGACTGTAATTTCCAGCAAGTATAATAGTACCCTTGAGCTAAAGCATTAAATATAGAACAAATCAATGGAACTTTGAGTGCATTTGTATTTGTGTAAAGGCAAAGTGGGATCTTAGATTACACGTGTTGTCATTGAATCAAAAGACACAGATTGTTCTGTGACTATATTTGATCATTTAAAACATTTTTTTATGGCTGTTGCTTCTTATTGATTCTCATTGACTTAGAAATGTTTCATTTATCTGCAAATAATTTCCAAAACACTAATGTAGATGGATGAGATAAAGGTCTGGATGGCTCCAGTTTCTGTTTCTGATTTCATTAATGTACAGTTGGCATATTTGTGAGGAGGAAAGGCATTTGGGTATTAGTGTGTCGTCACTGTGTGGGTGGTCCACACTTCAGTTCCACTAGTATTCTTGACCCTGCATGCTGTGCATTATCTTGTATCTCAAGTCGATACCCTGCAATAATTCAACGTGACTCTGTAGAATGTCCCCTTTAGATTCGATCACAACATTGGATTTTATTTGGTTGTAACTACTTAACCGAAGGGTTTAGAATGTCCAATACGATCCGACTTTTGCAAACCTTTTGGATAAGATTAAGGCATAACACTGAATAGGAAGTTCTCTCCAAGTAACTGTTGGAAGATGCAAGAATGCATAGAATGAGAAACGGTTGCAGTCCATCAAGGCTGCTCATTTTGTATACCGTATATGATCTATTCTTCATGTACTTCCTCCGAAGACAAAAGTGTGGATGAAAAGTTTTAAAAGGGGCAGTTTTGTTTGGCCTTTTGCCTGTTTGTAAAGCTTATTGTATTCTTATGTTCTGAGATTCTGTAAAGCTTCTTAGTGCTTCATAGATGAATTGAGTAAAATGCCAGCATATCTTGCCCAAACCAACATCTTGCACTCTCTAACCTTGACCTATTGCCTTCTGTGACGTGACCTTTCTCAGGTAGTACTAGTTCCGTTTATAATTTCATTAGAATATTTAGATTTTTTGTATTTAGAAAGAATTCTTGGGGGACAGGGTGGTGGAGTGGGCAAGAAACTGGCCTTTCAACTCAGGTCAAGATTAAAATTCAAGCCAAATTGATGGGATGAAAGACTGCTGACTGGATTAATAGCCCCACATGAAATGTGTTTGTGCAGTTTTAATCTGGATCCGAGTAGGATTGGGACTATGGCACAAAAGTGCCCTTAATTCAGGATGAAATTCACAATCTCCCTCAGAGAATCCATAGAATTATTGATTATTTCACTCATACCTTTTGTAGCCAGTACATCTCCAAAAAATGGCTTCTCCGTTTGCCCCTACACCGTCAGCTCCAGAGTTCCTCACAGTTTCATTCTCAGACCGGAGAAACTATTTCCTCTGGTGGGAGAGTCCAGAACAAGGGGGCATAACCTTAAAATTAGCGCTAGGTCGTTCAGGGGTGATGTCAGGAAGCACTTCTTCACACAAAGGGTAGTGGAAATCTGGAACTCACTCCCCCAAAAAGCTGTTGAGACTGGGGGTTAATTGAAAATTTTAAAACTGAGATTGATAGATTTTTGTAAGGCAAGGGTATTAAGAGTTACATAACCAAGGCGGATTGATGGAGTTAAGGTACAGATCAGCCATAATCTAATTGAATGGCGGAATGGGCTCGAGGGGCTGAATGGCCTACTAGACATGCTGGGCAGAACTTTCCAAGGCCTCACACAGTGGACAGCTTATCGGAGGATCATGGGTGCATTGACCCCGATTTTCCTCACATTATTATTATTTATTATTATTGAGTTGATGGACAGAAAATCACTGGCAAAACACCCAAAATTTTCCAAACACTCGGCTGCTGCTCGTGAAGCCCTATAAACTGCACAGTTGAGATTTAAGGTTTGGTGAAGAAGGATGTGGTTTGTAATGTGACCAACTCCACTAACACTAATACCAAGGAGCAGATATATTCCATTCACTGATGTCACTTCAGCATGCTTAAGGAGTAACAAGTACGCTCGTAGGCTTTCCTTCCCCTCTAATGAACCATCTACACCGATATGGCTGGGATAGTTAAAGGTAATATTATGCAATGCTGTTCCTATATCTAGCCCACATAAAACAAATTGAGGGACACCCTCTCTCTCTAGCATATTGCACAAATAAGTAAGTTTCAAATTGCAGACATGGTCCAGAAATTCCACTGGTAGCAGACCAGTAGAAACACCAAACAGAGGTGCAAGTGGCTGGAAATGGCCATTTGTGCTATTTTTCTTGGGCTTCTGCTGGACTTACGCTGTGGGGTGGGGGGGAGGGGGGATGGGGGGGACTGCAAGACCCTGGCAGAATTTCAGAGCCTATATATTCATTTCTTACTGGCTATTGGTTTGTCAAATGTGGAAAAAATGAGAAGAAGTATTAAACCTGAACAGGACCAGGGATGTGTCTGTTTGTTGCCCACCAATTAGCTGGAGCTGGGTGCGTGGATGCGTCCATGAGTATGACTCACGGAGTTTCAGCTGATTCTTTTTCTAATTTCCTTACACATGTGCAGGAAAACAGCTGCAGTAGTTGAGCTGAGTCTGCGGAGGATATCCTGTACTTTATGTTGGCCCTGGTGTATTGTAAAAAGTTGGTGAGTATTTTGGAAACGGTACAGATAAGCTCATATAACAGTGGAAAAAGGAGCGTGGAAAAAGTTTCTAAGTGCAGGAAAGTGCCCTTTTAGAATCTTTGATCTTCTAAATGACACAGCTTCCAGAATTGAAAAGTTACTGTTTGTCTGCAATTCCACCGTCCTCCAAGATGCAGATTTCCCCAAGGATTTGGTTCCACCATGGGTGCAAGAAGCCCTCGATTATTCGCCCAAGTGGCTATTTTTCATACTTTGACTGAGAATTGGCCGGCAGTTCAAACAAGAGGCTTCGCACCTGATCCTTTCTTACCTGACATTCACACCTGCGCACTTTCTGGCAAGGGTCACCTAAACAGTGATCACTAGTGTGAACCCTGGCTGGTTTTCACACCACAGTTACGTGTCCTTCAAGGCAGGTTTATCATCCATCCACCTTGTCTAATTTTGCAAAACGTCATATAATCAATGTCTGGGTGGAGTGGGGGGGGGGTTGAAATTGGTCACCATCAGTACCGCGAAATGGGCTGAAATCGGGCACGATGTAAAATGAGCTGCCGATTCACTATCAGCCCATATTGTGCTGCTGGTGGTGACCAATTTCACCCTTTGTCATATTTGCACCTCTTGGGCTCAAATATATGTATTGTATTAAAATTGGTACCTGGGTTGTGCACTTTATTGAAAAATCCTGTGTAAACTTTCCTATGTGAAACTGTCCACAGGCACTTGTCACTCTTTTTATCTGTAACTATTCCTTTTGATGCCAGTATGTGGTGCTGCAATGCAATTCGCAATGTTAATTTGATCACTGACCTGTAACATTCAACCTGTAAAGCACAAATTGTGCATTTTCAGCAGGCAGTTGAAGGCTCTGCTGTATTATCTTTTCCCCCACAAATCAATCAAAATGCTTTATGGAAAGTGTTCATCTTTTTTTCTCAGTAACTGAAATTTCTAACCTTCAAGATAAGCGTTCAAAGAAAATAAAACAAATTAGGGAAAAATTACACACTCTGCAATAACATAATCAAATTTGTCCATTCTGTTGATTTTTCTGTCTTTTAATGCCTTCTTTAAAGTTTTTACTTGAAGGCCTCAGCCTCTCCCAAAAGCCTGGGCATGGGCTTGATATTTTTATGCAGAGTACTAAAGCTGATAGTTGATTTCGAATTGTGCACCCTGAGCATGTGCAGTGTGCCAGGACACTACAGAATCATTCAGAAGTTGAATGGCTGGAATGCTTTTCTTTAATTTTTAGCAAGGGTTTTTTTTTGGTGGGGGGAACAAGAAAGAATAGTAATATACCTTAAATAGTAGAATTGGCAACAGATTAGAGCACCAGAGAGGTGGTGCAGAGACATAGATCTTTTAAAAACCATGTTGCAGGTGGAAAAAAAGCCATATAAAGGGAAAATGGTATTCTGGGTTTTATACACGGGGCATTGAATACAGAAGGATCTGAGATGAATCTTTATGAAATATTAGGCTACAGTTGGAGTTAGCCCACAGCTGGAAGACTGTTTGGACACCCTATTACAGAAAGGATATTGTAACCATGGAAAAATGCAGTGTAGACATCCGAAGATGACACTAGGGATGAGAGTTATGATGAGAAACGTGAAGAACTAGGACTCTGTTACCTGGGTTAGAGACCTTCAGGGGAGGAATGTAAAGAAGTGTTCAAAATTCGAAAAGGTTTGATAGGGTAAATAGTGAAAGATTATTTTCACTGGTTGGTGAATTGCTAACAAGGAGGTATAAATTTAGGATTAATATTAGTTGCACTGGGGAGGGAGGGGGAGTTGGTAATTTAGGATTAATACTAGTAGCACGGGGTCGGGGGGGGCGGGGGAGTTGGTAATTTAGGATTAGTACTAATAGCACAAGGGGGAAGTTAGAAGCAATTTAGGATTAGTACTAGAAACACAAGGGAGGAGGTTAGAAGTGGTTTAGGATTAGTACTAGAAACACAAGGAAGTTAGAAGTAATTTAGGATTAGTACTAGATGCACAAGGAAGTTAGAAGTAATTTAGGATTAGTACTAGAAGCACAAGGAGGTTAGAAGTGATTTAGGATTAGTACTAGAAACACAAGGAAGTTAGAAGTAATTTAGGATTAGTACTAGATGCACAAGGAAGTTAGAAGTAATTTAGGATTAGTACTAGAAGCACAAGGAGGTTAGAAGTGATTTAGGATTAGTACTAGAAACACAAGGGAGGAGGTTAGAAGTGGTTTAGGATTAGTACTAGAAGCACAAGGAAGTTAGAAGTAATTTAGTATTAGTACTAGAAGCACAAGGAGGGCAGTTAGAATTAATTTTCTCCCTGCAAAGGGAAAACAACATCACAAGTGGCTCTGGAGATTGCATCTTACACTTCCAGGAGAAAAACACTAAAAGGTATTGGAAAAGATCAGTGAAACAGGATTAGAGTAGATAGCTCCAATGTGGAGCTAGCACAATGGATCGAAATAGCTGCCTCGTGTTGAAATTTCAATGATTTTTTTGGATAAAGCAGTGCAGCATTGCTGGTAAGATTTATAATGTGATTTCTAATCCTCTCTCTCTTAGCCCCCTTCAACACACTCAAGGGTCTGTGCAGTTTCCTGAAGTTTTGACAAATTTGTTTCATTTTAAGTTCATAAAAGCCTCTTCGCATAATCTTTGAAACCTACTTGTGGTTGTATTCTGGATTGTCACTAGACCCGGTTGCCCAAGGCTGTATTCTTTGGTTTGTTTTTGTTTCAAAGGCAAGTGACCCTACACACATACATCCACTAAAGGAAATTGTGTAAGGCTCCAGTGGTGAAATTAATGTTTCACCCACCGGAATAAACGAGTGTAAGGATCACAGGGTCGAGATTGTCTGCTTGTTGTTGTAATGTTAATAGTTGATTTGGCCCATTTCAGAGGTCAGAACAAATTATATCTTTTGAGGTCTATGTCTTAAGTAAAGAGGTTCCAAAATGAAGCCTCTCCTTTTTTTGCCTTCGACTTGTAAATGACGCTCATAAGAAATATAATATGGGACAGCACAACAACATGGACAGTGACACCATTTGTAATCATACCATCGTCAATTGTATTGGTTGTTTTCACTTGTGGGGGAGTAAAACTAACGGCCATAAATGCAAGAAAGTCACTAATAAATCCAATAAGGAATTCAGGAGAAACTTCTTTACTCAGAGTGGTGAGAATGTGGAATTCGCTACCATATGGAGTGGTTGAGACAAAAAGCATAGATGCATTCAAGGGGAAGCTAGATAAGTGCGAGCAAGAAAGGAATTGAAGGATATGTTGATGGGAGGTGGGGGAGGGGGGGGAGTTGAAGTAGGGTGGGAGGAGGTTCAGGTGGAGCATAAACACCGGCATGGACCTGTTGGGTCAAATGGCCTGTTCTGTGCTGTAAAATTCTATGTAATTCTATATAAAGGAACATGAATGATACAAAAAATGATCAGACAGCACAACAGGTGAAAATTGTTAAATTCCTGTCAATTTCAAGAATTCAACCTGTTGGGTTTTGGAAGTTGGGCCTTAGAAATACCTACCCAGTGTAGTAGAGGATGGTGGACTGAGGCCATATCACACAGGGAACCCCATCATGAAGCCCAACCTAGACTGGCTCAGCATGTAATACGTAGCCCTGCAGCATTGACATTAGGAGCACAAAGTGTAACATTTTTTAGTATAAGTATTGTTGATTTTTTTTTAATTGATAAACCTAGGTGAAGGGTCTCAACTCATACTGCAAGACATCACTGAGGCTAAAGGGAGGAAAAGATAAGATAAATCAAGTAGTGGTGGTTAGCTCGTGTCAAGCTTTGGTTTTAAAAGCCTATGTATTCTAGGAACACGGAAGACAAGGCATTCTACTGTTTTGAGGTCCTGGGAAGGATAGTGTCATGAAAGAACTTGCATTTATAAAAGTGTCTAATCACATCCTTAGGACACCCCAAAGCACTTTACAACCAATGGATTAGAATCATAGAAAGTTACGGCACAGAAGGAGGCCATTCAGCCCATCGTGTCCGTGTCAGCCGAAAAAGAGCTATCCAGCCTAATCCCACTTTCCAGCACTTGGTCCGTAGCCCTGTAGGTTACGGCACTTCAGGTACACATCCAAGTACTTTTTAAATGCGATGAGGGATTCTGCCTACACTACCCTTTTAGGCAGTGAATTCCAGACCGGCAACACCCTCTGGGTGAAAAAATTTCTTCTCAGCTCCCCTCTAATCCTTCTACCAATTACTTTCAACCTATGCCCCCTGGTCACTGACCCCTCTGCTAAGGGAAATAGGTCCTTCCTATCCACTCTATCTAGTCCCGTCAAAATTTTATATACCTCAATTAAATCTCCCCTCAGCCTCCTCAGTCCAAAGAAAACAACCCCAGCCTATCCATCTTTTCTCATGGCTAAAATTCTCCAGCCCTGGCAACATCCTCGTAAATCTCCTCTGTACTTTCTCTAGTGCAATCACATCTTTCCTGTAATGTGGTGACCAGAATAATCCTATAACTCCAAGAACCCATTGTTGTTTTGTAGCCCACATTAGAAGCGTTGTATCGCAATGATGAAACATCAGCACCAATCCCGATATAGTTCATTGTGTTTTTGATTTGGAAACCACCGTCTAGTAGAGGAGTGCAAGTTGATGCCTCACTTCATTGGCACTGGTTGACAGAGATCAGATTATTCTATGTTCATGTCTTCAGATACTGGGATGCTGAATAAAATGTAATCTAAACTTTGATGCAGTTATTGGTATGAAGCTTGCTGTAGATGGCAGTGTGGTTCTACTACAGTGAGTCGCACTGTGTTGCTTTCACGTGTAATGTAAATTGTGGACTTTATTGGAGTAAGATTTTTTTTTAGAACAAATGGAGAAAACTCCGTGGTAACTTCACCAAGACATTCAACGAGATTAGATGCATTACAGGACACTTTTTGGAAATAAAACAATTCTCTTCACAGATTTACTTTATTAATAACTGAACATTAACAAAGCTGAGTCTTTGCATTTTGAACGTTCAGCTGCACAGGATAACAAAAACTTGGAGGCTTTGGCTCTGACCGTTGGCAGTGGACTGAAATCGAACCAGGCTAGGGAAGTAACTGTGGGCCAGAACAGGAGCTTTCAAGCCAAATTATTAGCTTCAAACTCAAGCAGAACAAAATCTTAAGGCTGCAAGGCTACACTGCAGCCCAGATTACTCAATGCACATTGCTCACCTATATCAGACAGCAATCAATAAATAAACCTCCAGTAATACTGATTGACTGTAGAAGTGATAAACACACAGTAACCTAAATGCCAAGTCTCACGATTTTCTGCATTTCTGGTAAGTGGCGTTTAGAGGTATGATTCAGTGCTGCTCCTAACTCGTAATGTAATTAGTTTTGTATTGCATTGTTTTTGAAAGTTGGACAATGGATGTCAAAATATGTGTTTATTGGAGGGGGTTTGAACACACTAGGGGTGGTTTTTCCTTTGGATCATAAGGTTGTCAACTTTACATGAAAAAATATTATTTGCATTTCAGTTTTTAAAAAAATAGTTGCATGAGAAAGTGCAAGGAGGAAGGGATTGGAATTTGAAATGAATGTTGTGTGTGTTGATACTGTGGTTTTTGCAAGCTTGTGATAGCCATTTGTTTTACCCGGTGATGATGCCACATTCGCTGGCTCCTTTTAGCCCAAACCTAGACTTCTGAAAGTACCAAAGAGAATAATTGAAACTTTTGGGTGTTGGAAGGCATGTGTTGGTGAAATATTCAAGTTACAATCAATTTGCTGCTGAACAAGCATCAATTTTAGTGAAAATGGCACACACACTTTGAATAAATATAGAAAGACAGTATTGGACAGCACCCATTGGCTCATGTTTCTGCAAAAAGTCTCAGCTTTTTTTGGATGGAATTATACAGCAAATTTCTGATTTAAATGGGGGCAATTTTAACCTAACTTGCCAGTCGGGAAACTGACAAGATTGGGTGGAAAGCTGGTTTAACACCACCCGATTTTATTCTCTGTTGAAGTCAACGGAGACTAATATTGGGCGGGGTGTAAAACCGGCGATCCACCGGATCCCATGGGTTTTCCGCCCAGCAAGTTAGGTTAAAATGACCCCCAAAGTGTATTTCAATTCTCACCCCACTGAAGGAATAGAAGCTCGATTTGGAAACCCGCTTTATACTCGGTGACTTTTTCACTAAGTTTAAAAAGTGGGGAAATCCACCTTCAGAGTTATCAACTGGTACAACAGATTCTGCAGCAAGCACTTTTATGGGTTAACTTGTTTCACAGGAATGTTGTTTATTGACAGAATACAGTTTCCAGACATTTTTCTCCCTCCCACCCAGTTAACTGGCAGTGGGATCATGTTGTGTTGGTTTTTTTTTTCATTTTCAGTTCAGTAACTTAAGGAGGGGAGTGTTCCGCTCTCATCAGACACCTTTGTAAATGGGCACACCCTGAACCACCAACATGTCCTGTCTGGATGTCTGAATCCACTAACATTACCTCAGTAACAATTTTTTCTTTCAATTTTCAACAATATCTAACGATTTGGGTTTCTTTCAAACATGAACATGCTGCGAGTAGCATATTATGCTATTGAGTTGAAATCACTGTGATTTTAGTAAAGAGCACACTATTGAATCATCTCATCGTCTTTTGTCCTCTATTAAACAGACATTAATCTGTATTAACATATCTGTTAAAAAATCGTGACGGGAATTTCATTCAAATGCGTTAACAGTTGATCACTAATATTGCAGAGTATGACATCAACCCAGATGTGTTTGGAAATAATTTGTGTTCAAACACTGAACTATCTTTCAGTAATGTTAAAATATTTAAAATTAAAATAAAATGTCAAATGTTGGAAACAGCCAACCAGTCAGTCATCATTTGAAAGAGAAAGACAGTTTAACATATCGAGTGGGCCCTTCATCATCGAAATGTTAACTAGTCTTTCTCTTTCAGAAGCTGACTGAGCTACTGTTCAGTTCCAGTTTATTTGTTTTTATTTCAGCTTATGGCATTTGTTGCTTTTTCTTCTTTGGCTTTCACTAAACGAGGTAAGGGATTTCAACTCGATGCATTCTTGTTCCTTTCCATATCAGATGAGCGGTCTATAAACTACCGATATACATTCATTCATGCATGTTTATGGACCTATAAATGCTGACTTGTGACCTCAATAAGTTAAAGACTTCATTAGAATTTAACCAAACTCTTAAGTGACTTCCTCTCATTAGGCAGTGTGCTAGTTTTAAAATAAAATTTGAATTGTAGGGTGAGCACTCTCGGTATTTGCGTGATTGCGATTGTAACCCATTAAAGACTGCACTGTGTGCTGTAGAAACATCATCTACTACACTATGAAAACGTGAAAGTGTACAGCAATTCTAGCATAAAGCACTTTTTTAAAAAGCTTGCAAATACACAGCGCAATGCATTGAAAACGACCTCCCTTTTACGTTGTGATGGCATTCATATATCAATATCTTGTTCAATTTGATTTCCGTAATCTTTGTCCGATGACACATTTATTAGGGCAGAAGAATTTTGTTAGTTTCGCCCACAGCTCTGGTTCTGAAATGTCTCGTGCATATTAATTTCCAGCATTGCTGTGCCTATGATGTTTTCTGCAATAACTACAGTAAACACAGCTTTAACTCTCAAATTACTCAGTGCTGGAAGATATATAGGTTTCTTGTAAATCTGTGAGGTGGGGCGAATCTCCTGTGTTACAAAATGTTAAATCATACAGTCTGCCATGCCAGAATAAAATCGAAGGTTTTGTATATTCAGCCTAAACTGGAGCACACATTAGAAATTTAGAACTCGTTTATTTTAAGAGTGTAGCCTTGTGTTTGTTTGGTTTTAAAAGCTCCATTTGACTCCTTCCCAGGGATAGCCAGCTGCCCATCCAAGCTTGTCCAAGCTGGCCAGCGCCAGAGCTACCTACTGAGGAGAGCAGCTCTGCAATGCCGATGGCAACTAGTTGGCTAGTTGTTATTGCAGCACCTCTGCCTCTCCCCATGAGCACCCCCCCCACCACCCCAGCACTCCTGAGCAGGGGTGACCCCAGCCCTGACACTAAGCAACCCTGACGCTGATGTAGTTAGAAATGTGTACTATGGCCATCCTAATCATGCCGGGCAGTATAAACAGCAACTTGCATTTATACAGTGCCTTTAATGTAGTAAAATGTCCCAAGGCGCTTCACAGGAGCGTTATCAGTCAAAATTTGACACCTAGCCAAAGAAAGAGACATTCGGACAGGTGACCAATAGCTTGGTCAAAGAGGTCAGTTTTAAGGAGGGTCTTAAAGGAGGACGGAGAGGAGGAGAGGTTTAGGCATCAAATTACAGAGCCTAGGGCCAAGACCTAGGGTGAAGGAAGTGGGGGTTTGACAAGAGGCCAGAGTTGGAGGAACGCAGAGTTCTTGGAGGGTTGTTAGGGCTGGAGGAGGCTACAGAGGTGGGGAGGGGCGAGGCCATGGAGAGATTTGAACCCGAAAATGAGAATTTTAAAATCGAGGCGTTGCCGGACCGGGAGCCAATGTAGATTGGCGAGCACAGGGGCGATGGGTGAACGGGACTTGATGCAAATTAGGATATGGATAGCAGAGTTTATGGAGGGTGGAAGATGGGAGACCGGCCAGGAGTGCATTGGAATAGTCTTGTTTGGAGGTAACAAAGGCATGGATGAGGGGTTAAGCAACAGAAGCATGTACTGCTGGCTATGAATGAGTACTGCAGCTGCCAGTTTCAGAGCAGGGGTTACAGTATAACTGCACCCTGAGTTGTTATGCAGCAAACCCCTGTTCTTGGGCAATATTGTATGTATATAGCAGTATATTCAGACTGTTACATATATATGAATTATTCTAAACATTGGCAGAATTACTGAAAGGGTTAAAGTAGATTTTTGCCAATTTAACTGAACAAAACCTTAATTTGAATATAATTCAAGTTATTGTCAATTAGATCCGTTGATCGACTTAGCACTAAATTTTAAAATTAAGACTGTTCCATTTACTTTGTTGCCATAACGATTGTCCGGACTGAACCATGTGCAGAGATCCTTTCTTCCTAAAAGCCAAACACTTCATTCCCTCTCATTTTATTTTTGGTTATTGTTTTTAAAGTCGAAAAGAAGCTTTAGGGCAAGAACCCTAAAGGGGTTTATCTCATACTCGGGGTTGATCCCATGTCAGGTACTGAGGGACAGACCGGGTAGTGGGCCCACGCCATTAGTCACTGCACCACACACTGTCGGAGAAATGGGGTCAGGCTGCAGAGGGGGTGGGGGGGCGGGAATGTTCAGCTGTCGAGTCCCAGAGCTGGCGTGCATCCAAACTGGTGGAGTTGGCGTGCTGCAATGTTTTTTAATCTCGATGCAAGTTACTGTAGTAACCGTTTAAGTCCCTGTGTCAGGCATTACTCACTTGCAAAGTCTAAAAAAGATTCTTGCCAGCAACAGGTTCTGCTGCAGGCACAGCAGACTAGTTAGTGGCAGTAAATATGAGGCAGATAAGATTTGTCAAATTCTGATTCCCAGAGACTGACTGACTGACTGACTGTTTTCAAAATTAAGCACAATGTAATTTATTTTTGTGTTTTTTTTCTGGAAGAGTTGGCTCTGGGACGCCCAGGGTTGCCAATTCTTCTTGGACGTATTCCTGGAGGTTTTATCACATGACCTCCCACCTCCAACTGCCTCCCGGTCAATCAGCCTTCCCCCCCGCCAAATCTCCAATATTTTTACAACTAAGAAACTAAATTGTTCAAAGAAAGTGAAGAAAATACAGAATTTTTATTTAATGCCTCTACGATTTTTCTCCCGGGTTGATTGTAGCAGTGTCCTGGAGATTAATCTTTAATTCTTGGAGACTCCAGGGCAATTCTGAAGAGTTGGCGACTCTAGGGACACCAGACAGTAATTGCTTAAACCATGTTGGTTGGTAACTCCAGCAAGCAGACACGGCCCGCAGTATGAACTTTTTGTAAAGTGGCATTTTGATTTTTGCTATAGTCGATGTACTTAAAAACTGTAGCAGCCGACATCATCGGTGACACAATTACGCAAGTGTGTGCACTCCATTTAAAAACTGGGCAAACTGGCTTTGGAGACACTTCATCAGCCCATTGAATACACAATTTACAAGCAGCATCTGAAAGGGTAAGATAGGTCAACACTTGAGTGCAGTTTGGATAAAAGGGTTACACCAAATGCTAACCTATCTTTCTCTTTTTCACATTTGCACTTCCAGCATTTTGTGTTTCTGTCAGTAGAATGGACTCTTGTCTGAACCACACTTTTTAGTTGGGTTTCATCCCATTTTTGAGCCACTACATTCCTGCCCGCTGGAATTCTCTCACAGAACCACGTTGCTCTGCTACCTCTGCTCCTGACTTCAGAAGCCTCCTAAAATTTAATCTCTGTTCTCTTTCCTCCCCCCACCCCCGGTAAAATTCCTGCTCCTCTTCCATGACACCCACTTCTCTGGTAATTTTTAGCATTCAGAGACATTCTCTTGCTGTATAAATGCAAGTCTTCATCCACAATTGGATCAGCAGCCTGGATTAAAAAGAATGCTGATTCCCCTCACTCAGCTCAATGGCAGACAGCCGGAGGTGGACCTACTTGGATATGTGTGAGTGGGTCTGTTCCAGCAGTGAGTCCCAACTTGGCAGATCTCCCCGAGGCTGTTTTTCTTCCTCTCCTCTCGGGGTAATATTCTCCGTAACTTAATGTTCCCTTTTCACTCCCTCCCCCCTCAACTATCGTTCCTTTTTATGGTTTCTCACTCAAAATAGTCCTTCGCTGTTCCTGGTGGTGTACTTTAAGACTGAGTAAGGATGTACTGTTGTTAGGAGGAATATAAATTTAGACTTTTTAAAAAAAAAAGCACTTTGGCTTTGTCCACAGTCAAGAAAGTGATTGGATTTCACTTGAATAAGCTGCAGCCAACTTTGGTTTTCCTGTTCTTGTATGTTCCCATTTCCTTCACTGCACCATTGATGGCCGTGCCTTCAGCCATCTAGGCCCTATGCTGTGGAATTCCCTCCCCAAACCTGTTCGCCTCTCCATCTCTCCTCCTTTAAAAGGCTGCTAAAAGCCTACCTCTTTGACCAAGCATTTAGTCCGCTGTCCTAATGTCTCCTTCTTTGGCTCAGTGTCAATTTTTGTCTGATTACGCTCCTGCGAAGCGCCTTGGGACATTCTACTATGTTCAAGATGCAATATAAATGCAAATTATTGTTCAAGGTATCTCTTATTAACAATTGTCACTGCATTGCATTTTCATAAGTATAGCTCGGAAAATCAGGTTCTCACTATTTACAAAGAAACTGCAACGATATTCCTGAAGGCCACAAAATGTCAGCAGAATTTCAGTGTGGTAGTGTAGATTTTATGCAAGTTGTCTTTTTTTCTGAGGTGGGGGGACGCAGAGGTTAGACTCTTCAAATAGTACATAGGAACATAGGAATATAGAAACAGGAGTAGGCCATTCGGCCCCTCGAGCCTGCTCTGCCATTTGATAAGATCATGGCTGATCTGTGATCTAACTCCATGGGCTCGATTTTACCAGCGGGTTCCGGGTGCGTTCCCGGCGGGGGGGCGTCGAAAATCGCGATATCCAGGTGCGTCACCGGATCGCGCCTCGATCCCGCCCACTTCCGGGTTTCACGCTGACGTGCGGGGGTGCGTGCGCAGACCCCGCCGGTGGGAATCCCGCAGGCAATTAAAGCCAGCGGGATGCCACTTGAGTGTATTTACCTTGCTTGTTGAGGTCATTAAATGACCTGATTCAGCTGTCATAACAGGAAGTGTGGGATTTTACCTTCAACTCAGACTGTTTCACACACTGGGGGAAACAGTCTCACTCCAACCGGACGTGTTGCAGCCAGCAGCCTGTGGCAGCTGCCAAGGTGCACTCCACAGCAGGGGGGAGAGCCCTCACCCACGCAGGAGGCCACCGCGTCACATAGGGCAACCCCTGCCCTCCACCACCCCCGCCAAGCCAGAGGACAGACCGACGTGAAACAGCAGCCCCAGTGCAAGGAACCACCTACCTACCCTGCACAACCCCTCAGACCAACACCTGCCAGATGGGTGGTGCGTTGACATCCTCGGAGGACGAACAGCATGACCAGCCCCAGCAGCCTCGCAGTCCACGCCCTCCGCCTCAGCGACGTGGAGCCCCCCAACACGGTGCTGTGGCACACCCACCTGCACAGCAGGAGGGAGGGCAACCGCAGAGAGAGATGCGTCGCAGGAGGCACTACCCTCCGCACAGGGTCTACAGACCGAGGCTCAGCTTCATGGACCTCTCCGAGGAGTAGTGCATACGGCGGCTCAGAGTCAATCGCCAGGTGGTCGCCGACATCTGCAGCCTCCTTAACGACGAGCTGCTCCCGGATGGACCAAGCAGCATCTTCTTACCTGTCGCCGTCAAAGTCACCACTGCCCTCAACTTCTTCGCATCCGGATCCTTCCAGGGTGCCACCGGGGACATCACCGGGGTCTGTCAGTCGTCTGCACACAAGTGCATAAGGCAGGTCACCGATGGGTTGTTCCGCAGGGCCTCGCACTACATCAACTTCGCCATGGACGAGCGCAGCCAGATGGAGAGGACGGTTGGATTCCATGCCATGGCTGGCTTCCCACTGGTACAGGGTGTAATCAACTGCACCCACATCGCAATACGGGCACCTCCGCATGAGCCAGGGCTGTTCATCAACAGGAAGGGGTATCACTCCATGAACGCGCAGCTCATCTGTGACCACCGCCAGAGATTCCTACACGTGTGCGCCAGATACCCCGGCAGCTGCCACGATGCCTTCGTCCTCAGGGAGTCCACCGTCCCGCCCATCTTCCACGCACCCAACGCCGGCAACGGCTGGCTCCTCGGCAACAAGGGGTATCCCCTACACACGTGGCTCATGACGCCTCTGAGGAACCCCATCACCAAGCCAGAGCGTCGGTACAATGACAGCCACACTGCTACCAGGTCTACAATTGAGCAGACCATAGGGCTGCTCAAGATGCGCTTCAGGTGCCTTGATCGTTCTGGGGGAGCGCTCCAATACACACCATTCAGAGTGGGACGAATCATAGTTGTCTGCTGTGCCCTGCACAACATGGCCCAACAGAGAGGGGTGCCGCTGGAGGAGGCCCCATCCACACCTGCCACCCACATTGAGGACGGCGATGAGGACGAGGAGGTGGAGGTGGAGGAGGAGGAGGGGGAGGAGGGGGACGCGCCAGAGGATGATGTACGACCCATGCGCCGAACCACGACTCACCGGGATGCTCGCCGGGCCAGGGAGGCACTCATATGTCAACGGTTCTCCTAGAGTCAGACAGTGCGAGGCGTTCGCATCTCCTCACCTGCACATGCGAGGGGCCATACCAGCCCCCTCCACTGAAGAGTGTTGCCAGTACTCCTGCACCCACAGCAGCATGCCCAATGGGCGGCAGCAGGTGTCCGCCGTCATGATGGGCTGCACGGAACGCACCTATTGCACAGGCCGCGGAAGAATGGACGAGAGGTGGCAGGAGTGGTGAGAACGATAGTGTTTAATATGTACAAGGTGCAATACTATAAACAAAAAGTGTACAAATTAACAGACACCCTGGTGCATTCCCTTTGTGCTTATAACGCCTTTGGATTTCTTTTCCGGGTACCCCTACGTGGTGCTACCCCTGTGGCTCCAGCAGAGGTAGTGGCAGGTTGCTCCTGTTCTTGCCTTGACCGGGTAGATGCTTTGGGCGGACAGCCCCTGGGTTTCGGTGCCCGTGAGGGCACCTCCACAGACTGCTCCTCCTGCACCTGTGCAGGGGCAGACTCGGCCACCTGGAGAGGAGGCACCATTGCGGGTACTGGTTGAGAGGGGGGCAACGGGTGGGACGTGGGGGCACCTTGAGAAGCGTCCCCGCTTCCATGTCCCCGGTCACCATCATCCCTCTCGTGGCCGCGGCCCACATCACCCCTTCCACCCTGCTGGACGACAGTTTGGATTGCATGTGTGAGGCCTTGCAAGGCCACCCCTAGTGTATCCGTCAGCCTGTTTATGGCGGCAGAATGTTGCTCACCCTGAATCCGTACAGCCGTTGTCAGGGCCTGCACGGACTCTATGTGGAGCTGTGCGTGACGCTCGAGGGAGGCCAGCCTGTCCTCCACCGCAGACGCTCCCGCACCTACCCGCGACACTATGTCGCCGGTACCCTCCTGTGCCTGCGCCACCAATGCCCGCATGCAGGAGTTGGACTCCTCCATCGCCTGCGCAATTGTGGACAATGCGCGCGGCACCTCTCCCAGTACCTCGGCAATTAGCTGGTGCCCCTCGACGACTCTCCTTTTGACTGGTGGCCCCCTGGGTTCAGCATCTGGGTCCGGCTGAGCAGAGCCTGGAGATGAGTGCTCCCACCGACGCGGACCCTCCGCGGCTGCCCCTGCCACCAGGGTCTGCTCATGCTCACACGTGCGCGGTGAATCACCAAGTGCTACCCCAACTAGTTGGCGAGGGGGACCCACCGAGGTGCGTGTCTCTGCGCTGGTGGATGGTTGGCTCATATGTGACGATGCACCCTCAGAGACCGGCATGTCCTCTGAGGAATCGCCCTCCTCAACCACAGCGCTCGCAAACGGCCCTGCAAGAGAACAGAGGGCACTATGAGGCATGTGCACAAACGTTACGGTGCGCCTGATGCCAGGTGATGATACGGTCACTCGAGATCATGAGTGTTGGTTGTCAGCTTTCCCTTACCGGCCGTTTCTGCAGCGACAGACTCGCCATCCGCAACAGAGAGGCAATGTTGCGTGCCGGCGAGGTCGAGCGCCTCCACCTCTGCATCCGTCAGATCGACCACGTGCGGCGGGCCACCTCCGGTGCGGGCCCTTTCTCGGTTGTTCTTGCATCTCTTCTCCTGTCAAGGCAAAACACAGATGCGTGAGTGGGTGCGTATTGCATAGTGAGACGCATCAAGCATCGGTGTGGGTGGGTTGAGCGTGGGGCAGATGGATGGGAGGATGCGTGTGCCACATGCCCATCCCATTGCATGGGGATTGGGGTGTGTGGTAGTGTTCGGGTGGGGACAGGGACGGTGGGTACTTGCGGGCACGGCGAGGATGGTGAGTGAGTGGCTGTGAGGATTGCTGCGGGAGCGCTGTGGTGGCTCTGCAGGAGGGGTTGTGATCTGTTTGGCGTGATGGTGGGGACGGGTTGTGGGAGGGTGCGTTGGTGTACTCACCTTGCCGGACCTAGTGAGGTCATTGAACCGCTTGCGGCACTGCTCCCATGTCCTGGGGGTGTTGGCCCTGCTGCTGACCTCCGCCGCCACCTCTGCCCATGCCTTCCTGGTGGCGGAGCCAGGGCACTTGTGTCCGTCCGCAGGGAACAGCGTGTCCCTCCTCCTCCTCACACCCTCCAGCATCAGCTGCAGCGCGAGGTCCGAGAAGCGTGGCGCAGCCTTGCCCCTGGGTTGCGCCATCCTGTTTTGCCTCTTGATTGCAGCAGGAGGGGCTTTGGGGGACTGCCCCTTTAAGTGGAGCTCCTACATCACATAAACGGTAGTGCGCATGCGCAGCCCGCCGGCACGCAGCTGGGGAGCGGAGAACCCGGAAGCAGGGCTTAATGTGATCAATTATCCCGCGATCGCGCGGGGGGGCGCACTCAATTAGCCGTCCGCGTTTTCCATGCTCCCGAAGGACCACCCGCTGGGAACTCGCAGGCCTGCTAAAATCGGGCCCCATATACCTGCCTTTGGCCCATATCCCTTAATACCTTTGGTTGCCAAAAAGCTATCTATCTCAGATTTGAATTTAGCAATTGAGCTAGCATCAATTGCCGTTTGCGGAAGAGAGTTCCAAACTTCTACCACCCTTTGTGTGTAGAAGTGTTTTCTAATCTCACTCCTGAAAGGTCTGGCTCTAATTTTTAGACTGTGCCCCCTACTCCTAAAATCCCCAACCAGCGGAAATAGTTTATCTCTATCCACCCTATCTGTTCCCCTTAATATCTTATAAACTTCGATCAGATCACCCCTTAACCTTCGAAACTCTAGAGAATACAATCCCAATTTGTGTAATCTCTCCTCGTAATTTAACCCTTGAAGTCCGGGTATCATTCTCGTAAAACTACGCTGCACTCCCTCCAAGTCCAATTTGTCCTTCCGAAGGTGCGGTGCCCAGAACTGCTCACAGTACTCCAGGTGCGGTCTAACCAGGGTTTTGTACAGCTGCAGCATAACTTCTGCCCCCTTGTACTCTAGTCCACCAGATATAAAGGCCAGCATTCCATTAGCCTTCTTGATTATTTTCTGCACCTGTTCATGACACTTCAATGATCTATGTACCTGAACCCCTAAGTCCCTTTGGACATCCACTGTTCTTAACTTTTTACCATTTAGAAAGTACCCTGCTCTATCCTTTTTTGATCCAAAGTGGATGACTTCACATTTGTCTACATTGAATTCCATTTGCCACAGTTTTGCCCATTCACCTAATCTAGCAATATCCCTTTGTAATTTTATGTTTTCATCCACACTGCTTACAATGCCACCAATCTTTGTGTCATCGGCAAACTTAGATATGAGACTTTCTATGCCTTCATCTAAGTCGATAATAAATATTGTGAATAATTGAGGCCCCACGACAGATCCCTGCGGGACTCCACTAGTCACATCCTGCCAATGTGAGTACCTACCATTTATCCCCACTCTCTGTCGCCTTTCGCTCAGCCAACTTCCTAACCAAGTCCGTACTTTTCCCTCAATTCCATGGGCTTCTATCTTAGCTAATAGTCTCTTATGTGGGACTTTATCAAATGCCTTCTGGAAGTCCATATAAATAACATCCATTGACATTCCCCTGTCCACTACTTTAGTCACCTCTTCAAAAAATTCAATCAGGTTTGTCAGGCACGACCTACCTTTCACAAATCCATGCTGGCTCTCTCGGATTAACTGAAAATTCTCAAGGTGTTCAGTCACCCTATCCTTAATTATAGACTCCAGCATTTTCCCCACAACAGATGTTAGGCTAACTGGTCTATAATTCCCTGGTTTCCCTCTCTCTCCTTTCTTAAAAAGCGGAGTGACATGTGCAATTTTCCAATCCAGAGGGACAGTTCCTGAATCTAGAGAACTTTGAAAGATTATAGTTAGGGCATCTGCAATCTGCTCACCTACTTCTTCTAAAATCCTGGGATGGAAACCATCTGGTCCTGGGAATTTGTCACTCTTTAGTGCTATTATTTTCTTCATTACTGTTGTTTTACTTGTGTTAATTTTATCGAGTCCCTGTCCCCGATTCAATATTAGTTTTCTTGGGATTTCCGGCATGCTATCCTCTTTCTCTACTGTAAATACTGACGCAAAGTAATCGTTCAACATGTCCGCCATTTCCCTATTGTCAATGACAATATCCCCACTTTTAGTTTTTAAGGGGCCAACACTGCTCCAGACCACCCTCTTTTTCCTAATATAACTATAAAAGTTCTTCGTATTGGTTTTGATATCCCTTGCAAGTTTCTTTTCATACTCTCTTTTTGGAGCTCTTACTATCTGTTTTGTGACCCTTTGTTGATCTTTGTATCTTTCCCATTCGCCAGGATATGTGCCATTTTTTGCCGTTTTGTATGCCCTTTCCTTATGTCTTATACTGTCCCTTACCTCTTTAGCTGTCCATAGCTGTTTTTTTTGGCAAGTATAGTCTTGCCCCTCAGGGGTACAGACCAATTCTGTATCACGGTAAACGTTTCTTTAAACATTTCCCACTGATCATCAGTCATTTTACCCATTAACAGCTTTGCCCAGTTTACTGTGGACAGTCTCTGTCTCATCCCATTGAAGTCAGCCTTACCCAAGTCTAGAATCTTAGCCCCTGATTCACTTTTTTCCCTTTCAAACACTACATTGAACTCGATCATGTTATGATCGCTATTGGATAGATGTTCACGCACAGTTAAGCTGTTAACTAAATCTGGTTCATTTCTCATTCCTAAATCTAGTATGGCTTGCCCCCTTGTTGCCTCTAGGACATACTGCTGTAGAAAACTATCCCGGACACACTCAAGAAATTCACTACCTTTCTGAGAGTTGCTAGTCTGCTTTTCCCAATCTATGTGAAGGTTAAAGTCCCCCATTAAGACCACTATACCTTTGTTACACGCTTGTCTAATACAATCTAGCATTTCAGAGCTGCTGCCAGGGGTCCTATACATAATTCCCACTATAGTCTTAGATCCTTTCCTATTTCTCAATTCAACACATAAGGTCTCTGTTGGCTGCTTACCCCTTGATATATCCTCCTTTATCATTGAAGTGATTTCATCTCTAATCACTAAGGCTACTCCTCCCCCTCTTCCTTTTTCCCTATCTCTCCTGTAGACCTTATAACTTGGTATATTTAGTTCCCAATCCTGACCATCCTGCAGCCATGTCTCAGTAATAGCTATCATGTCATACCCTCCAATTTGAATTTGAACCTGTAGTTCATTTAATTTATTCCTTATACTCCTTGCATTTGTATATAGAACTCTTAATTGGGCCACACACCCTAGCCTGACCTTCAGCTTTGATGCTGAGTTAATCGCTTGACACCTTCTAGTTTTCACTATATCTGTAGTGCCTAAAGTACACTTCCTTTTTGCTGCTCTACACTTTTCCCTTTCACTTGTTCTTGAACAACTATTTGTATTGTAAATTTCCCCTGGCTTCTCCCCTCTCTTGCTTCTCTCAACTTTACTCTCTTCTGACTCCACGCTCAGTTTCCCATCCCCCTGCCACTCTAATTTAAACTCTCCTCAACAGCAGTGGCAAACCCCCCTGCAAGGATATTTGTCCCGGATCTGTTGAGGTGTAACCCGTCCGGCTTGTACAGGTCCCATCTTCCCCAGAATCGGCCCCAATTCCTCAGGAATCTAAATCCCTCCCTCCTGCACCAACCCTCCAGCCACGCCTTCATCTGATCTATTCTCCTATTCCTATACTCACTAACACGTGGCACTGGGAGTAATCCTGAGATTACTACCCTTGAGGTCCTGTTTTTTTAACTTATTTCCTAACTCCTTATGTACATTTCTCACATCAACAGTGATCCCACTTCCCAACTGGCTCAACTTTGTTCCTCTCACTGTCGAGATTAATGGCATCCAAAGCTTTGAAGCAATTAGGTGAGAAGTAGACCTCGTTGACACGAGTGGTGCGACTTTTATTGTATACAGGCGGCTCCACTTAAAAGCAGAGGCTGACAACCATGAATTCTCTCTGAGCAAACTTGCTTAACGTGTTGTGGTTCATTTCTGTCCTGATTTCTTGTTAAAGGGCCCATATCATCACAAAGAACTGAGTGAGCAATCTTGTTTGCCAAGCGTGACTATATATATTAACATTGTTTCAACATCATTCCAGTTGCAAAGACATTATTTTGCCACTTGCACACGACTGGACAAGAGTAACACAGTTCCCGTCCCTCTCCCCAGTGACGTCAGTGAGTCGCCTTCAAGAAAAGCTGTTCCCTTTATAAACAGCTTCTCTTTTACCACAGTCCAACCCCATCATCTAAGGTGATAGGTAAGAATAGGAGTCGGCCATTCAGCCTCTGTATCTTAACTCCATCTACCCGCCTTGGTTCCATAACCCATAATACCCTTGCCTAACAAAAATCTATTAATCTCAGTTTTGACATTTTCAATAGACCTGCCCTCCCCTAAGCCTCAACAGCTTTTTGGGGGAGAGAGTTCCAGATTTCCACTACCCATTGTGTGAAGAAGTGCTTCCTGACACCACCCCTGAACAGCCTTGCTCTAATTTTAAGGTTATGTCCCCTTGTTCTGGACTCCCCTACCAGAGGAAATAGTTTCTCTCTTTCTACCCTATCAAATTCTTTAATGATCCAGCACCAATTTGCCCTGTGTAATAAAGGTTGTTTTGATTTATTTTTTAACGTGCTTTGTTTTTCTGTGTTCGAGAGGTGGTGATTCTCAAAAACAAGCTACCCAACAGTATCTCGCCACTGCGTACAGAGTTCAGGTTGTTCTTAGAGGCTTGAGTTCCTGCAGCAACCCACTCCAAAAACCGCAACTTAGCTTTTTAAAAAAAAAATTAAAGTAGACATAATCAACACTCCAATTACTTCAATATCAACGAGATCATTTTTTTTGTTAAATTATTTTCACCCATATTTTCTCCTCTGGTGCCCCAACCTCCTGAACTGAGCAGACAAGCCCGATGTGCCCCAGAGCCAGCCCCCCAGGAGCTGCCCAAAGTGACTGGTCCTCCTATTTTCCATCCTTCCCCTATAAGAAAGTGCCGAGTCTCTGCTCTGTGCCACCCCTCTGGCAACACAATTGGGAAATTCTCTTTTTATATGTAAGAAAGAACTTTCATTTCTATAACACCTAGCATGTCCTCGGGACATCCCAAAGCGCTTTGTAGCTAATGAAATACTTTTGAACAGTAGTCACCGTTGTAGTATTCTAAATGTGCATGAGTGTGTTCAAGGCTGTAATAAGGAAAAATTTGCAGGGCTTTGGGGAAAGAGCAGGGGAGTGGGACTAATTGGATAGCTCTTTCAAAGAGCTGGCACAGGCACAATGGGCCGAATGGCCTCCTTCTGTGCTGTATGATTCTATGAATAAATGAGGGCAGCCACAGCTTATGATGTCATTCAAAGCACTCAGCTGGGTTTCAGCCTTGGTACTTACTTCCAGTCATCTGTAATTTTCTACATCTTTACCCCATATACATTATAAAAGAATAATTTATGTAAGTTCTCTCTTTTTTTATCTAATCAATTTTCTGTGTAATTTGCTTTAACTTCCAAATTGCTAAGCATCAATTGAAAAGAAGCAGAAAGTAGCCAGTGAAAGGATTAGTTTTGTGATGTTCTTGTAGTCGGCAATGTGTCATTCCTCTTGAATGAATGGGCTTTGCATAAAGGCATGTTGCAAAAACAGAACACAATCCTGTCGAGCTGATTTGGTCAAACTGAAGTCATTTTGGCATTCACCCGCAAATTTAATATTTTAGTAAAAGAGACAAATGAAAAATGAATTTCCTTATTCCCGTTTCACCTATGATTTAGGAAAATATTAAGAGTTTTTTTGATTAATAATACTAAAACACGTGTTCAGGGACTCGCCATTTGACGTGGGGAGGTTTTTATCCTGTTCTTGGTATTATACAGTAATTAGGTTGATGTATAAATGCTCGCTAATCCTACATGGCAGGCTTAATACAAGAACTTGTCTGACAGAAGTGGTAGAAAAACACCTGGCCATAACCCCGTGTTGGAAGTGGTTTTTAAGAGAGTGTAATTTATTCTGTCAAAGATATTTAAGACTCAATTATGCTGCGACTTAAAGGAATGCAGGCACTACTTGAGATGCATAATATCTTGGAGTAGGAGGCATGAAAGAATGCTGTGGATGTGGAAATCGCAGCAAATTAAGTCAAAGCAGGCACCGTATTACGAGCAAGTATTTTGCATGCATATTCAAGGCTGCTTGAGAATGACCAAATTGCACTTGCATAGCACAAAAGGCGTCTTGGTTTGTCTTCGACATTCTGTCGCGTTGCTTGCACGCAGCTTTGGTTGGTAAAGTTCTAGTTTAAAATGTCTAGTTTGTAGACCAGAGTAATTGGCATTCGCATTTTAGTTTGTTACTTTATTTACATCAGCTTTATGGTCACGGCAAGTTAGTTTTCTCTGTATCGTGTCAACATATACATGTGGGGGGTTTTTTGGGGGTGTTTCTCCTTCAATTTTTTGGCCTTAAACCTTTCTTTCCTAAAGATGGTGGGGGGTGAAATTGGATGCGGGGGTGCAGGTGGGGGACGCAGAACGGGGTATGGCATTGGTCGTGTGTTATAAGCTCAGCTCGATATTCAATTCCCTTGACTTAAATGTCATGTCGAATAACCATCGGCCAATATCATTCCGCCTGGCTTGCGTCCCCGCCCATGTCCAATTCCTCCCTGACTCATGTTAAGTTACTGTTCCAAAAGTGGCAGACACCCCACCCCATTCCCCTACACACATGGCTTTTCCCCGTGGGTGAGCGTGTGAGGACAGAAATGGGAACCCCAGATAATTTCTCTCCTCCTCAAAGCAGGGGACACAGAAGCTAATAGCATCGTACTTGTCGACATAGAAAACTAGTAAAAGCTGACACCAGCCCAGAAAAGCTGACAGCTCAGAAAACAGCCTTGAATATAGGCCTAATGTCCCATGAAAATGAAGAGTTGCACTGATAGTGATGTTGGACGTGGACAGGTGATAACTTGAGCTGCAAGTATACCTAACATTCTCTTTTATTGGAGGGGAAATGCCCTCTAGTACTTAAAAATGCAGTTTGCAACAGTGATGAATTTAGAAGCTACTGAAAGTTGGGGAGGGGCTTGGAATACGAGTACTGAAGGTGTAAGATTTATTTTTGAGAGGGATCTGGGGATATACTGTCCCCCAGGAAGACACCATTCTTGACACTTTATTTGGTGCATTTTCTGGCGTTTTGGAGCCTACTGTAATTCCGCCTTTAAATCCAAAAATAATTTCTCATGGGTCAGAAGTATTTTAAATGTGAAAATAAAAGTCAATGAAATGGACTTCAATAAGTGACATCACCCATTAAAGTAATGGATAGAAGGATGCCAAACGATCACATTAAGTGTTCGTCGACTATTATTGCCGTCAATAATTTCTAGCCTTTGTCGCTCTTTGGAACCTGTCATTCTAGTTTATTTTCTTCGACTACAAATAAAAATCATACACATTCACAATCATTTTAAAATAGTAAAGTGTACAAAAATGTAGTTTCCATTAACAGGCAGTGGGAAGCTAAATTTCGATGCACCTACCTGCCTGCTTTAGTCTAGGGCTGGCCACTATACCCTTCTTGATTACTAATGTTATTCCTCTAATTTCCGCACGGATCTCGACCTCTCTAATTGGATGGTGTGACTCTTTCCCCAGTTACTCCAGAAGAACAAAGGTACCTCCACCACGTGGGCATAAAAAACTGAAAACCGCTAAGTTATGGACCATAACCTGGCATTGTGCTTCGTTGCGTACAATAGAGCAAAGCTCACTAAAAGTTCTTAAGTGAAGAAACACAGCTGATTCCTGAGATGTCCAAGAGCTTTGAGAGAGCCATCTTTTGGTACAGGGACCAGTACCAAATTTAGTATCCTGCAGTATCCCTTTGCAGCTCTCGAATGTACTATCCGCCAGTTTGCTCATTGAGTTCCAACATTAAGACCTCCATTCCCAAGAGTCAACGTTGTTAAATGATCCTACTGCTGCCTCTGGAAATTAGTTGGAAGAAACCATTCAGGCAGAAGCTCAGTACAAGGCCTGACTGCGGATGATGTTTATGATCAATGCGTAAGACAAATTCTACAAACATGGGATTCTGAATGGCCAGCACTGAGCAAGGATATGTTCACTTTGAGGAACATAAGCAGCTCCATGACCCCCCATTCAGACTGTCTGTATGAAGTGACACCGTGTTTTCTGTTGTGCACAGTACAGGGAGGAAAGCTTAGGTATTTTGCTACCTTTCAAGTGAATGCAAGTCTCACCAGTCTCTTGGACATGTTCCAGAAAAAGAAGTCAGTTATGAGCTTTCTGAGATATCAAATGACCATCTTATCACTTTACTGCTTTAACATGTGGATGCAGCTTTTATTTGGATGAGCTAAATGCAGATGTTTGTTATCAGCGGTTGCCACTGTTTCATCATTGCCTTTTCCTGCAGCTGATAATGGAGACAATTCCAGTATGGCCTGTCTTCTGGGACCTAGAGATGATCTTGACTAATCCCCTCACAGATGTTGTATTCAAAACATCTTGAATGATGTGGACCTCCCTGACAGAGTCCTCCTCAAAGGACATTGTCTTGTAGAACAGAGGCCTTAAGGTGAGAGTTGAGCAGTATGACTCAATTGTAACTCTATTCTAAAGAAAAGGTGAAGTTAAATGACCCCTTGAGCACCCTGGAAATAGATCTAACAATAGCCACTGCTTCAGTGTAGATCTCAGTAGTTTCCTCTTCAGTTGGGTTAGTTGACAGAGAAATAATTTTAGTTTTCCTCTCTCATTTTCAAATGGTCTCAGCAGATTGACCACAGACACTAACTGAACATCGAGTACCATGTTGTTTTGAAACATTCACCAGCTTTCCTTCTCTAGACAGGACAGGCAACTAGTTTTAATACTCTTCATTCTTTGTGTGTTTTAATACTTTCAACATAGGTGTGATCAATATTTCACACAGATTAAAAAAAACAATTGATTACACGTAAGCAAAATATCTAACTGCTAACGAGTGAGAGAGGTTATAACCAATTTGCGCATGCAGTAATGTACTTGAGAGACCTTAAACCATTTTTGCAGAATTTAGCCGTTAAACGTATGCCACTCTTCAACAATATTAATAACACTGAAAAAACTGGGGCTGATTTTTTTTTTTATTCGTTCACGGGATGTGGGCGTCGCTGGCAAGGCCGGCATTTATTGCCCATCCCTAATTGCCCTTGAGAAGGTGGTGGTGAGCCGCCTTCTTGAACCGCTGCAGTCCGTGTGGTGACGGTTCTCCCACAGTGCTGTTAGGAAGGGAGTTCCAGGATTTTGACCCAGCGACAATGAAGGAACGGCGATATATTTCCAAGTCTTGGAGGGGAACGTGCAGGTGGTGTTGTTCCCATGTGCCTGCTGCCCTTGTCCTTCTAGGTGGTAGAGGTCGCGCGTTTGGGAGGTGCTGTCGAAGAAGCCTTGGCGAGTTGCTGCAGTGCATCCTGTGGATGGTGCACACTGCGGCCACAGTGCGCCGGTGGTGAAGGGAGTGAATGTTTAGGGTGGTGGATGGGGTGCCAATCAAGCGGGCTGCTTTATCTTGGATGGTGTCGAGCTTCTTGAGTGTTGTTGGAGCTGCACTCATCCAGGCAAGTGGAGAGTATTCCATCACACTCCTGACTTGTGCCTTGTAGATGGTGGAAAGGCTTTGGGGAGTCAGGAGGTGAGTCACTCGCCGCAGAATACCCAGCCTCTGACCTGCTCTCGTAGCCACAGTATTTATATGGCTGGTCCAGTTAAGTTTCTGGTCAATGGTGACCCCCAGGATGTTGATGGTGGGGGATTCGGCGATGGTAATGCCGTTGAATGTCAAGGGGAGGTGGTTAGACTCTCTCTTGTTGGAGATGGTCATTGCCTGGCACTTATCTGGCGCGAATGTTACTTGCCACTTATCAGCCCAAGCCTGGATGTTGTCCAGGTCTTGCTGCATGCGGGCTCGGACTGCTTCATTATCTGAGGGGTTGCGAATGGAACTGAACACTGTGCAGTCATCAGCGAACATCCCCATTTCTGACCTTATGATGGAGGGAAGGTCATTGATGAAGCAGCTGAAGATGGTTGGGCCTAGGACACTGCCCTGAGGAACTCCTGCAGCAATGCCCTGGGGCTGAAATGATTGGCCTCCAACAACCACTACCATCTTCCTTTGTGCTAGGTATGACTCCAGCCACTGGAGAGTTTTTCCCCTGATTCCCATTGACTTCAATTTTACTAGGGCTCCTTGGTGCCACACTCGGTCAAATGCTGCCTTGATGTCAAGGGCAGTCACTCTCATCTCACCTCTGGAATTCAGCTCTTTTGTCCATGTTTGGACCAAGGCTGTAATGAGGTCTGGAGCCGAGTGGTCCTGGCGGAACCCAAACTGAGCATCGGTGAGCAGGTTATTGGTGAGTAAGGGCCACCTGATAGCACTGTCGACGACACCTTCCATCACTTTGCTGATGATTGAGAGTAGACTGATGGGGCGGTAATTGGCCGGATTGGATTTGTCCTGCTTTTTGTGGACAGGACATACCTGGGCAATTTTCCACATTGTCGGGTGGATGCCAGTGTTGTAGCTGTACTGGAACAGCTTGGCTAGAGGCGCAGCTAGTTCTGGAGCACAAGTCTTCAGCACTACAGCTGGGATGTTGTCGGGGCCCATAGCCTTTGCTGTATCCAGTGCACTCAGCCGTTTCTTGATATCACGTGGAGTGAATCGAATTGGCCGAAGACTGGCTTCCGTGATGGTGGGGATATCGGGAGGAGGCTGAGGTGGATCATCCACTCGGCACTTCTGGCTGAAGATGGTTGCAAACGCTTCAGCCTTGTCTTTTGCACTCACGTGCTGGACTCCGCCATCATTGAGGATGGGGATGTTTGCAGAGCCTCCTCCTCCCGTTAGTTGTTTAATTGTCCACCACCGTCCGGTTTTATTCTTATTATGACTTTTCGTAGCGAGATTTTACAACTGAGTGGCTTGCTAGGCCATTTCAGAGGGCAATTAAGAATCAACCACATTGCTGTGGGTCTGGAGTCACATATAGGCCAGACCGGGTAAGGGTGGCAGGCTTCCTTCCCTAAAGGACATTAGTGAACCAGATGGGTTTTTACGACAATCCGGTAGTTTCATGGCCATCATTACTGATACTAGTATTTTAATTCCAGATTTTTATTTAATTAATTGAATTTAATTAATTCATTGAATTTAAATTCGCCAGCTGCCGTGGCAGGATTTGAACTCATGACTCCGGATTTTAGTCTAGGCCTCTGGATTACTAGCCCAGTAACATAACCACTATGCTACCGTACCCCAGAAATGAGCACAGAGGGGCATAATGCAACAGGAAATTCAGTGGTGATCAGCCCCGACTGATGGTTGCCCATTCTGCACATTCTTGACGTTTGCGATTGGCACTGGGGCAGGCTGTCGTCCACCAGGATCTTCGTTTAAAATATGGAAACGGGGCAGGGACTATCCAACACACAATATCTTGACATGACGATGTGTGATGTTGACCACATCCAAGAAACCAGACTCCCAGGATCGTTGGAGTCCTGAAAGGTCAGGCAGCAGTTCATTTACAGCACACAGTGATACAAAGAGGTTTCTGAGGTGTTCTGGACCGTTTTGGATCTCTTTCATTTTTATTTGTGCCGTGCTGGCATGTCGGCTTTCATGAGCCTTTGTGCCAGTTGTTCTTAAATTATTTATTTATTTTGCCTCCAGCAGCATTGCTGGCGCCAGCGGGTTTCCCTATGGGAATCCTCTTATCTGAGGAGGCTAGAAGAGGAGGAGGATCTGTGGAGGGATGCCAGGCGGGCCAGGCTGCACAAAAAGATGTTTGCGTCTACCCACTGGTTTCTGCGCATTTTCAGACAGAGGTGAATATATTTCACTTTGGCAGACAATTAGTGGCAGATGGAGGCTTCTCTTCCCAAAGAAAGCTGGAACACAAGATCAAGTGGTACAATTAAGATGTGTGCCTTTAGGTGATTGGGTTGTTTTATTTGGAAGATTAATCAGAATCATCTCTAGCCATATATGCCAAGATGCCATCAATCATTTCTATAGGTGATGACTGTGGGAGCTGTAGTGATGATTTGGTCAGCCAAGAGGCAGATGCAGAGCTATGTCACCTGCTGGGTAGACAAATGCAGCATAGGGTTGGCACATCCAGTGACCGTAATGGTCAACTGCTGCCTGAAACTTGGTTCAGCTCTTTGCAGGCACACTGTTGCACTTGGCCTATGGGGATGGTGATATGGAGTGGCAGTCAAACGGTTAGTTACTGGGCTGATCTGCATAAAGTGTATACCTCGTCCCCCGCCCATTCATTTCACTTGGCATTCAAATCTCAGGTAACCCGTCACTAAACAATGTGTTGCTCGTTGGGTTTTGATGTACATCTTTGTTACGAAGTGGCAGGTTGACAACCCGATAAAGTGAACGCTTGTTCTACTCAAGCCATGACCACCTGAAGGGCCAGCCTCAAAAGAATCATCCTAAACCTCATGGAGCAATCCTCACACTTTTGCTCGATGTGTTGGAGTTCTTCAGCAGGACAAGGGCAGCAGGCGCATGGGAACACCAACACCTGCACGATCCAAGTCACACACCATCCCGACTTGGAAATATATTGCCGTTCCTTCGTCGTCACGGAGTAAAAATCCTGGAATTCCCTACCTGACGGCACTGTGGGAGAACTTTCACCACACGGACTGCAGCAGTTCAAGAAGGCAGCTCACCACCACCTACTCAATAGCAATTAGGGATGGGCAATAAATGCTGGCCTTGCCAGCGACACCCACATCCCAAGAATGAATTTTAAAAATAGCACAGTTCTTACGCGCATAACTTTTTAAACATAAGACACTATTTTTAGTTATGCTATAATGGAGGGAATCAAGGTGTCGTGATTCAGCCACTGCACTAAAAGGGCTCCCGGGCTTATGTGCAGTGAGGTTGTGTAGAACGTGGCTGAATGTACAATTATCAGCAAAAGGATAGATGGAATTTGATGATGAATTGAGACAAAGAAACAACAGAGTGAGAGAGAGGATAATTCATGGAAAAGAGATGTGGAGGATAAGCTTCAACCCAAGTTTCTCTGTTTATTTGTACTTTATTGGTTCATTTTGTAACCAATGATGAGTCGTTCCATGGCGCCAACTTTAAAGTATTTGTCCCGACCAGTATAAGGTTTGGTGCAGATATTACCCTTGATTTTAGCCTAAAGACTGAAAAATGATCCAGGGTGCCTTATGCCTACATACACTGCAGCATGTTGACACAGTAGTATGTTGATACTGTAGTATGTTGGCACTGTCATCAGTGAGCATTTTAATGAATTAATTGAAGGATAAAGCTGCACCCTGTTTGAATGTTCTGAAAATATTCTGCGTATGTTCTTTGTCACAAAGTTTAACATACACTTTCACAACATTTTTCTTTGTGGCTTTTCCACTAGGCAAAACTTTAAAGAAAATGAAATTGAAACGCAAAAGGTAGATTTGCTGGGCCAGAATTTGCTTTCTATTTTCTATTGGAAAATTGTTCCTTTTTTGCAAGACTCTTTGCCATTAAAACCAATGGTGCCTTGAACAATATTGGAGCATTTCCCGGATATTGAGTTGAATAATTAACCAGCTCACTTAACCTCCAGACTGTAAGTCTTCCTGCATTCTTCCTTCCTTCTCCCTGGCTGTTTTGCAGTTGCTATAGTAATGACTCCACAGTTGCTTCATGTGAATGATATCTATGGAAATCACTCTGAAACTTGTTGATTTATTAGGCTCTGTTGGTGGCTCCCAATGGAAGAATTTGGGCTTCTGCGACACTGTAATGATAGGTATAATCCAGTATGCTATTAACTGATTGGATAGTCTGCATTTTAATGTGTTTTGACCAATTGGGAGCAACAGTTGATGGGTCAGGAGACATGTCTTTGAATCGCAGAGACCTCTGGCTGAAAGTACACTCTCTCAATTTTTTTTAAAAAATGCAGCGCTCATGTCAATACCCATATGTGCTTTTGCTTAGCAACTTGCTGAGACTGTTCCAACAGCAGCTTAATCAAAATGGACTCTATCTGTTGGATATCTTGTTATTTTCTTCCCCTTTCCACCATCATTCTCAGTTCTGCCACCAACGCTCTGTTTTCAACTGCTGAAAGTTATGCAAGGACACCGTTTCATTTTGTGGAGTTAAAAGAAAAATTTTACCTGAGATATTAACAAAAAAGCAAAACCCTGCAGATGCTGGAAATCTGAAACAAAAGCAGAAAGTGCTGGAGACTCTTGGCAGGTCAGTTCAGAGGAAGCATTTACAGCTGAAACGACAGCTGACTTGACAGTGGCTGCCTGACCTCCTGAGTGTCTCCAAGGTTTTCTCTCTACCCAAGATGTTTGGTTGAAGTGCGCACAGGTATTAAAAAAACATGGTGTAGTCGTCATAATTCTTCATTCTGAAAATCCAGTCCAATCCTGATAGAGGCAGGCACATTGGTCAGATCTCCCAGTGGTTTTAAGCCACTTACACCTGCTGCCTGATCCCTGGTCTTGTGCTACATTTGCTGATCTTAGCGAAGCAATTGTGGGCGCATTTCAATCAATGTTGGCGCCCCAAACTATGGAGGGGGGAAGAAAGTCAGCTGAGAGAATGCTCAGGAGTGGGAACTGCTGGGGATCATTAAAGAAGGTGCTAATAGCACTGGAAATCTACCATGAATATATATTTGCATTGAGAAAAATTGGGCAGTTTCTTGGAGGAGTTACACTGACCAGTGGATGTGGTTTTGGTTCTATTTTAGCACAAAATCCACGAGAGAAAAAACTAGACCCTTAGTTCGTTCTCAGAACTTATCTGAACTTCCTGTAAAACTTTAAATTCCTATTCTTATGCTGCTTGTATGCATTATCGTAACATTCTGTATTCTCAGTGCCTTGGGTACAAGAGATTTTAAAAGGACCATTCAATGGACAGAATCAAGTATTAGTCATGTAACCATAGCAAAAATCAGATTCACCAAAAATATTTTCTCATGAAACTACCTGATCAGTGAGTGATTGTTGAAAGGAGAGTTTGAGTTTCAAAACCAAGCCAAGTATTGGAGTATTTTAGTTTTGAATGGGTGGATTAGTGTTAAGTAAATAAAATATTAAGTTTGATAGTCTTGGCTCACCCATGGCTCTGCTGGTGAGTAACTGAAGCCTACAGGCCAGGAATGTCCCAGTTTGATCACTGGTCTACACTGAGTTAAGTTATAGCAATGAGAGTGTTGGTCCGGGCAATAAAATTGGCCCCTTCCTAGTTAACGGAGCGGGGGTCGGGGGGAGAGGAGAGGGGGGATTAACCAGGGTTCCCGATCCTGATGTGCACATCTGCGGATTATAGGCCAAGACTGGATTGGACTGGGCTGTGAAGCCAACCATCCTGTAGTCGAATAGCTTGCTGAAATTCAAAGCCTGGATTCGTGCGTAAAGCACTTGGCAAGGTACCAGCACTGTTGTAACGGTACCTCAGCAAGGAGTAGATACCCTCGGGCAGGTAGAGGGCAAGAAAATGAATGGAAAAGGAAGAAGCAAGAAAAAAAAAATTTGCACCCATTCTCTCCATTATAGTGTGGTCCCCCGTGTATTGCAGTGAAATACATCACCTCCTAATGTGGCATTTAGTGTGGCCCCATCCAATAAATATAAATGAAAGAGCTGATAAATGAAGCCTAGTGCTCTCTTTACAGAGACTGTTACGTAACCGAAGGTTTTCCAGTGAGGGTAAATACATACATGAAATCTTCAAAATGGGTCTGAAAATGACTCTGGGTAACCCAATTTTATCCAATTTTATTAATAGACCCCAACGACTTGTGACTCATTCCCTCTCGAGCAGGACAATTTCTAGTTGTCAGTTGTAAACTATCTTTTTTTTTAACAGCACCATGTGCCGAAACTTTTAATTGGAGGCAATAATGAATTGTATGGCTACTGTTTAGCAGGAAATTATAGTGAGCTCAGTGTTATAGTGATGGCAGAAATAACTTGGGCAAAGTGCTTTCAGTTTTAAACCGAAAAAAAGTTTTGCTTTGAAGATTTTTGCGTATATAACAGTTTGTGAATTTTAATTCAATTTCAAAAATCTGGGAATAAAAAGCTGGGGCTCGATGTTACCAGGGCTGCGGGTACGCGGCGGAGGGGCTATTGGGTAACACGCCAGGTGAAATCAGTCTGCCCCGCACGCGATCGCAGCCTAATTGGAGCCACTTACCTGTTGTTCCGGGTTCCCCGCTGCTGATCTGCGCGTCGGGCGGGCTGCGCATGCGCAGTAAGGTCTGTCAGCTGGAGGAGCTCTATTTAAAGGGGCAGTCCTCCACTGACTGATGCTGCAACAAATAGGAAAAATTACACCATGGAGCAGCCCAGGGGGAAGGCTGCTCCCAGGTTTAATGATGCCTCACTCCAGGTATCATTAGATGGGGTGAGGAGGAGGGGGAGGACAGAGATCTTCCCCCCGGCGGGCAGGAGGAAGCGGCCTGCCTCTGCCACCAGGAAGGCCTGGCTCGAGGTGGCAGAGGAGGTCACCTGCACCACCAACATATCGTGCACCTGCATACATTGCAGGAGGCGCTGCAATGACCTAAGTAGGTCAGCCAAAGTGAGTACACTTACTCATTCCCCTACACTCCGTCTGCCACATCACCGCCCCTACCCCACATCTCCTTCTGCACTGCCAACACTACTCTGTCACATCACCCCTCACACCCACTCAAAGCTCATCCTCATCTTACCTGCACTTACTCACCTCGCCAGTACTCATCCCGCCACTACCACTCAACCCAATCCTCATACAATCTCATGGTTCCATCCCATACTCACCCTCTCATGCATCTCTTTCACAGTCAGCCTCACTCAACCTGCTACTACCTGTGCTGCAGCCACAGGGCATGCATCACATTTGTGCAGTAGGAAACGTAAGGCAAACGTGTTGGGAGCATGAAGGGGATGCACAAGGGTGTTAATTTCTGATCAACTCACATTACATATTATATTGGCACCACTACTGCCACGTCTTTGCGAATCTTGTCGGGTTTGTGCAATAATGCCCTTTCCTGAGGATCACAATGAAGACCCACACCTGATGCCACCCATTGTGTCACTGCAAAGTGGGTGTAGGTGTATTTGCAGGGCTCTTTTGTGCAGACGACTGAGAGAAGTCGGCGATGTCCCCGGTGGCACCCTGGAAGGATGCAGAGGAGAAGTTATTGAGGGCAGTGGTGACGTTGACAGCGACAGGTAAGAAGATGGTGCTCGGGCCAACCGGGAGCAGCTCGGCATGAAGGAGGCTGCAGGTGTCCACGACTAAATGTCAAGTGACTCTAAGCCTCCGTGTGCACTGCTGCTCAGAGAGGTCCAGGAAGCTGAGCCTCGGTCTGTGGACCCTGTGGCGAGGGTAGTGCCCTCTGCGACGCATCTCTCTCTGCGGTTGCCCTCCCTCCTGCTGTGCAGGTGGATGTGTCACAGCACTGTGTTGTGGAGCTCCACGTGTCAGAGGCGGACGGCGTGGCCGGCGAGGCTGGTGATGCTGTTCGCCCTCCGAGGAGGTCATGACTGCAGCTACGGCGGCCCCCATCCGGAAGATGTACATCTGAGGGGGTCCGCAAGGTAGGTACATGTGTCTGGACCCCGGGGTAAGTGTGCAAATTGGTGAATTTGATTGTCAGGAGGAGGGTGGTGGAGGCCAAACTTTGTCCCAAGTGACAGAGTGGCCTCCTGCAATGAGTGAGGGTCTGTCCCCCCCCCCCCCCACCTGTCAAATGGACCTTTGCAGCTGCCACAGGCTGATAGCTGCAACACGTCCATTTGAACTTGGAGTGTTTCCCCCAGTATGGGAAACAGTCCCAGTTGTTTCTAAAATCCCACCCCTCCTGACATATTCCCTTAATCAGGTCTGTTAATGACCTGAAATACCTAGGTAAATAGTCTCAAGTGGCACCCCGCTGGCTTTAATTGCCTGCGGGAGTCCCACATGCGGGGGCTGCGCGCGCACGTCGACGCGTCTGTGGGGAACCCGGAAGTGGGCGGGTTGGAGCCGGGCCCCCGACCCGCTCCAGGATTCCCCCATTTTCGGAGCCCCCCCCGCCAGGAACGCACCCGATAGCGGGTGCTAAAATGGAGGCCCTGGTATCAGTAAAAGCAACCATGAAGCTGTCGCATTGTCATAAAAACCCAACTGGTTCACTAATGTCCTTTTAGGGACAAAAACCTGCCTTCCTTACCCAGTCTGGCCTATGTGTAACTCCTGTCCCACATCAACGACTGACTCTTAATTGCCTTTGAAAGTGGCCAAGCAAGCAATTCAGTTGCAAGGTAGCAGATCAAGAAGAAGGCCCACCATCATCTTCTCAGGGCAGCTAGGGATGCGCAACATTGCCAGCGATGCCCATATCCGAAGAATTAATTTTTAAAATTACGTACTATTACAACACAGAAACAGGCCATTCGGTGCATCAAGTCTGCACCTTTTTTTTATTCGTTCATGGGATGTGGGCGTCGCTGGCAAGGCCAGCATTTATTGCCCATCCCTAATTGCCCTTGAGAAGGTGGTGATGAGCCGCTATCTTGAACCGCTGCAGTCCATGTGGTGAAGGTTCTCCCACAGTGCTGTTAGGAAGGGAGTTCCAGGATTTTGACCCAGCGACGATGAAGGAACAGCGATATATTTCCACATCGGGATGGTGTATGACTTGGAGGGGAACGTGCAGTGGTGTTGTTCCCATGTACCTGCTGCTCTTGTCCTTCTAGGTGGTAGAGGTCGCGGGTTTGGGAGGTTCTGTCGAAGAAGCCTTGGCAAGTTCCTGCAGTGCATCCTGTGGATGGTACATACTGCAGCCACAGTGTGCCGGTGGTGAAGTGAGTAAATGTTTAGGTTGGTGGATGGGGTGCCAATCAAGAGGGCTGCTTTGTCCTGGATGGTGTCAAGCTTCTTGAGTGTTATTGGAGCTGCGCTTATCCAGGCAAGTGGAGAGTATTCCATCACACTCCTGATTTGTGCCTTGTTGTTGATGGAAAGGCTTTGGGGAGTCAGGAGGTGAGCAACTCGCCGCAGAATACCCAGCCTCAGTTTCTGGTCAATGGCGACCTCCAGGATGTTGATGGTGGGGGATTCGGCGATGGTAATGCTGTTGAATATCAAGCGGAGATGGTTAGACTCTCTCTTGTTGGAGATGGTCATTGCCTGGCACTTGTCTGGTGCGAATGTTACTTGCCACTTATGAGCCCAAGCCTGGATGTTGTCCAGGTCTTGCTGCATGCGGGCTCGGACTGCTTCATTATTTGAGGGGTTTCAAATGGAACTGAACACTGTGCAATCATCAGCGAACATCCCCATTTCTGATTGTATGATGGAGGGAAGGTCATTGATGACCTGTGCCACAGAATGGAGAGGAATCAAGTATCAGCATTCAGATAGAAGACCATATAAATCGAGAAGTAGTGATTGGATGTTGCTAAAATTGGGTTTTTAAAAGCTTGGATCATGGCTGATCTTCTACCACAACTCCACTTTCCCCCCCAATCCCCTTATCCCTTGATTCCCCTAGTGATTCCCCCAGGGTAATAATCTATTGATCTGAGTCTTGAATATACTCAACGACTGAGCATCCATAGCCCTCTGGGGTAGAGAAGTTCAAAGATTCACAACCTTCTAAGTGAAGAAAGTTTTCCTCATCTTGGTCCGAAATGGCAGACCCCTTGTCTTGAGACTATGACCCCTAGTTCTAGACTCTCCAGTCAGAGGAAACAGCCTCTCAGCATCTACCCTGTCAAGCCCTCTAAGAATTTTATATGTTTCAATGAGATCACCCCTCATTCTTCTAAACTCCAGAGAATAGAGGCCCATTCTATTCAATCTCTCCTCATCCTAGGAATCAATCTAGTGAACCTTCGTTGCACCCTCTCATCCTTCCTTAGGTAAGGAGACCAAAACTGTACACTGTATCCCAGGTGTGGTCTCACCAGAGCCCTATATAATTGCAGCAAGATCTCTTTACTCATATACTCAAACCCACTTGCAGTAAAGACTAACATAGCATTTGCCTTCCTAATTGCTTGCTGTACCTGCATGTTAACTTTCTGTGATTTGTGTACAAGGACACCCACATTCCTCTGATTACCTACATTTCTTAGTCTCTCACCTTTTCAAAAAAAAATTCCTACCAAAATGGATAGTTTCACATTTCCCCACATTATACTCCTTCTGCCACCATCTCATCCATTCATTTAACCTATCTATATCCTTTTGCAGCCTCTTTGCGTCCTCCTCACAGCTTACTTTCCCACCTAGCTTTGTCAGCAAACTTGGATACACTACACTTGGTCCCCTCATCTAAGTCATTGATATATATTGTAAATAGCTGAGGCCCAAGCACTGATCCTTGTGTCATCCCACTAGTTACAGCCTGCCAACCGGAAAATGACCCATTTATTCTTTCTCTCTGTTTTCTGTCTGTTAACCAATCCTCTATCCATGCTAATATATTGCCCCCAGTCCCATGAGACCTAATTTTGTCTAACAACCTCTTGTGTGGCACCTTATTGAATGCCTTTTGAAAATCCAAATACACCACATCCACTGGTTCCCCCTTATCCACCCTGCTAGTTACATCCTCAAAGAACTCTAATAGATTTGTCAAACACGATTTCCCTTTCATAAAACTGTGTTGACTCTGCCTAATCATATTTGTTTGATAACGCTCCCGTGAAATGCCTTGGGACATTTTACTACGTTAAGGGCACTATATAAATGCAAGTTGTTGTTGCTCATGGACTGTTTATTTCAGTCTCTCTCTCTGATGTTTCTTAAGTGATAAATGTAGATTTAATTTTAAAGCCCATCAATGTGATCTTTGGTAGATTTATATTCTTCATTAAGTAAACCATCCTGAATAAAGATGGGGGTGGGGTCCACAAGACATAATTAAAATTGTAAGTTATGGGGGAGGTGCCTCGTCTCCTGCCACAGGTACATTGGGAGCCTGGGAGAATCTGCGTAGAATTTCAGACCCTCTACCTCTTTTGGGTTTGTGTGTGTCCGTGACCTTTATTGAGGGAAAATAACTTGGGAGAAAGCTTCTTCTTTTGCTGAGGCTAAAGGAAAAACTGGGAGTGATGGATATCTGCAGTAACAAACGGGGAGAAACTGTTTCCACTGGCAGGTGGGTCGGTAACCAGAGGACATAGACTAAAGATAATTAGCAAAAGTACCAGAGGGGAGGTGAGGAGAAATTTTCTTACGCGCCAAGTTGTTATGATCTGGAATGCACTTCCTGAAAGGAGGATGGTGGAAGCAGATTCAATAATAGCTTTCAAAAGGGAATTGGATTAAAAACTTGAAAAAGAAAAAAATTGCATGGCTATGGGGAAAGAACAGGGGAGTGGGACTAATTGGATAGCCCAGCACAGGCACAATGGGCCGATTGGCCACCTGTACTGTATCATTCTATAAATGCTGGAAATTTTGCATCTGAAGCATCTGGGATTTTTCTTTTGCTTTTTTTATTTCAAATTTTCCACCATTAACAATTCTTTTTTTGTTTTTGGTCCCAACTTTGATTTCCAGTCTGTGTTGAGGTAGCTGATTACATCCAGGAAGACACTGGGTGGGATAGAGTTGGCTTCAGTGCCCCTGGGCTTGGGAACGGAGCCAGGGCTCCCGGTCATTATCCCTGCTGTAATAGTGAGCATCAAGCGAGAGCACGATTGGTCACGGCTGTGAGGCCTCACTGTTGAATCACATGCCAGCAGTTACTGTCTCGGCTCACAAATAAAGCATCCGCCACTTAGCCTAGGTACCAGAGGGTATCCAATGGGAATAGACAGCTTCAGGAGAGAGATGGGGATGGGGTGGGGGGGGGGATAAAACAGCAAAGAAAATACATAACTTGCAGCGCTCAGAAAGTTAGATTTTCTTCAGGACACCGTGTGTGTGCCAGAAAATCCTGAGTTAACCAAAGGTTTACAAACCTGCAAAAAAAAATCCCACACCGGTTACAAAAACTGTTGACGTTTTTATGGTTATGTCAGAGTAATATATGTTTAAAAGCACCAGGTTTATTGCATAATATGATGAAAACGATTATACCGAGAACAAGGATTTGAATACAAATTAAGACTTTGAAATCTGTCATAGAGCTACCTTGTGCTAATAGAGTATCACATACCGAGGTCTGATGACCATTGTTTACGTTGAGAGATAATGACTGAAATAGCACGTAATTATTGTGCACATTTTTTTTCAAAAAATATACTTTATTCATAAAATTTGCAGCAGTTCATACAATACAGTTCTCATATCACATTCCAAACATACACAACATCGATTATGCAATTTGCAGGTTACATCAAGTACAGTTCAATGAAACACATTGGACATCATTACAGTTCATGACACTCTTGGGTGCCTCATTGCATCACAATCAATACAGGTGATTCATTACAGATTCATTGCAGATTTATTGCGGGTACATTACATCAATTTTGAGTTTTACATTCTGCCCGAGGGGGTTTTTCCCTGATTGCAGCCCCTCGGTATACAATGGCGGGAAGGCTCCAAACGGTTGCCTTTCCCCACAGAGCCTTTGCGGCGGCCGCACCCATCCTCAGTGCGTCCCTCAGCACGTAGTCCTGGACCTTGGAATGTGCCAGTCTGCAACACTCGGTCGAGGACAGCTCCTTGCACTGGAAGACCAGCAAGTTTCGGGCAGACCAAAGGGCATCTTTCACCGAGTTAACGGTCTTCCAGCAGCAGCTGATGTCCGTCTCAGTGTGCGTCCCCGGGAACAGCCCGTAGAGCACAGAATCCTGTGTTACGGAACTGCTCGGGACGAACCTGGACAGATACCACTGCATCTCTCTCCAGACCTTCTTTGCAAAGGCACATTCCAGAAGGAGATGGGTGACGGTCTCGTCTCCACCGCAGCCTCCTCGGGGACAGCGCGCGGTGGCGCTGAGAGTTCGGGAGTACATGAAGGATCTGACGGGAAGGGCCCTTCTCACCACCAGCCAAGCTAGGTCTCGGTGCTTGTTTGAAAGCTCTGGCGATGAGGCTTTCTGCCAAATGATATTGACAGTCTGCTCGGGGAACCAACCGACAGGATCCACCATCTCCTTTTCCCGCAGGGTCTCGAGGACGTTACGTGCGGACCACGTGCTGATCGCCTTGTGGTCAAAGGTGTTTTTCTGCACAAACTTTTCCACGAAGGACAGGTGGGGCGGAACGGTCCAACTGGATGGAGCGTTCCGTGGCAGCGTGGCCAGGCCCATCCTTCTCAACACCGGGGACAGGTAGAACCTCAGCATGCAGTGACACTTTGTGTTTGCGTACCGAGGGTCTATGCACAGCTTGATGCAGCCGCACACAAAGGTGGCCATCAGGATGAGGGTCACATTGAGCACGCCTTTCCCCCCTTTCTCTGGAGATTTGTACATCGTGACCCTGCGGACACGGTCCATTTTTGATCTCCGGGCAAAGCGGAAGATGGCTCGGGTGACTGTCGCGGCGCAGGAGCGAGGTATGGGCCAGACCTGCGCCACGCACAGCAACACCGAGAGCACCTCGCACCTGATGACCAGGCTCTTGCCCACGATCGAGAGGGATCGTCGATCCCACAGTCCCAGTTTCTGCTTAACCTTGGAAATACGCTCCTCGCAGTTTTTGGTGCACGCCCCGGCCCCCCCGAACCAGATCCCCAGCACCTTCAGGTAATCCGACCTGACGGTGAAGGGGACAAAGGATCGGTCGGTCCAGTTCCCAAAGAACATGGCCTCGCTCTTGCTACGATTTACCCTGGCCCCCGAGGCCAGTTCGAACTGGTCGCAGATGCTCATCAATCTGCGGACCGAGAGCTGATCCGAGCAAAAGACGGTGACGTCATCCATGTACAGGGAGGCCTTGACCTGAGTACCTCCGCTGCCTGGGATCGTCACCCCTCTTATGCCCGCATCCCTCCTGATGGACTCGGCAAAGGGTTCAATGAAACACAGTGAACAAGACAGAGGAGAGAGGACAGCCCTGCCTGACTCCAGATTTGATCGGGAAGCTTTCTGATTCCCACCCGTTGATTGAAACTGCGCTACTGATGTCTGTGTAGAGCAGTTGGATCCAATTGCGGATTCCCTCCCCAAACCCCATTTTGGAGAGCACATCCATCATGTACATGTGGGATATTCTGTCAAAGGCCTTCTCCTGGTCCAGGCTGATCAGGCAGGTATTCAGCCCCCTGTCCTGTACGTAGGCAATCGTATCCCTGAGTAGCGCCAGGCTATCAGAGATCTTCCTGCCGGGTACGGCGCAGGTCTGATCGGGGTGGATCACCACCTCCAGGGCTGACTTGACCCGATTGGCGATGACCTTTGTAGTCCACGTTAAGTAGTGAGATGGGTCGCCAATTTTTGATTTCTTCCCTCTCCCCCTTCCGCTTGTAGATGAGGGTGATGATGCCTTTCCTCATGGAGTCTGACATGCTGCCTGCCAGGAGCATACCCCCGTACACTTCCAGCAGGTCTGGGCCTATCCAGTCCCACAGAGCCGAGTACAACTCCACCGGTAAGCCGTCGCTTCCGGGAGTCTTACTCTTCTCGAAGGAACGGACGGCCTTCGTCAGTTCGTCCAGAATTAGCGAGTGATCCAGACTCTCCCGCTTGCTGTCGTCTCAAACCTCCGTGATAGACGACAAGAAGGACTGGGAGGCCTTATTTTTGTGCACATGCCAACATGTCTAACAAGCCTGTTTTTTCATTGATCAGCCACTTAGTTACCTTCTTAGCCACACCCATCACCCCCACTCTTCTCATTTACACTGACTGCATCAGTGGCGATTTATTCCACAACTCTAAGCCCTTTGAGCTCATCCAAAAATTCTGCTACCCACATCCTAACTCGCACCAATTCCCGCTCACCCATCACCCTTGTGTTCACTGACCTACATTGGCAATGCCTCAGTTTTAAAATTCTCATCCTTGTATTCAAATCCGTCCATGGCCTCGCCCCACCCTTTCTGTGTAACCTCCTCCAGCCCTCTGAGATCCCTGCGCTCCTCCAATTCTGGCCTCTTGCATATCCCCAATTTTCATCACTCCACTATTGGCGGCCGTGCCTTCAGCTGTCTGGGCCTTAAGCTCTGGAATTCCCTCTCCACCTCTCTGGTGTTTTGTTGGCTTGTTGCTTTTCCTAAAGGTCTGCCTCAACAAAACACCGTTAATAAAAAAAAAAGTTACTCTGCTCATGCAGCTTGCCTGCATCAATTACTAAAGCAAAACAGCCAAGGCTTGCCTCATTAATGATTTACTGAGAAGTTGGGACAGTATCAGTGCCATCTCACTGGAGCCTGTTACTACTTGCATAAATTCAAGGAAGAATCAGGTAGTGTTGTGTATAAAATACTGTCTGTGGGGGATCTCATTTTCAGAACTTTCAGTGCAAAATTACAGCTATTTTCCAACCTTTCAACACCCACTAGCTTCATACGTTGCTGCATATTTCATAGTACACAAAATCAGCGAAATTACCTTTTATGAAAGTTCACTTTGGGTGGAGGAGGGGAGCAGTGACCCATCCATTGTGATTGTCCGTTCTCAAACATTCCAGGGGTGAACTTCAGCTTCCCCCCAAAATGGGAGATTGTTTTCAGGTAACCACCAAAATCCGTAATTCCTTCTTGAGCAGCATGTGTGATATCCCACACTCATTGCTTCTCATCGGTAATGATCTTCCTTGGGACAGTACACAGACCTGCCATAATGGCTGCTGTTTTCTAGGAATAAAAATTGGGAGGGTGAAAAATTACTTATGTTTATATTACCCAAAGAATAGATGGTCTGTGAATTGGGTTTGCTGAAACTTTTAACGGAAACATTTCACTTTGCAGAGATCTCAAGCTTCAAGTATCTTTTTTTCAACAAAGGCATTCTGGCCTTTGGAGCCATTAAACTTATTTATTTAAGTTACCACACTGCAGTCTGTGTGGTGAAGGTGCTCCCATAGTGTTGGTAGGTAGGGAGTCCTAATCTTCTCCAAACGCACTTCACCCACATTGCTCCTAGTTAGCACTGGGAGAGGTAGATCAGGTGCTTGTATCTCACCAGAAGTTTCCATTATTAAACAAAGGTTTTTCTCGATGCCTTTTTAAAGGACCCCCTCATTTCTGACGTGGTTGGAGCCATATGGTCAGCATGGTAGTGCTCAATTCCTGCGATCAAAAAGAGTGGCCACCACAAATTATACAATAAAAGTTGCAGCAAGGCCCTCATTCGGTACTCAAGCAAATGTTCTGCCTTGTCTCATTGTCAGCAGCGACCAGGAGAAATAATCACCACAGCACGAGCACACCACCATGCAGGTGCTCCTCTCATCTTGCCAATAGCCAAAATAAAAAACCGGTGGCAACAGATTTAGTGCCAGTGACACTGACCGTGCCCACCACCCCCCTTCCAGAACAACGTCTTGGTCTGGACGCTTTTCACATCAGTCATCGCTTTTCCTGAGCAGATATTTTTTTAAAGGGGTGCTGATGAGATCTTGGCAGGAAGAATATTTATTATTTTCATCCCTTCCCCTTTGTAGTGCCCTCAAGCCGCATGGCATCATCATCCAAAACGGGAGGCAAGCAAACTCTGCCAATTCAGCTGGGCCACCAGAAGCTGTATGATTTCCCCGGCCCCCTCTGATTTCTCCCCATTTTTCTCTGGGAGATGCCTGCTGTGGAGTCACTAGCTCCAGATGGAACGTTTGAGTATTTTTGAGTAGTTCCTGTCCACCATCCTTGAGAGAGTCTCTTTCTTAAAGCCTCAGGGGACTATACGTAGTTCAAGATAATCATCTACCTATTACCTAACTGGAAAGGTATCTCCAAAAAAAAATTTCAGCCTAAGGCAAGAACTTGGCAGTAGAGTATGGACCATATCCCTGTATCAGCCTTTCTAAAATGTTGTGACCTTAGTGTGGTCTTTCTTGCTCATGGTATGCCTCTTAGTAAACTTTCTAATTAAGGTCAACAGGGTGAAGTTTTGTTTGAGAGTTTAAATGTCACTGTTTGTGCTTTTAAAGTTGTATATTTTTCTTAGTGACTCCAAATACTAAACCGTAGAACTTGTTGCCAAAACCACTTCCGAAGCAACACCCTTCTGTAGCTTAAACCCCCTTCCTCCCTCCCACTTTGCTTTATCTCACAGTGCTCATCATGACAGCCAACAGAATGTTGACACGACTCTTTTTAGTGTGTTTTATAAAAATGTTTGCATTTTCAAAATTTTGAATGCCTCCAGGATCCTGTGATTCTACTGCAAGGAGCCATATTGTAACCCTCAGACTCGTTTGAGTATGGTTGGTTTAGTCACCATATTACAAAGCCATTTTCGGAAGTCATAAGACTGGAGCCCATGGTTTAAAAAAAAACATACATGTGTCAGCAATTATACAAATGCAAAAAAAATTAAAATTTCACTGTAGGAAGTAAAAAGAGATTGTACATTATAAAATGTTGGCAAAAAAGCAATAGAATAAAGCTGCAAAAAATTAGCGAGGCCTCCTTGATTTTTATTCAACCCTAGTTTAACTATTTGAGACATTTTCCCCCGCTCCACTTCATTTAGAATATGGTTTCAGGAGTATCAGCTGTGGCTCAGTGGGCAGCACTCTCGCCTCAGAAGACTATGGGTTTATATCCCACTCCAGAGATTTGAGCATATAATCTAGGCTGGTAACTCCCAGTGCAGTACTGAGGGGGTGTTGCACTGTCAGAGGTGCCATCTTTCAGATGCGATGTTAAATGTCCTCTCTGGTGGACATAAAAGATAGCATGGCACTATTTCAAAGAAGAGCAGGGGAGTTCTCCCGGGTGCCCTGGCCAATATTTATCCCTCAACTGACATCACTAAAAAGACAGATTACCTGATCATTATCTCATTGTTGTTTGCGGGATCTAGCTGTGCACAAACTGACTGCCGCATTTCCTACATTACAACAGTGACAGCACTTCGAAACTACTTCATTGGCTGTAAAGCACTTTGGGACGTCCTGAGGTCATTAAAGGTGCTGCATAAATGCAAGATTTTCTTTCTTTAAAGCATGCTCTTCAAATGCCTCATAAATCTAGTGCCGAGGGTCGATACTCTTTTAATAAAAGCGATGAATTTGTGCCAGGTTCGGTCCCTGATTTGTGGTTAAGAATACTACAGTTGGCCTCAGCACTCCCTGGGCTAGGGAAGGGATAAATGAGCCATGGTCCTGGCTTTTGCTGGAAAGTCGGCATGCACGGATGTTGGGTGAGGCCAGGATTGGACTCGGCTATGATGGTTCCATTCAAGTGCCCTGCCAGCACTCACCATCTAAGTTGAGGCACGGAGAATAGCCACTTGGGTCAATGTACCAGAGGATGGCACTGAACCCTCACAAGAGACAAGTGCCTCCAACAGCATTAACTTGCATTTATATAGCACCTTCAACATAGTGAAACGTCCCAAGATTCTTCACAGGAGCGTAATCAGACAAAATTTGACACCACACCACATGCGATGTTAGGACAGGTGACCAAAAGCTTGATCAAAGAGGTAGGTTTTAAGAAGCGTCTTAAAGGAGAAGAGGGAGGTGGCAAGGTGGAGAGGTTTAGGGAGGGAATTCCAGCGCTTAGGGCCTAGACAGCTGAAGGCACAGCCGTCAATGATGGGGCAAAGGAAATCGGGGATGCACAGAGGCCAGAATTAGAGGAACACAGAGTTCTGAGGGTTGTAGGTTTGGAGGAGGTTGCATAGGGTGAGGCTGTGGAGGGATTTGAACACGAGGTTAAGAACTCCACAACAGGAGGGGAGAAGATTGGAAGGAAAAACAAATATAATATTTGGGCCCTTTATTTTGTTTCCCCTGCCCAATTAAACTAATTCTCTCTGTTGCTCGCCCACCCCTTAACCATCATGAGCACCAATGGAGTGCCCAAGTAATTCCTAAACTGGTCGAATTCTAGGTGAAAATGCACATCAAGTAGCTTTCAGTATCCTTCTCCCAGATGCGTTATGCTGAAATGTGAACAGTTCAAAATATTCTGACCTGCCCGCGATTATTCCACCGTTTGGAGGAGACGTTTTTGTATGTGTTATGTGGAGGATGACGAACCCAAGTTACGTTGGTGAGATCTGCATCACTCTGTTAGGTTCCACACCATTATCTACCAGGAATGTGGGTGGCCATGGATTATAGGCAGTAATCCAATCTCAGGGCTGATATTACTAATAAACCACTTGAGGCTCAAGATAAAATTGAAAACTGATTGGAAGTGGAATAGTAAATAATACAATTACTGCTTAGCAATCCATCCAGTAATCTCTGCTTTTGTAAAAAATGAAAGGAATGCTTCTTTGTCATCTCTCCCAATGGCCATTTCTCTTTTCTCAAAAAATATATATATTTGCTCATTTAGTATTTGCTTTAGATATATAAATTGCCACACAAATGCATGTCGGTGTGCAAGTTAGCACCAGAGCTAAGAAAGGAGGAGGTATCATGGCCTCCTTCTGTGCTGTATGATTCTAGGAACGGTTTTAATAGGGATGCAGTGTGCTTTTTTTGTTTTAAAAAATGTAAGTAAAAGGCCAAGGTCCATTTGTGGAAGGTGCCATCCAAGTTGAAAATAGTAGAACAGAAGCTGAGATAAATCAAGAAAGTGGTCAGGTGACGCCAATCTTGGGTTTTAAAGGTTTTCAAATTGTAAGCAGAAGGGGAGACTGAGGGCGGTTTGGAGTTTTAAGGTCCTGAGAACAAGTTAGAGTGGATGAATGAGTGCAAAGTCTTGATTTCACCACATGGAGGAGGTAAGCAAGAGCAATAAGATGGAAGGCGGTGCATTTTCAACTTGAGAGGAACAAAAAAGGAAAGTTTAACGGTGCACTGACCATATTGGTATTGGTAAAAGAGGGAAAAAGTTTGCAGCGAGTGAGAGTGTAAGTTAGAGGTGCGAGGAGGGCCGCCCATCAAACATCGAGGCTTGTCTCGTGTATCCTTTCCAGGAGTACAAAAGAGATGTAAGAAAAGCCTTCCCATTTATGGGAATAGTATTTAAGTCTTAGAGAGTCAAGAAGTGCATGGCATGATGGAGGAAACTGAGCTTCTTGGAAGTAGCTATCGTAATGGAAAAGATGTGGGAGTTCCATTCAAGACTAGATAACATAATGAGGCCAAAAGTGTCAAGAGATGGAGAAAAGCAGCTCCTGTATTGATCGAATCCACGTAGAGCACTTGTATATCCTGAGTCATTCTTCCTGGCCGGCTGAATAGATTTTAGTATGTCGAGGCACATTTAATATGTAGCTCCAGCAGGAATAAAAAACATTAAAATTTTATAGATAGCTGCTAATGCATAGCTGAGAGTGATTACAAGCAGCTGGTGTAAATATTGTCTTCCGATAATACTATAAAGAAGGAAAGTACCTTGTAGTCATCTGAACTCTTGAGATTAGATTATCTTATTTATATAGTGCCTTTAATAATGAAAAAGCTTCACAGAGACGTAATAAATAATTTGGATGCCAAGGCAAGGAAGGAGGGGTTGGTCACCGAGGTGGGTTTTAAGGAGCAGGAGGTGCAGGGGTTTGGGGAGGGAACTCAAGAGCTTGGGGCCCAGGCAGTTAAAGGCACAACTACCAATGGCAGGAAGGGGGAATGGGGCTACAGAAGAGGCTAGAATCAAAAGAATGGAAAGTTAGGGTGGGTGGGGCTGAACGGTTGGAAGATGTTACAGAGGTAGGGAGGGGGAGAGGTGCTTTATCGTTCTGAGATTTATTGATGTGCAATGGATGTTAAACGAGACAATAAAGTTCTTGACTCTAGGTTGGTGCAGTGCATTGGAGTTACGACACATTGTACCAGGGTGTGGTACCACTTAAGTTTACGCCTCCAACTGCCCACATGGTGTATTTCTGATCTTCACCATGGCAGTTGTAGGCGAGCCCTGAGCAGAGGCCAGAGTGTAGGGAGAGTTAGGTAGCTCCTAGTAGCCAGTTATAGAATGGCTATGTAGAGAACAGGAGACAGGCTGTCAAGTGGCTCTCGGCAAGAGAAGGTGCATAGCACAGGGAAACTTACTTGGAATGAATAAAGAAAGCAGAAATCTCTAAAAACACAACTCCAAACACCACCACAAATTATTTACTTCATCTAAAGCATATGGGATAAAACCTCACCAGGATAAAGCTACTATTTTAAAGTGAACTTTCAATCACAGTAAAATAAGCTTGTGTTGTTGTAAAGTTAACCTTATTTTAGGGTTTGTTATAATCCAACATTACATAGAACCATAGAAAAGATACAGCACCGACTCGAAGAACAACCAGATGCCCATTTTAATCCCACCTTCCAGCACCCGGTCCGTAGCCCTGCAGCTTAAAGCACCTTAGGTGCAGGTCCAGGTACTTTTTAAAAGAGTTGAGGGCCCCTGCCTCTACCACCAATTCGGGCAGCGAATTCCATACACCCACCACCCTCTGGGTAAAAAAGTTTTTCCTCATGTCTCCTCTAATCCTTCCGCCAATCAGCTTAAATCTATGTCCTCTAGTTCTTGAACTCTCCACTAGGGGAAACAGGTACTTCCTGTCTGCTGTATCTGTCAATCAAGTCTCCTCTCAGCTGCCTCTGCTCCAAGGAAAACAACCCCAGCCTGTCCAATCTCTCCTCGTAGCTGCAATTTTCAAGCCCTGGCAACATTCGTGTAAATCTTCTCTGCACTCTCTCCAGAGCAATTACGTCCTTCCTGTAATGTGACCAGAACTGCGCACAATACTCCAGCTGTGGCCTTACCAGCATTTTATACAGTTCCATCATTACATCCCTGCTTTTGTATTCTATACCTCGGCTAATAACAGAGAGCTTTCCGTATGCCTTCTTCACAACCTTATCTACCTGTACTGCCACCTTCAGGGACCTGTGCACATGCACTCCAAGGTCTCTCACTTCCTCTACCCCTCTCAGTATATTCCCATTTACTGCGTATTCTCTTTTACTGTTTGCCCGCCCTAAGTGCATTACCTCACACTTCTCTGAGTTGAACTCCATTTGCCACTTTTCCGCCCACTCCACCAACCCATTGATATCTTCTTGGAATCTACAGCTGTCCTCTTCATTGTCAACTACACGGCCAATTTTTGTGTCGTCTGCAAATTTGCCAATCATTCCCCCTACATTCAAGTCCAAATCATTAATATATACCACAAATAGCAAGGGACCCAACACTGAGCCCTGTGGCACACCACTGGAAACGGATTTCTATTCACAAAGACATCCATCGACTTTTATCCTTTGTTTCCTGTTACTGAGCCAATTTTGGATCCAATTCGCCACATATCCCTGTATCCCATGGGCTTTTACCTTTCTGACCAGACTGCCATGTGGGACCTTGTCAAATGCCTTACTAAAATCCATGTAGACAACATTCACTGCACTACCCTCATCAATCCTCCTTGTCACTTCTTCAAAGAATTTAATCAGATTTGTAAGGCATGACCCTCCCTGAATAAATCCATGCTGACTATCCCTGATTAAACCATGCTTTTCCAAGTGACAGTTTATCCTATCTCTCAGTATTGATTCTAATAGTTTGCCCACCACTGAGGTAAGACTGACTGGTCTATAATTGTTCGGCCTTTCCCTCGTACCCTTTTTAAACAATGGTACTACATTTGCAGTCTTCCAGTCCTCCGCTACCTCCCCTGTATCTAGTGAGGATTGGAAAATTATCCTTACAGCATCTGCTATTTCCTCCCTGGCTTCCTTCAATAGCCTAGGAAACAATCCATCCGGCCCTGGTGACTTATCAACTTTCAAGGATTCCAATCCCTCTAGTACTTCCTCTCTCGTTATGTTTACCTTATCCAATATTTCACACCTCTCTTTAACTACTACGTCTGGATCATCCCTTTCCTTTGTGAATACGGAGATAAAATATTCATTTAAAACCCTACCCACATCCTCTGTTACCCTTATCATCCCTGACAGGTCTCACCTTTTCCTTAGCTATTCTCTTGTTCTTAATGTACTGATAAAACATCTTTGGGTTTTCTTTAAACTTACTAGCTAATATTTTTTCATGCCCTCTCTTTGCTTTCCTTATTTCCTTTTTTACATCATCCCTGTACTTTCTATACTCCTCTAGGCTTTCTGCAGTATTTAGTTTACTGTGACATTCATAAGCTTTCTTTTTCTGCTTTATCTTACCCCGTATACTTCTAGACAACCAGGGGGCTCTAAATTTGGCAGTGCCACCCTTTTTCTTTGAGGGGACAAGTCTGCATTGTACCCGTAGAATTTCACTTTTTAGTACCTCCCACTGGCTTACCACTGATTTCTCCTCAAGTAGCTGTGTCCAGGCCACTTCTACCAAATCACCTCTTAGTTCCGTAAAATTTGCCTTCCCCCAATTTAAAACGTTTACTCCTGATTTAACTCTGTCCTTTTCCATAATAAAGCTAAAACGAACTGAATTGTGGTTACTATCCCCAATATGGTCATCCACTGTCATTTCACCCACTTGCCCATCTTCATTTCCCAGGGCTAAATCTAGAATTGCATCTCCTCTTGTTGGGCTTGTTACGTACTGGCTAAAAAAGTTCTCCTGGATACCGATCAAGAATTTTGCGCCCTCTGTGCCCCTTACACTGTTTGAATCCCAGTTGATGTTAGGGTAGTTGAAGTCCCCTATTATTATTGCCCTCTTATTTTTGCACTCAGAAATGTGCCAACAAATCTGTTCTTCTATCTCCCTTTCGCTATTCGGGGGTCTATAGTACACTCCTAATAGTGTGACTGCCCCTTTTTTATTTCTTAGCTCAACCCATATGGCCTCGATTGATGATCCATTTAGCATATCATCCTTTCTCACAACTGTAATTGATTCTTTAACCAATAATGCTACCCCCCTCCTTTTTTATCACCCACTCTATCCTGCCTAAAAACTCTATATCCAGGGATATTGAGCTACCAATTATCCCCCTCTTTAAGCCAGGTTTCCATTATAGCAATGATGTCATGTGTCTATCTGTGCCCTTAGCTCATCTGCTTTGTCTGTAATACTCCTTGCATTGAAGCATATACCCTTTAACCCCATCAAATTTCTGTCCTGAACACTATTTAACCTTTGCTTCTTTTGCCTTTCTGAGTCGCTAACTACGTCACTAACTGCTTTTCTATTTCCCGTTTCCTGGTCTGAATTTGTCCTATCTGTACCTGCACTTTGGTTCCCATCCCCGTGCCATACTAGTTTAAACTCTCCCCAACAGAACTAGCAAATATCCCTGCGAGGATATTGGTCCCGGTTCTGCTTGGGTGCAACCCGTCCAGCTTGTACAGGTCCCGCCTTTCCCAGAATCGGTCCCAATGCCTCAGGAATTTAAACCCCTCCCTCCTACATCACCTCTCAAGCCACCCATTCATCTGGTCTATTCTCCTATTTCTGCTCTCGCTAGCACGTGGCACTGGGAGTAATCCTGAGATTACTACCTTAGAGGTCCTGCTTTTTAATTTATTTCCTAACTCCCTATATTCTGCTTGCAGGACCTCCTCCCTTTTTTTACTGATGTCGTTGGTACCGATATGGACCACGACCTCTGGCTGTTCACCTTCCCCCTTCAGAATGTCCTGCTGCCGCTCCGTGACGTCCTTGACCCTAGCACCAGGGAGGCAACATACCATCCTGGAGTCACGTCTGCGGCAGCAGAAACGCCTGTCTGTTCCTCTTACGTTGGAATCTCCTATCGCTATTGCTCTCCCATTCTTTTTCCTCCCCTCCTGTGCAGCTGAGTCACTCGTGGTGCCACGGTCTTGGCTCTTGCTGCATTCCCCTGATAAGCCACCTCCCCCAACAATATCCAAATCGGAATATCTGTTTGAGAGGGAGATGGCCCCAGGGGACTCCTGCTCTACCTGCCTAGTCCTTTTATTCTGCCTGACAGTCACCCATTTCCTTTCTGCCTGCGTAATCATTACCTGCGGTGTGACCACTCACTGAATGGGCTATCCACGATAATCTCAGCATCACGGATGCTCCACAGTGAATCCACCCGCAGCTGCAGCTCCGAAATGCGGTTAGCCAGTAGCTGCAGCTGGACACACTTCCTGCACACGTGATAAAGGAATAGAATGAGAATAGACGAGCGCTGGGAAGAGAGAGGGACCAGGTCTGATGCAATAGCGGAAGGACTCTGCTAGGAGCGGGAACAGGGGAGAGGGTCCCAGATTGTGCTGATTCTTGTCAGCAAACTCTAACATGCTGACCGAGCCACCAAAACAGTGAAAGTGTTTGAGATTTATTCAGGTATAAAACAACCTTGTAATCAGCAGATCAGGCCTCTGCTTATTACAAACTCCATCTTGTGGGCTGACTGACTCACCCGGTCTGAATCCAGGCAGTTGTTTAATTGCAGTATTGATACGCACTTACTAATGTTAAAGGAATGTCTTTGAATTCCCGTACTGAAGCTGATATATTCGGGAAATTTTAACCTAGCCCGCCCAGCCAGAAACTGACTGGATCAATTTGGATGCCGGATTTTACACTCCATTGAACTCAGAGTAAAATCTGACAGAGTGTAAAACGGGCGGCTGGTATGAGTCTGTTAATTTCCCACTAGTTGGGTTAAAATGAGCCCTGTCATTACAAAGTTGATGTGGAAATTGGATCAGGTGCTGACTGTATGCAAATGAAGTGACACCCTTGACTTGAACAAAGGGATCACAAAACCCAATATCAACGGCTGCATTTCCCTTGCGGAAACCTGCAGTGTTCCAGATATACACGGCTAATTTTTGCTCTCCAGGGTCCCTGGTCATCTAATCCACCAGCCCAACAGGGAAGGTTTGTGTCTCTTATGTTTGCTTATTGCACAGCCCTGATTTTCATCATTCCACCATTGGCGGCCGTGCCTTCAGCTGCCTAGGCTCTAAGCTTTGGAATTCCCTCTCCACCTGTCTCTCCTCCTTTAAGACGCTCCTTAAAACCTACCTCTTTGACCAAGCTTTTGATCACCTGTCCTAATATCTCCTTATGTGGCTCAGTGCCAATTTTTGTCTGATCACAAAGAAAGAAAGACTTGCATTTATACAGCGCCTTTCACAACTTCAAGACATCCCAAAGCACTTTACAGCCAATGAAGTACTTTTGAAGTGTAGTCGCTGTTGTAATGTAGGGAAACGTGGCAACCAATTTGCAAACAGCAAGCTCCCACAAACCGCAATGAGATAATGATGAACCTGTCTTACTGATGTTATTTGAGGGATAAATATTGACCAGGACACCAGTGAGAACCGCGCTGCTCTTCTTCGAAATAATGCCATAGGATCCTTTACGTCAACCTGAGAGAGCAGACACGGCCTCAGTTTAACGTCTCATCTGAAAGACGGCACCTTCGACAGTGCAGCACTCCCTCAGTACTGCACTGAAGTGTCAGCATGAATTATGTGCTCAAATCTCTGGAGTGGGACTTGACCCCATGACCTTTGGATTTATTTAATTAAGGGGAATTTTAATTATTAATGGATTTCAGTGGACAAATAGTGTAAGATTATGTTCACTGGTCAGTGAATCAGCATGTGGAGATGCCGGAGGAAGGAGGTAGCCTCCGAAAGCTTGTGAATTTAAAATAAAATTGCTGGACTATAACTTGGTGTTGTAAAATTGTTTACAGTGAATCAGCGACAAGGGGTCATAAACTCAGGATTAGTACTAGAAGCATAAAGGGTGAGGTTAGAAGGAATGTTTCCACACACAAGGTAATTGGGATATGGCACGCATTACCACCAGTGCCCACTGCTGACAAGTTAATCATGATACTTAAGATGGCTTTAGTTTTCAAAGGGACAGGTAAAGAGATTTGAATAAATATCTGCAACGTGGAGCTAGCACTAACACAGGCACAGTAGGCCGAATGGCTCCTCCTGTATTGAAATGTCTGTGAATCTATGAAATCCTCCACTTCGTCCTATTATCTTGGCCTCCAGGGATTGTCCATCTCTTATGGTCAAGAGGGCAGGCTAACTACTAGACTAGCAACCCCGATGTCCTGTGTTCAAATCCCAATGTGAGATTAAATTCATTAAATCCGGTAAATTGTGGGCTGGCAGGAGGAATAAATAACCATTTAAAACTGCCAGATTTAAGCCCCAACCCAGTTCACTAATGTCCTTCAGGGACGGGAACCTGCCACTCCCACCCGGTCAGGTCTAGTCCACACTACTCTTCATGCTGTCTGAAATGGCCTAGTGAGCTGCCACTTTTTAACATGAAGACCCATCACCGCCCTCTTGGGACACCCAGGGGTGGCCAATAAATGTGGCTTTGCCAGCATCACCCACATACGAAGAGCAGATTTTTTTTTAAACTGCATGTATTGGTAGGGATCTCCCATTATTACTATATTGTGCTAGGAATATGCATATCGTTTGCTGGCCCTATACACACAACACGTCTTTAGTGATGCACTGACGTAGGTTAGTATTTGTCCTCTGAGGTTAACCTTGACTGATGTCACACACCTTGTTTTAAATGTGGAGTTAGCAGAGAAGGAGGAGCTTCAGTAGCCTATTTTAAATAAACCAATAGGGGTGACGCTAGATTGCCCCATTGTCACTAACAAAGAGGCAACTGCACAAGACCCTCCCTCAAACTGAGGAGGCACCACTGACACAATTAAACATAAAATCTAATGCTCTGTGAAGCGCCTTGGGACATTTTACTACGTTAAAAGCACTATATAAATGCAAGTTGTTGTTATTGAACTTGCGAAGATGTAGCCTATGTGTTGGACGGGCTCCATTGGCAACACTTTCAGCCCTGTTTGGGATTTTGCACAAATGCCGTATAAAACATCTGCTATTCTTTTAACACTTGAGCTCCTGAAGTTATTGAGTCCATTTAGGCTGCTGAGGAAGAAAAAAAAGTACACTCTAAGAAGATGGAAAGAAAAACCACAAACGCTAGAAATCTGAAACAAAAAACATTAAATGCAAAGAATTGGTTAAAGCTTCAGGTGGGGTACTGCCTCAGAACTGTGTTCCCATATCTGCATAAAGTAAACTGGCAATCTACAAAGAAAGAGAAGAATACAGGATAAACTGTACAGTCTAAAGGTATAGTCTGACTGTCTGGGAAAGGCAATGAGAACAAACAAAAGAAAATGTGGAAACTGTTTAGCACTATGTGTGATTTCTACTCATTCCCTGGAATTTGCATTTCCACATGAAAATAGACAGGGGAAACACTCGGAAATTATTGAGTGCAGCAAGGTGAATTGTTGGGTTGAAACAGCCAACTTTAATATCAACTCCAATTATAAGGCCATCTAGAGCTCAGGCTGAGTAATTACATATAAGTACAAGCGTATGTGCGTGTGTATGTATATAGCATCAGGGTATGATACACACGGTGGGAAAGGGGGGAGCTGTAAGAGAGCCAATAGTGCTGTAATTGTAAATTATATGTTTCTTTGAAGTACAGCCTGTGTCTTCACACCCATTGTGCCCCCTTGTTCTGGATTCCCCCACCAGAGGAAATGGTTTCTCTATATCTACCCTACTGAATCTTTTTAAGCACCTAGATTAGATCACCCCTCAATCTTCTATACTCAAGGGACTACGAGCCAAGTTTATGCAACCTGGCCTCGTAATTTAACCCTTAAAGCCCAGGTATTGTTCTGTTGTATCATTATGTTCTATATTATATGCAAAGGGAATATTCCAGAGAGTCTGAAATAAAAGCAGCCATTATATTACCACACCAACTTGAGTGTTTATCCGACATCACACCGCCCATCACTTATCATGTCTGTAAAGCCCTCTCCTGGACACTGCTTTCAACTGCAACTCTGTATGCAGATATTTCAACACAAGATCAGCCATGATCTTATTGAATGGCGGAGCAGGCTTGAGGGGCCGATTGGCCTACTCCTGCTCCTATTTCTTATGTTCTTATGCTCTTAAGAGTTAATCATCGCTTACAGAACATGGGTTGTTGTATCATCATGCATTGGGCTGTAGGAAATCTGTTGGTTTCAGTACAACAACAACAACTTGCATTTATATAGCACCTTTTACATAGTAAAACATCCCAAGGCTCCTCACAGGAGCGTAATTGGACAAAATTTGACACCGAGCCACGTAAGGAGATATTAGGACAAGTCAGTCTGGTGTGTGACTTGGAGGGGAATGTACAGGGGGTGTTATTCCCATGCACCTGCTGTCCTTGTCGTTCTACGTGGTAGAGGTCGCGGGTTTGGGAGGTGCTGTCGAAGAAGCCTTGGCGAGTTGCTGCAGTGCATCCTGTGGATGGCACACACTGCAGCCACTTTGCGCCGGTGGTGAAGGGAGTGAATGTTTAGGGTGGTGGATGGGGTGCCAATCAAGCGGGCTGCTTTGTCTGGATGGTGTGAGCTTCTTGATTGTTGTTGGAGCTGCACTCATCCAGGCAAGTGGAGAGTATTCCATCACACTCCTGACTTGTGCCTTGTAGTTGATGGAAAGGCTTTGGGGATTCATGAGGTGAGTCACTCACTGCAGAATACCCAGCCTCTGACCTGCTCTTGTAGCCACAGTATTTATGTGGCTGGTCGAGTTGAGTTTCTGGTCAATGGAGACCCCCAGGATGTTGATGGTGGGGGATTCGGCGATGGTAATGCCGTTGAATATCAAGGGGAGGTGATTTGACTCTCTCTTGTTGGTGATGGTCATTGCCTGGCACTTATCTGGCCGAATGTTACTTGCCACTCACCAGCCCAAGCCTGGATGTTGTCCAGGTCTTGCTGCATGTGGGCATAGACTGCTTCATTATCTGAGGAGTTGCGAATGGAACTGAACACTGTGCAATCATCAGCAAACATCCCCATTTCTGACCTTATGATGGCGGACGGTCATTGATGAAGCTGCTGAAGATGGTTGGGCCTAGGACACTGCCTTGAGGAACTCCTGCAGCAATGTCCTGGGGCTGAGATGATTGGCCTCCAACAACCACTACCATCTTCCTTTGTGCTAGGTATGACTCCAGCCACTGGAGAGTTTTCCCCCTGATTCCCATTGAGCAAATGGGAAATGGTGACCAAAAACGTGGTCAAAAAGGTAGGTTTTAAGGAGCGTCTTAAAGGAGCGGAGAGAGGTGGAGAGGTTTAGGGAGAGAATTCCAGAGCTTAGGGCCTAGGCAGCTGAAGGCACGGCCACCAATGTTGGAGTGATTAAAATCAGGAATGGACAAGAGGCCAGCATTGGAGGAGCGCAGAGATCTTGGAGGGTTGTAGAGCTAGTGGATGTTACAGAGATAGGAAGGGACGAGGCCATGGTGGGATTTGAAAACAGTATAATTTCTTCACATCTTGCTGTGCTCCCAGTGACCTCCAATTACAATATTTTGATGCAACTGGCGCCGAGAGCTTGCACCCTGTTGTGCTGCCTGTTGTACAAGAAAACACTTCTCTCTTTTCAGTACGTGAGCAGGACCTCAATAAATCAAAAAAACTGCGTTAATGTTTGGAGAAAGAATTAATAGTGGTCCCCAGTTTCTCTTATTTTGTGCCTTCCGTTGCTATGCTACCTTATGGTGCTGTAATATTACCAATTTAATCCTGAATTTATGCCAGCGTTGTCATATTTTTGGCACCCAATTGGTAATATTGCACCATAGTGGACTGCTGCGTTTGAAGAGAGCCGTCTCACGAGAGTCTGGTTCCTTCCAGACTATAGGAAGTGGCAGGCTAAGCATTGGCATTGCCCACTATGGCAGCTGAAGCTGGCACAGCACTCCAGGAATCTATGTATGTCATAGTGCGCTCAGAGCCTGGTCAATCTACTAACCCATGCAATTCCTGCTCTCCACCACCTGCCGTTTTTGGACCAAAGGACTCGCACCAGTGAACACAAGTGGATTGCGCACACTGTGTGGTCTATTTTCTTCAAACAACAAACTTGTGCTGGCAAAGGAAGCCAAAGAGCTAGCAGTATGAGAAAGTCTAATGTTGCACGGCCAAGACAGACAGAATTGTTTCATGTCACACCCCCTGTATATGTATTATAATGTACCTGCATTTATATTATAACCTTTCACATCAAAATGTTTCAAACCATTTTGCACTTTTTGATTGCTGTGTAGACAGGCCGCAGCCATTCTGCATCAGCAACATCCCATAAACAGCCATGAGATGAATGACCAATCTGGTTTCTGGTGATGGTCATTGCGGAGGAATCTTGGCCAGGACATTGGGAGAACTGTCTGCTGTTCTTCCAATAGTGTCGCTGCACCTTTTCATATCCACCTGATTCCTGATACCGGCAGACGGGGGCCTCAGTTTAATGTCTCATCAGAAAAGGTGCTATTGCTACATACGTAATAGCAACTTTAACAGTGTAGCTGCATGAGAGTGCACTGTACAAATGTGCTGCATCAAATCTTTTTCTCCCCCCCTGATTGTGTGTGTATAATTCTCCCATAATTCGGACCATTGCTCTTTGCTTAGAAGTATCCATGCTACGTTGTGAACTTGGGTTAAAGTAGTATTCCATCTATTTGTCTCTTGATACAGCTGTAACAGAGTTTGGAAATTGCTCTTGCCAAACTGTCTGGGGGGTGGGGGGGGGGGGGGGCGGGGTGGTGGCGGTGGATGTGTGGGGCTGTTACTTTCTAGTTCTGCCAAGACTGAAAATAAAACAGCGCTTGGACCCTGGGGGGCTATCAGTGTATCTGTCCCTCTATCTCCAACCTTATTACATTTTCACCTCTTTGTTCTTGTAGCATTTGATCTTTTGTAATCTATTGCAGCTCCTACTTGCTCCACTGCACCATGTCCCACCTGAAAGAATGCTGTATTTCCTTTTTGCAATTAATTTGCACAGGTTAAAATTCAAGGAACAGTTTTGAATAGGTGAATATATCATTCGGGTACATTTAAGCTTTTCCAAATAGCTACCAGTGTTGGAAACATCATTTAACACTCGATCGTTTTCAACTACATTCCAACTAACGTAGCAGAGAATATCAAATACATTGATATAATATATGTTGGAATGGCATAGATTTGTGTACATGTGGGACCATATGGCTGATGCAAAGCATCTGTGTTGTTTGAAACATATACTGTCATTCTCTTATCTCTAACACAATTTTCCCAACTTAACGGGTGGCTAAATTGGTATCGCCCATTTTACATAAATTGATATCGCCCGAAGTCAAAATGACGCCCATTGTGTTTGTTTTACTGTCAGTAGAGCTTATCACTAGTGTTCACCGACACCTAACAGATTGATGATGAGAACTGGGTAGCATACCCTAGTTAACTTCTCTTGCTTTGTGCTTGGGTGAACCTGGAGGCAATTGAGTGCCTAACCGTGTCATACTTCCACCTCTTGTATCGATACAAAGTGGTTTTGGATGTGCATCAATGTGAAAGTGGCAGTGGAACTCGTAATAATTAATAAAGTGAAGCACTAATACCAAGATTTATAAAGCAGCCACCATGAGGCCACCTTGCATTGCTTTTATTTCAGGTTTAGTATATTCCACCTGGTGCAAAGCCAAGTTTGAAGAGAACTCGGGTCAACCACCAGTTTAAACTTCATTTTCAATATTAGCATACTCCCCTCAACTCTCAGAAGGTTTCGCCTAACATTAAAATGTGACCTCCCAATAAACAGAGCTCCTTCGTCATTGAACAGTTTACAATGCGGAGCCGGCAGTATAACTCGGGTCTGCTGGCTGCACTTTGCTGGTACCTCCAGTACTAGGTCACCCTGAGTTAGATGAAAAATTCTTTCCCAAACTCCATGTGACGAAGTATCTAGCCTTTACTCGGCATCTACCCTGAGTGCCTGTCCAAGGTGCGGAGTTTGCCACATGTGGAATTGCGAGTGCAGTACAACATCCTACCAGACTGAAAAGCATCGTACTGATACACAAACTCTCTGTGATATTGGGTCACCTCACCCTGCCTTAATATTCTACAAGCCTAGATGAGGCTTAAAGAGTTGAAGAGTGTTAAAATTGGCTTTCGCAGGAGTCACTTTAAAGGGTGGAGGGGGGGTCAAAATTCATATTTTCAAGTTTGATAGGCTATATTGCCATTGTTTTGATCCCAATCATGATCGAAATGTTTTATATTCATTGTGGAATTGGAGCAAATCTTCCAAGTGTTTTCTATATTACAGTGGTGCACTGTCATTTTCCAGTTGCTTTCTACAGGGGGTATATCTGGTTTCTTAACAGACAGTGACACAATTTGCTTGTTGTGAGGTCCAGAACAACTTATTATTTGTTTTGGGAGTACTCGAAATAAATGTTATAACTCTTCCTTGTGATCTTCATATTTCGCAATCCTAAGGGGACATTAGGCAGGGTCTACACAGCATATTCCCTACAGAATGTGTTGGCAGTCCCTTGCTTTCTGACTGTGAAAACATTGGGCTTGCTTGTGAGAGGGTTTGCTGAATCCCTGACAACCAAATGGATGTTTGCCAAAGAGCCAACAAACGCCCAACTGGAAAAATATCCTCAGCTGAAACTATACTACAAGATATTGAAAGTAACGTTTAACTTGTCACTGAATTTATGTCTGCTTCTCTCTAAAAGATTAATGCATTCTCTTACAATTTTGTCATTGCGTTTGGTGAATTTCTGAATTTGTTGTATTTTGGTTTTTTTAAACCAACAACAATTTGCATTTATATAATGCCTTTTATGTAGTGAAATGTCCCAAGGCACTTCACAAGAGCGTAATCAGCCAAAAATTTGACACTGAGCCACATGAAGAGATATTAGGACAGGTGACCAAAAGCTTGGTCAAAGAAGCAGGTTTTAAGGAGTGACTTAAAGTAGGAGAGAGAGGCAGAGAGGTTTAGGGAGGGAATTCCAGAGCTGTCCTTTCGGAATCTTTTACGTCTCTCCTGTGACCTCTGCGTGATGCAGATTTTTAGTGTGAGCAGTAATCTCGTTGACATAGTTGTTTGACCATCTGAAGCACAGATAGCTGGAGGGATTATCCAGTTAATGTGCTTTAGCTGAGCCAGTGCACTCTCTTCTTGGTCATGATCATCAGTTGACAAATGAGAGTCCACTGATTCACTTTCAAAGGGTCCAAATGAGAATGAGTCATCGTTAGGATGTTTCTGTTAATTAAGTGGCATAATGGGATGCTAACAAGAGACGGACTTCTCATAAGATCGACCCTTGGCTGCTCAAAGTACTGAAAGACCTGAAGGCTTTGCAGAAGGATGAGTATGGAGTCATCCTTTGATCTAATGCACGGTCTAACCATTCCGTTTCCGCAATGCTTTCCTTGTTGACCTCAAGACACAACCCAGTGTGTATGGAGCTCTGGAAGAGAGAGAGAGCCTGTGCCATTACAGAGAGAAGGGTTGAGAGAAATTGGAACAAGGTTCTCCAGTCCAGGATTGGGGCTGGAAGGTTTGACATTTCAGGTTCTTCCCTCTTTCTTTTCCTCATGCAACTTTTTCACTAATGGATGGAGTGAATGGAGGACAATACGGGATGAACTGAGTGTTTGAGAAAGATTCCCAAATCTCCCAACTGCTGTTTAGAATTAGAGGATGATTCTTTTGATTCCATGCACAACCCCCAAAAAAACCTAAAGGGGGACATTCATTCATTTCAGAGGCATTTATTTCCCTTGTTTTCCAAACCTGCACATACTTTGGAAGGTAATGGACGCATGAGAATAATTAGAAGTTAGTTCGTTAGGGTCTTCTGTGCCTAGTGGCCCAAGAGGCGACCCATTTCTTCCACTGCTATCTGTCCAAAGCAGGGTATTTGACTCCACTCGGAGTATCATCTCCCCTCGCCTCCAGCAGATCGCGCTCCTCCATAGGTGATTTGCCAGTCTGTAACAGATGAGTCTTGTCTCTGGGTTGTTTCTGTAACATGAGGCATTTTTACATGGACAGGTTGTTAGCCTGACTCACAACTCCCTTCGCCTCGCCATTGGCTGCCGTGTCTTCAGCCGTCTAGGGCCTAAGCTCTGGAATTCCCTCATTGAACTCTTTACCTTCTCTCCTTTTAAAGATCCTCCTTAAAACCTACCTCTTTGACCAAGCTTTTGGTCACCTGTCCTAATGTCTCCTTCTTTGGCTCAAGTGTCAATTTTTTAGGCCTAATAACACTCCTGTAAAGTGCCTTGGGACATTTTACTACGTTAAAGGCGTTTTGTAAATGCAAATTGTTAATTGCTGTGAAAAATAAGTCTGTGTATGTTGCATGATTAGTAATGCAAATCAGCTGATACATTTGTCTACAAAATAACAGTGACTACTCTTGAAAGGTACTTTGGGATGTCATGAAGACTTGAAATGTGCTTTACAAATGCAAATTTTCGAGCTTTGTTTGATATGTCTGTTACTTTATCATGTCAAAATCAAACCTTGTCATCTTAAAACCACTTCAGTACTGTGGGAAAGCCTTGAGCTATCAAGATGTTACAAGGATGTGGGAGGAACTGTGATCTAATCCTGCAGACAACTGCAGATAAAGATAAGTTAGATGATATCTTGGCTCAAATCTCACTGAAACCTCGAGTTACATTTCTTTGATTTTGTTTTTCCTCTTCTGGTAGCAAACTACCTTAGCTTCTTAGAAATATTATGTCCTTCATTGAATGTTAGCTTAAGTAGTTGGTTTTAAAAAAACTGGCACAATTCCAGATGTGATATTGGTGATCAAATAGCACTGTGCCAGATGTGGTATTGGTAATTAACTGTTGAAGTTTTCTACTTTTTTAATGGAATTTTTAAAAAAGGTTCTCCAGAAGGTGCAGATATATACTGAGGTACTGCTGACTGCCCTCTGGTGCCTTATACAAGTGGCTATTCTTCATGTGTAAGCCTTAGCAGGCTATTTCACAGTGGAAGGCATCACAGACGAACAAAGCCCTGTCCTTATTCAGTGCCTTTACACACAGGCTTTTCCAGCAGGGGTCACTAGAGAGTCACCACGTGCCAGAACAACAACAACTTACATTTATATAGCACCTTTAACATAGTAAAATGCCCCAAGGCACGTCACAGGACCATTATCAAACAAAATTAGACACCAAACCGCATAAGGAGATATTAGGACAGGTGGCCAAAAGCTTGGTCAAAGAGGTAGGTTTTAAGGAATGTCTTAAAGGAGGAGAGAGGTAGAGAGGCGGAGAGGTTTAGGGAGGGAATTCCAGAGCTTGGGGCCTAGGCAGCTGAAGGTATGGCCGCCAGTGGTGGAGTGATTAAAATCGGGGATGAGCAAGAGGCCAGAATTGTAGGAGCGCAGAGATCTCGGAGAGTTGTAGGGCTGGAGGAGGTTACAGAGACAGGGAGGGGGCGAAGGCCATGGAGGGATTTCAAAACAAGGATGAGAATTTGGATGATATGTCCGTTCCAAGCCAAGGGACACAGAGGTCCAATTGTGCACCCCTCCCCCACACTGCTGTCCTGAATGAGATCAGCTAACTCCATACCGAACAGGGTTGAACCTGGGACCTTCTGGTCTTTATGGCTCGGTATCACACTGGGTATTGCCTTTAACCACAAAACCATCTGTGGAATGTACTTTTTTTAATTACAATCTCCTCCACTTAACAAGTGGCTTCTATTACATTCCGCTCACTACCATCCAGTTATAAGAGTGGGACACCCTGAGCCAAGAACATCTTCCATGACCATCAACACGGTCAATCAGTGGGAGTCACAGGTAAAATTAGGCAAGATAGACAATGCTAGTTTCCCCATCCTTTGGAGATGTAAATAGCAACCTGGAGTTTTTAGATGATGTTGTATTTAGCAGCTACGCTGAGCATTGACTAAACTGAAGCAGGTTCTGAGGTAAGTGAGCCTGAGTAGCAGGAAGCCCTTAGGCTGACCCAGTGACTGGTTAGGAGCACTCAATTGCTTGAGCTGCCGAATCAAATCTGTTAAACTTTAATCCGGACCTTTCATCACTGTAGTACAGTTAAAATTATTTGTTTTTTAAAAAAATTGGTGCATTGCCGAGTTTTGTCACTCAGGTAGACATGCACAGACTCATGCAAGCCTACAGGTAGGTGAGATAGAGAACATAAAACATTATATTAACACTTTAAGAGCAAGTTGTATCTTGAGGACTTGATTCTCCATTAATGTTTCTGCATCTCCAAAAAAACCCACTAATGTACCATTCTGGGGTTCCAAATGGAGCAGAGGCCATTTAAAAATAAGTTAAAAGAAAGGTTGAAGGAAAGGGGAATAAAGGAATTTGGGAATAGAGCGGGCAACATGGCATTAGGATCACTGCTCTTGTGGAGGATAAATACCAATATGGACTGGTTGGGCCGAACGGCCAGTTACAGTGTTGTAATTTCTATGTAATTGTATGCTCTACCTAAGACCATCCAAGAATATAATAAAGCAAATATTATTACATAGAATGTACAGCATAAACTGGCCATTCGGCCCAACTGGTCTATGCCGGTGTTTATGCTTCACATGAGCCTCCTCCCACCTCTCTTCATCTAACCCTATCGGCATAACCTTCTATTCCTTTCTCGTGTTTATCCAGCTTCCCCTTAAATGCAGCTATGTTATTCGCCTCAACTACTCCTTGTGGTAGCAAGTTCCACATTTTTTGTAACCACAATCTGGGTAAAGAAGTTTCTCCTGAATTCCCTATTGAGTTTATTAGTGACTACCTTATATTTATGGCCCCTAGTTTTGGTCTCCCTAACAAGTGGAAACATCTCTATATCTACCTTATAGAATCCCTTCGTAATCTTAAAGACCTCTATCAGGTCACCTCTCAGCCTTCTCTTTTCGACAGAAAGGAGCCTCAGCCTGTTCAGTCTTTCCTGATAAGTATAACCCCCTCACTTCTGGTATTATCTGTACTTTGCGGCCTGTAAGGTAAACTCACTTCTTCTCGGGTTACAGCAACGATCTCAGAAGCACAGGGTTTGTTTAGATATTAAAATAGACTCATTGTCACAATTGTAACGCAGGCATTTTAATACTGTAGCCTCTAGAGCAACCAATGTTTATAAAATGGTCATGATTTGCCGTTGTCTTCCCCAAGGTAAACAGCACCTAATGGAGTTTTCGATGTTAAGTGCGTCCACACCTATGTGTCAAATTTGTAATTGCCTGTAACGCCTACTGATGATGCTCTAATTGGACTTTCCCAGCTTAGATAACAATTTGGCTGTCACAAAACCCTGTGATGCAATTCAAGTACAGAGTGTCTATTGATACCACTGTATCAGCCTCTGAGTTGGAGGCAGGGCGCGGCTTATGGCAGGACTCACAGCAAACAAAGTCTATTTACTCAGCAAACAGAGTCTATTTAAACAACACACTACAGCAAACTATCTACAGAGTCTATTTAAAAAGAGTCTCTACGAACTAGATGAAACGGAACTCATGACTGAGATTACAGCAACTTCTCCCGATAAAAGCAGGGTGATTTCTCCAGCAAAATGCAGTGAGTGGAGGATAGTCACATAATACAAATTGATTATATCTCCAGCAAAATACAGAGTGGAGGATAGTTCCATTATGTCCGTAAAATCAATCCCAGTCACTTACGGCAGCGCGGTCTCCAGGCGCGATTGACGGAGAATTATCCAATCGTCTCCATTCTGGCCGGGCATAGTTGTGTCTCTACAGGCAGCCATTAAAGTATTAATTTAAAAAGTTGGTTTGAGCCTGCATGTAGTTTCAGACTCTGACCACCAGGCAGCACTGTGGAACATTTTTCTTTCCTTCTCAGCTCTGAGCCTTCGCCATGTTGCATTTCCATTTTGACAGTTTAGCTAGTTTAGTTTAACTATCATTTACATTTTTCAATACATTTTTTTTTCTGTTCTCATTTTTGCCCCTGTGCACACACACTCCACGCTCTCTGGCAATTCCCAGTCGAATATTATAGTGTGTATTTGCAGGTCCCACGAAGGCCTGCTTTCATAGGCACAGAGGGGCCGATTTTTGAGTGACTGAGCGGGTGTGTTGGGGGCCGGGGGGGGGCTCCAAAAATCGCTAAAATGCCGAGCGGGTTTGGAGCCTGGCTCTGACCCGCTGACTTCTGGGTTCCCCAGTGACGCGTCCGGGTGTGCGCGCGCGCCTCCCGAATGCGGGAGTCCCACCAGCAATTACAGCCGGCAGGATGATCATCTGCATAGTTTCTCCGATAGTTGAGGTACTTGAACTACTTGATTGACTAGACATTTTGGCAGGGGTGCGATTTTGAAGCTTCCTCAGCGTGTTTCCCGAGCTGTGGGAAACACTTCCTATTGCAACAGACGTGTTTCAGCCAGCAGCCAGTGGGAGATGCAAATGATTATTTGACAGGTGGGGGGGAAAACCTCATTTATTGCAGCAGGGCTCTCTGTCACTTCAGACAAAGTTTTGGCTGCAAGACCTTTGTGTTTTCACTCAAAATTCTTACTTTGCACCCAAAACTCTGCTGTGCAAACATATGTAACAACTTTGCGGATCCCCCTCAAACTCACACCGTCAGGATGGGGGGGGGGGGCGCCATGGCTGCATTCATCCGAGGACGAGCAACATCACCAGCCTCACCAGGCACAGCGTCCACTTCCACCACGTGGAGTTCCACATCACAGTGCTGCACCACAGGCACCTGCACAAGAGCATGGAGGGCAACAACAGAGAGAGCGGCGTCGCAGGAGGCACTACCCACGCAACAGGGTCTATAGACCGAGGCTCAGCTTCCTGGACCTCTCTGAGGAGTAGTGCATACGGAGGCTCAGAGTCAGTCGCTGGGTAGTCGCAGACATCTGCAGCCTCCTTCGTGCCAAGCTGCTCCCGGCTGGGCCGAGCAGCATCATCTTACCTGTTGCTGTCAAAGTCACCACTCCCCTCAACTTCTTCGCCTCTGGATCATTCCAAGGTGCTACCGGGGACATCACCGGGGTCTCTCAGTCGTCTGCACACAAGTGCATAAGGCAGGTCACTGACGGCTTGTTTCTCAGGGTCTCGCACAATGTCAACTTCCCTATGGATGACCTCAGCCAGACGGAGAGGGCGGTGGGATTCCACTCTGTGGCTGGCTTCCCACGGGTGGAGGGGGTAATCGATTGCGCCCATATAGCAATCCGAGCACCTCCACACGAGCCAGGACTGTTCATCAACAGGAAGGGCTATCACTCTATCAACACTCAGCTCATCTGTGACCACCGCAAGAGATTCCTTCATGTGTGCGCCAGATACCCTGGCAGCTGCCACGATTCCTTCATCCTCCGGGGGTCCAACGTTCCGCCCCTCTTCCACGCACCAAACACCTGTAAGGGCTGGCTCCTCGGGGACAAGGGATACCCCCTGCACACGTGGCTCAGGACACCTCTGAGGAACCCCACCACCGAGCAACAGCGTCGATATAACGACAGCCACATCGCTACCAGGTCTATAATTGAGCATGCTATAGGGCTGCTCAAGATGAGCTTCAGGTGCTTTGATCGTTCTGGTGGAACACTTCAATACGCACCAGACAGAGTGGGACACATTATAGTCGTGTGTTGTGCCCTGCACAATATGGCACAACAGAGAGGGGTACCGCTTGAGGAGGCCCCATCCACATCTGCCACTCACATTGGGGGGGAGGAGGAGGAGGAGGGGGCAGAGGAGGAGGAGGATGAGGACGAGGAGCAGGTGCAATCCATAGGCAGAACAGCAGCTCACCTGGCTGCTCGTGAGGCCAGGGAGTCACTGATATGTGAACGGTTCTCCTAACATCAGACAGTGTGAAGAGTCCAGTCTTCACCACCTGGACAGGGCAGCAGCCACACCAGCGGCCACACCAGGACCCCCCCCCACCGCCCCCTCCCGGAACAAAACAGTCCTGCAACTACACCTACACCCACTGTAGAGTGACCCAATGGGTGGCATCAAGTGTGGTGTTCATGGTGAACCTCATGAAAGGGCCTTATTACAGAAGCCAGTCAAGAATGGCCAAGACGTGGCAGTAGTGGTGACAATAACAATATTTAATGTGAGTTTAACAAAAAGCAAATATAAATAAAAAATATGACCAACCCCTTGTGCATCCCTTTTGTGCTAACAAAACCTTCGCCTTTCGCTTCGACTACTCCTACGTGGTGCCCCCCCCCCTGTGGCTGAAGCAGTGGTAGTGGCAGGTTGCTCTCGTTCATGCCCTGACCAATAAGATGCTTTGCGCGGACGCCCTTTGGGTTTCGGTGCCCGTGAGGGCCTCTCCAAAGACTGCTCCACCTGCACCTGTGCAGGGGCAGACTCGACCACCTGGAGAGGAGGCAGCATTGTGGGTACTGGTTGAGAGGGGGGGCAACGGGTGAGACGTGGGAGCACTTTGAGTGGCGTCCCCACTTCCATGTCCCCTTTTGCCATCATCCCTCCCCTGGGCCAGGCCCACACCACTCCTACCACCTTGCTGGACGACAGTTTGGAGGACATGTGTGAAGCCTTGTAAGGCCAGTGCTAGAATATCTGCCTGCCTGTTTAAGGCGGCAGAATGTTGCTCACCGAGTCCGAAGGGCCGTTGTCAGGGCCTGAATGGATTCATTTGTGAGCCGTGCTTGAAGCTCGATGGAGACTAGCCTTCCCTTCATCACAGACGTTCCCGCACTTACCCGCGACACTATCTCAGAGATGCCCTCACGTCCCTGTGACAGTATCTCAGAGATTCCCTCCTGTACCTGTGCCACCATTCCACTCATGCAGGAGTTGGACTCCTCCATCCTCTGTGCGATTGCGGAGAGTGCGCGTGGCACCTGTTCCAGCACCTTGCAAATGTGCTGCTGCCCCTCGATCATTCTCCTTTTTAAAAGATGGCACCCAGGTTTCAGCATCTGTGTCCAGCTGAGCAGAGCCTGGAGAAGAATGCTCCCACCAACACGGACTCTCCACAGCTGCCCCTGCCACCAGTATCTGCTCGTGCTCACATGTGTGGTAACCCACCATGTGCGACCCCAACTAACTGCGGACTGAGACCCACCGAGGTGTGTTTATCTGCGCTGGTGGATGGCTCACTTAGATGTGACAGTGCACTCTCAGAGGCCGGCAGGTCCTCTGAGGAATCGACCACCGCAGTCACGGCGGTCGCTGAAGGCCCTGTAAAAGAACAGAAAGCAATATGATCACAGATGTGTCATGTTGCGATTAGCATACTGAGCTGCTGAAGATGGCAAGGCATGTTAACATCAATTCATATTGTGTGTGCTGAATCTTAAAGTTCTGTCACCAGACGTTTGTCGGGTGCCAGTCTCGGCGTCCCTGACGGACGGGCACTCGAGGGTGCGGCTTAGCTCCAGCGCCTCCTGCTCTGCGTCTGCGAGGACGACTATTTGTTGTGGCCCCCCTCCAGTCCTCGCCCTCTCCCGTGCATTCTGGGCTCACTTCTATCTGGGGAGAAAGTACAGATGCATGAGTGAGTGATGGTGACGTGGTCAACCGATGAATGCATTGGTTTGGGTGAGGCTGACCGTGAAAGAGATGCATCAGAGGGTGAGTATGTAACAGAGCCATGACATTGTATGAGGATTGGGTTGCGTGGTAGTGGTGGGGTGAGTAATGGGGAGGTGAGGAAGTGCAGGTAAGTTGAGGATGAGGTTTGAGTGGGTGTGAGGAGTGATGTGATAGAGTAGTATTGGCAGTGCAGAATGAGTTAGGGGGTGGGGGCGATGATGTGGAAGACAGAGTGTAGGACAATGAGTAAGTGTACTCACTTTGGCTGACCTAGTTAGGTCATTGAAGCGCTTCCTGCACTGGATCCAGGTGCGGGAGATGTTGCTGCTGTTGGTGACCTCCTCTGCCACCTCAAGCCAGGCCTTCTTGGTGGCAGAGACAGGCCACTTCCTCCCGTCCGCCGGGTAAAAGACATGCCTCCTCCTCCTCACCCCATCCAATAGCACCTGGAGTGAGGCATCAGTAAATCTGGGAGCAGCCTTTCCCCTGGGATGCTCCAATGTGCTGTTTGGGTTTTTGCCCCAGGAGCAGCTGTCTGAGGACTGCCCCTTTAAGTAGAGCTCCTCCAGTTGACAGCCTGTGATGTGGGCGCAGTCCGCCCGCTGCGCAGCTTTCGGACGACAAACCCGGAAGCCACGTTAAGTGGCTCCAATTGACCTGCGATCGCATGGGGAATGAACAGATTTTATTGGACAGGTTACCCACGCGTCCAATAGCTCCCCCCTCCCCCCGCCCTGCTAATATCGGGGCCATAATATCATTACTTTCACATGGAGTACTCTGAAATCCATACAGGTCAGTCGGGACTTGAAGGTCATTTGCAATTCGGATCTGATGTTCCATATATTGGCAGCTTTTCCATATTTTGTGCCTGGTTTTTTCCTCTTTTTTTTTCCCCCCTGTGAAGCTGCGGAGGAGGACAAAACTTCCACAGATGCTTGTCACACTCCAGTGCCTCATCCAAGCAGTCATTCTTCACACATGATTCTAAGCAGTGGATGTTGACAGTCTGTCCAAGCATGGGGAGCCTCTCTCTGTCTCTCTCTCTCTCTCTCTCTCTCTCTCTCTCTTCGCTCCCGACCCCTGCTCCCCCGATCCTGAGCCTCCGACCTCCTCTCCTGACCTATGATCCCCGGCCCCCACGATTCCCCGGTCCTCCGGATCAGTGGAAAATAAAAACAGGCCGCCGATTCGCTGTCGCCTTTCACGGGCTACCGTCAGAGAACAGTTTCACGCGCAGCATATTTACAGCAAATATTTGGGAGCAGGGAGAGGGGTGAGCGACAACTCTTCGCTCTTGTGCAAAAGACTTGACAATTATGGAGGCCCCTAAGATCAAATGAAACCAAGCCATTGCAGAGAATCGAGTTTGACAGGTTGTCAAGACTGGGATTTGAACTTGAGCCACTAAATAGGGGTCCAGTATTGCATTGCTGCAGTTACTGGGCTACCCCCAGCTCATAAAAATGTCCAACTTGGTGCAGTGATAAGTTAGAGTGAAATTCTTCTTGTGACACCATATAATGTGTTGAAAATTTCACAGTTTGGTTTTTGCCTACACATGAAATGGGTCTACTTGTCACTCACAATTAAAGGTGGTGCTGACTGCCAACACCCCTGTTGCAGGCTGGGTAAAACAGAAGCCAAGTATAACACGCCTATCAGATTCTGTTCCGAACAATGAAGTTTCACAACTGGTCAATCAATCATCAGACTGACCTGTCTTGAACACTTGGCCAGCTGGATTGTCGGGCTGCCTAGTGACTCATTTAAAGTCACCTCTTCGGGAAGCAGCTGAAGTTTCCCATGCATCCCCTGTCATAAATCTCTCTTTGTGCTGGTCTCAACCAATTTTCAGGTGAGCCAACTTTAAGAGCTGCAGACCAGATTTTGGCATTGCCTTCACCAGCCAAAATGAAGATTGCTGAATTGGCCCCCAATAGTTCATGGAGGCGACTATAGCGATCCAGTGCTATTAGGTGCTAAGTATTTACACTTCAGTTTGTCATTAATGCGTTTTATTTTCTTGTCTTTTGAAAAGTCTCTTAAAATAATTACGAGTGGCGTAATGTTAATTCTCCATTTGCTCAGACGAGCGGACAGGTCGTCTGATGTGAAGCAAAGAGTTCCCTTAAGCGTATCAGCTTAAATATTGAGAAGAATATTGAGAGAGTGCTACACTGTCGGAGGTGCTGTCTTTCAGATGAGATGTTAAACCGAGGCCCCGTCTGCCCTCTCAGGTGGACATGGTTGATCCCATGGCACTATTTGAAGAAGAGCAGGGAAGTTCTCCCTGGCCAATATTTATCCCTTGACCAACGTTGCAAAAACAGATTATCTGGCCATTATCACATTGCTGTTCATGGGGCCTTGCTGTGCGCAAATCGGCTGCTGAATTTGTGCAGTACAACAGTGACTACACTTCAAAAGTACTTCATTAGCTGCAAAGTGCTTTGGGAGGTTGTGAAAGGTGCAACTGGTGGCACTTTTTACAGGCTGTATTTTTTTTCCTCATCATTTCTACCAAGCTTTTGCTAGCCTTGGAGGAGACGAAGGAAAGGGTTTGAACACCGTTTACCTGTTTATTTCTAGTCAGCAAACATGAATGCAAATCACTGATTGTATGAAAGTTATAAATGATCATACAGCTGTATTTGTCCCAGAATACAGTTCTTTTCTCCCCTATCTTCACCTTCTATAGTCTCCCCACACCAGTAACCAGCCCCAAAAGACTGTGGACAATTGAAGCTTTCAAGACTTGGGATAGATAGATTTTTGTTAGGTAAGGGATCTGGAGGAAAGGCGGGAAAATGGAGTTGAGGTGCAGATCAGCCATGATCTAATTGAATGGCAGAGCAGGCCTGAGGGGCTGAATGGCCTGCTCCTGTTCCTATGTTCCACTAGAATAGCTGGAGACCTGCTCCCAACACTATTCTATCACTACATGCTAAGAAGTTTGCAGGCATTTACTAGCACTGGTTGGTGCTCTGTAGCGCCCCAGTGTAGCGCAGTTGCATTAGAATGGTCACGGCGAGTGAAATTGTGGGCAACAACTCAATGTTCCTTTACGCAGCATGTTGAACCTCTCAAGTGTTGGTCCACCACGTAACCATTGGAATTCATTTCTTGTTTCCTGTACCTTCAGTTCAATCTTCCTTCACTTTACCGAGAATGCAAGGCCTCCTTTGGTCACCATCAATGTAGCTGAAAGGCAATCAACTTGGGGGCCCCCTGACACGGTGAGCTGTGTCACCACAAAGTCCTCTTTCCAATGACCCAACCACGAAACGGTCACGTGTGGGATATAAAGCTGACGCCTATAACTGGGAGTGCAGCATTCCAGCAACCTTATTGGTTTTTTTTTATTCCTCCTTCAAAAAATCTATTTGACCTTCAAAACAATTACGTGATCAAACCTTATAAATCTATAGCGATAGATTTTCTCATAAAAATGTCAGTGGAATTTATTGAGGTTAAAAGCCTTCTTGGAAAGGGTTCAAGAAAACATAAAGACTGAGCGAGGCGAGACAATGTAATGACCACTAAAGGTTTAAGCATCTGGTGGTGCTTAAATCCCCAGGGAGATTGTGTTTAAATTTGGGAAAGTAGGATTTTTTTCAGCCAAATAACAGGATTGAAATATTTCAATAAGTAGGACAAGTCCTGACAAAAAAGCTATTTAAAATCCTAAAGAAATTAAGTTCAGCTTAGTAAAGCATTAACCTAAGGATTTGGATTCCTGCTTTTAAGTCAAATAAATTATTGGGATGTGCAATTTTTATAATTTGCTTTTTTCCTTTTACATACAAATGAAATCCCAGAGAGCAAGCCAGGATAGGGCTATGGGGAAAGAGATGGGGAGCGGGAGTAATTGAATAACTCTTTCCAAGAGCTGGCACAGGCACGATGGGTCAAATGGCCTCCTTCAGCCATTCATGGCTCGGTGTTAGCACCCTCTCGCCTCCTGAGTCAGAAGGTTGTGGGTTCAAGTCCCACTCCAGGGACTTGAGCACATAATCTAGGCTGACACTCCAGTGTAGTTGCAGGTGCCGTCTTTTGGATGAGACGTTAAACCGAGGCCCCGTCTGGCCCTCAGAGGTGGGCATAAAAGATCCCGTCACACTATTTCGAAGAAGAGCAAGGGAGTTACCCCCGGTGTCCAGGCCAACATTTATCCCTCAACCAGACCCTAAAAACAGATTATCTGGTCATTATCACGTTGCTGTTTGTGGGAGCTTGCTGTGCGCAGATTGGCTGCCGTGTTTCCTTTCTTTCCCTTTCCTTTCTTTGACTACACTTCAAAAAGTACTTCATCGGCTGTAAAGCGCTTTGGGGCATCCTGAGATCATGAAAGGTGCTAAATAATGCAAGTATTTCCTTCTTTCCTTCTCCTTTCTTTCTTTTCTTTATGATTCCATAGAGGACAGTAGAAATGATGCATGCGAAACGAAGGCAGAAGAAAACGATCAGGTGCATCAGGCATGCCCCTTCCAGTAGACGGTGTAACCTTGTACACCATCCTCCCGTGCCCTAGTAATGCTTTTTCCTGGAAGTGATTTTTTAAAAAAATAAAATGCGTCCAATTCAGGTGAAACTCTAGGGAAACTCCTCTCTGACTCATTGAGGCAATTAAGCAAGCTCCAGACTGGAGACCACTGTTGCCCATAATGTATTACAGTCTGAACTAACTAAGCACTTACCCCGTATAATTGGCAATGTCCTCTTCTCTCAGGAATTTAAGTTCCCTATAAAGGACTCTTGGCAATCCCATACTCACCACGTGTGGACGTTTGATCCAAAGAGTGATGCTAAAAGAAATACTCCAGGCGTCTAACCTACAGATGCCTGCCAATTCTGCAGGAATGACAGGTAGTGTAGTGGTTATTCTTACGGGACTAGCAATCCAGAGACTTGGGCCATGATTTTAGCATGGTGGGAAGTCAGCAGGTGGGTGGATTTACACGTGGGGAACCCGGAAGCAAAGTGGGCACATTTAAATCAGCGATCGTACCTCGATTGCAGTCAGTTAGCTTTGCTTCTGGATTTTGCATCTCCAAGCTGCGCTGTGGGCCTACTGCGCACCGAAATGACGTAATTTAAAGCCGATTATTTAAAGGGCCAGTTCAAGAATGGATTTTGAAGGAGAAGTGGAGTCCAGGAGAGCAAAGGCAGCGCCTAGATTTACTGATGCTTCACTGGAAGTACTGCTGGGTGCGGTGAGAAGCAGGAGGGAGGCAACTTACCCAAGCGATGGGAGGATGAAACCTGGTTCTGTCACCAAGAAGGTGTGGCAGAAGAGGTGAGCAGCAGGAGCATGGTGCCCAGGTCTTGGCTGCAGTGCAGAAAGTAATTTAATGACCTAACCAGGTCAGGAAAAGTAAGTACATTTACTGATACATTTCACAGGATGTGAGTGAAACACCCCCCGTCCCCCACACCCTCACTCTGTGTTGACAAGCCTACTCCATCACATCACTCCTCACACCCACTTAATTCTCAGCATCAACTATCCTTCACTTACTGTGCACTTCCTCACCTCCCCATTTACGCACCCACCACTGCCACTCACCCCAGTCCTGATGCAATGTGATGCACCTGTCTGATAGTCACCCTCTGACGCATGTGTTTTAATGTCAGCCTCACCCAAAGCAATGCATCCATCGGGTAAACACGTCACCTTCAGTCGCTCACAGGTCTGTTCTTTCTCCCCTTGTAGAAGAAGAGAGTGCAAAATGCAAGGGAGAGGAGGAGGACTGGAGGTGGACCACCACAGATAGTCCAGTCACAATGCAGAGGAGGAGGCCATGGAGATAAGTCGCACCGTCGCATGCCTATCCATCAGAGATGGAGAGACTGGCAATCCGCAGATGGCTGGTGACAGAACTTTAACATCTTTCACACACACGATTGAAATGTTCCAGACCTCAGTATGGTCAGTGGAAAGACTGTCAATTTTCCGATGAATAATTAATATTGGCTTCTGTTGTCTTCCAGGGCCTTCACACCTCAACGAGGAATCAGCAGAAATGGAAGAAAGTGATTCCTCAGAGGAACTCATTCCTTCGGAGGGTGCACCATCACAGGACATCCAGCCATGCACCAGCGCAGATACCGGCACTTTGGTGGGTCTTGTTAACCAGATAGTTGGGTTGTCACCTGGTTATTCACCACTAACAAGTAAGCACAAGCAAAAACTGGCAGGGGCAGCTATGGAGAGTCCACATCGGGGGGCACACTCCTCTCTAAGCACTGCTCAGCTGGACGTAGACGCTGAACCCTGGGGGCCATCGTTGAGAATGAGAATGTTAGAGATACAGCTGCACCTTTGCTGGATAACGTGCCACACACACTCTCCATAAAGAGGATGGAGGAGTCCAGCTCCATCGCTAGTGGGTTGGTGGCGTGGATAAGTGTGGTAATGTCTGTGATGGAGTCAATGGTAACCTCCATTGAGCTTCAAGCACAGCTCTCAGATGAGTCCATGCATGCCATGACAACGGCCGTGCGGACTCTGGATGCCAACATGTCTGCCGCTTTAAACGGGCTGACAGATACATTAGCCGTGGCGTTACAACGCGGCACATCTGCTCACCAATCTGCCGGCCAGCAGAGTGATGGAAGTGATGTTGCGCTGGTCCAGGAGAGGGATGATGGCAAAAGAGGACATGGAAGTGGGGAGTGCACTCAAAGTGCTCCCATGTCTCACCCGTTGCCCCCTCCTCAACCAGTAGCCGCAATGCTGCCTTCTCTCCTGATGGCTGAGTCTGCCCCTGCACAGGAGCAGTCTTTGTCGGGGCCCTCACGGGCTCCAAAACCTAGAGGTCGTGGGTCGAGAGCATCTCAGCAGTCAGGGCAGGGATCTGAGCAACCTGCCTCCATCTCTGCTGAATCCACAGGGGATGCACCACGTAAAAGCAGTAGAAAGAGAAAGGCTAAGCATTTGTGATTCATCAAGGGTATACACAAAGGTGTTTGAGGAACTGTCATGTTGTTAATTTATATATTTTTTTGTTATGGCACATTAAATTTAATAATTATTACCACGTCTTGCCAATTATTGATTCCCTTTTCATGTGCTTCATCATGAATGCCAAGACATGATGATGCCCATTGGTCACCTATGCAATGGGTGTATGCATGGTTGAACGACTGTTTAGTGCAAACAAAGGGTGCGTGGGGAGGTTGGTGATGTACCTCCTCCTCAGATGTACTGTGGAATACATCCATTGTGCCCCCATCCTTGCTGCAGTCCGTGCCCGCATGCAGCAAAACCTGGACAACATCCAGGCTTGGGCTGATAAGTTGCAAGTAATATTCGCGCCGGACAAGTGCCAGGCAATGACCATCTCCAACAAGAGAGAATCTAACCACCTCCCCTTGAAATTCAACGGCATTACCATCGCCGAATCCCCCACCATCAACATCCTAGGGGTCACCATTGACCAGAAACTTAACTGGACCAGCACATAAATACTGTGGCTACAAGAGCAGGTCAGAGGCTGGGTATTCTGCGGCGAGTGACTCACCTCCTGACTCCCCAAAGCCTTTTCACCATCTACAAGGCACAAGTCAGGAGTGTGATGGAATACTCTCCACTTGCCTGGATGAGTGCAGCTCCAACAACACTCAAGAAGCTCACACCATCCAGGACAAAGCAGCCCGCTTGATTGGCACCCCATCCACCACCCTAAACATTCACTCCCTTCACCACCGGCGCATAGTGGCTGCAGTGTGTACCATCCACAGGATGCACTGCAGCAACTTGTCAAGGCTTCTTCGACAGCACCTCCCAAACCCGCGACCTCTACCACCTAGAACGACAAGGGCAGCACGCGCATGGGAACAACACCACCTGCACGTTCCCCTCCAAGTCACACACCATCCCGACTTGGAAATATATTGCCGCTTCCTTCATCGTCGCTAGGTCAAAATCCTGGAACTCCCTTCCAAACAGCACTGTGGGAGAACCTTCACCATACGGACTGCAGCGGTTCAAGGCGGCGGCTCACCACCACCTTCTCAAGGGCAATTAGGGATGGGCAATAAATGCTGGCCTTGCCAGCGATGCCCACATCCCATGAACGAATAAAAAAAAAATCCTGATCTTGTCAGTTTGAAGGGCTCCAAAATGTAGGTAAACTTGTCTGAACACAAGAATTCTCAGTCTCAACAAAGAAATCTCAGTCTCAACACAAAGAACTCCCAGCCAAACGTTTGTCTGAGAACTGAGTGCACATCTGCAATACCTCACCTTTTAATGAGCTGTGTCAATCACTGCTTTAAAGGGCCAAATGAGCTTTGGCTGCAACTCACCTCCATTTCGCTGGTGTGTTTCAGAAGCCACAGGAGACCCGTCCAGGAGTAGTTAAATCCGTTTCTGATGCAGAATCCACAAAAAGTTAATTACCTAAAAGTGTTTCAACTACCTGAATTGGCCCTTTAAATATCAGCCCTTCAGCTTTAAGTGAGGATGGGACTTCCGAATGTCTCTTGTGCGCGCGCACAACCAACATGCCTGCGGTCCCGTTCCAAAACTCCCAACCCGCCCGTTTTGGGGGTTAAAGTTACCCCCTGGACTATTGATTCAGCTAAGGTGAGTTCAAATCCTAACTTGGCAGTTGAGAATTTGAATTAAGTTTATTAAAAATAAATCTGGAAAGTTTCCACTGATTGTGGCCGTTCGAGGAGGGTCTTCAAATTAAGTTTGTTTTCTTAGGCGCGCAGGCACTAGTAGGCATGTTTTAAGCATTCTTGCATATTAAAAAATATTTAATTTACGAAGAAATTGACTATTGTACGCCAATGAAAGTAGTAAATGGTTCTGTATAGTTTTTTAAGTCATTCTCAGTGATTTTAAAATCAGGTTACTCACAGGTGGAGGACTGGACACCCTTATTAAAAATGCTTATTTTTTGTGATAAACCCATTTTCAGCTGTATTAATAAAACTGCACCAGGTTACCACTCTTAAATACATTTTAAATACATCAGTGAATATTTTTTATTGTAAAGAAATAAAAAATAGACACTTACGCTGTATTAAGCTTCCGGATTGCGCTGGTTCATGGAAGATTTTACATTTGTGATTATGCAAATACTTTTTATCAGAAACGCAAACTGTAACCTAACTGGCGCAATTTTCAGCCGCAATTTGCGCCCAATTACCGATTGCGCCCAAAGCGGAAACTCTACCCCTTGTTCTTTATTTCACATTTTTGTATCATTCAGGAATTTGAGAATCAACGCCCTCGTTTAGTGAAAATGATATGTAGTAACTGATCTAGTACAGAGACCTGAGGAACTCTGCTTCTAAATATTGCCTCAGTCAGACCCACTGGCATTAGTAACAGCTGTCTGGTTACATGATTTTAACCAGTTGCCTATCCAAGGTGCTAGCTGTCCAATAATGGGATTTTTTTTTTCCAATGGCCATATATGTGGAACATTATCAAAAGCTTTTTGGAAACCAAGGTAACCTACATTGACTGGATTACCTTCATCCATCATTCTGGCCGCTTCCTCATTGAACTAAATCAAGTTAGTGAGGCAGGGCCCGTGCTTCCGAAAGCCATGTTGGTATCCCTAATAACCGCTGTACTCTCCAAGTGGTCATCTATCGCAGTCGGCAAAACACTTTCTTACAGTTCCCCTGCAGCCGAAGTTAAGCTTACAGGCCTGTAAGTTCCAGGGTGTGATTCCCACTCTTAAATAACGGACCACATGAATCGCCCTCCAATCCTCAAGAACCAACTCAGATATCAACCAGCCATTGAACGCATGAACCAATGGCTCACGTACAAGCTCCCCCCATCTCCCTGAGCACTCTGGGGTAAATGGCGTTGAATGCTGCAGCACTATCAATCTTAAACGCATTAATCTCGGCTAAAACCATTTCCCTGCTTACTTCTGCCGAAGTCATTTTAGCCAAACATTTATATAATACAGGGAAAATGGCATCGTGAAAACAGATGCAAAGTATCTATTTAATTCATCAGCCATTTTCTTAGTGTCATACATAATTTGCCTGAACAAACCATTCAAAGGGTTGATATGGTCTTTGATCATTCTTTGCCTCCTAACCTAACTGAAAAAAACCTTGCCATCACCACTACAGTTGTCCACTACCGTTTTTTTCTAGTACTTTTTTAACATTCCTAATACTGGTTTTAATTATTGTCAGCCATTTTTTTTTAATACTTGGCCCTATTTTCTGACCATTGAACCTTTTGTACTTAATGAAATACCTGTTTATTACATATTACAAGAAATTTACAGCACAGGAACAGGCCATTTGGCCCAACTGGTCTATGCCGGTGTTTATGCTCCACACAAGCCTCCACCCACCCCCCTATCAGCATATCCTTCTATTCCTTTCTCTCACATGTACTTATCGATCTTATTTTTAGATTAATTTCTCTATGAATGTCCCTATTTAGTCTTTATCCTGAACCCTCCCTTTTCCCTATGAATATACAAGTTCCCTTGTCCTTGAGCATTGATTTTAAAAAGAATCTATTTTTCCTCGGTATCAGTTATTGTGATCCAACACCATACCCTAGTGTACCTTAAATCTTTCTTCATAAGTGAAAATTCAGTCCTCCTTTAGTTAGACACAAGTACCAAATTATCAGCACTATGAAGTCGCTATTGCAGTTAGAATCTAATAAAATGAACAGTATAGCCCAGGTACTGGCCCATATAAAGATTAGATATTGTCTTCGGCTCACTAATAAGCACTAAATTTAATAATTTAGCATCTATGGTATTCTTTCTACCATGTTACATAAGGTACTATCCCATAAACAATGACAACAAATAAATCCTCTGGATTGGTTGTCCCATATTGGAGCACGTGATGGACAGGTAGCGAAAATCTCCTATGATAACAATGTTACATTCTTCTGTTGCTCTTTCAAAGTGTCCGCTGCAGCTCAGTTGGCAGAAAGTTGTGGGTTAAAGTCCCACTCCAGAGACTTGAGCACAAAGTCTAGGCTAATACTTCCGATAGTGCAGCACTCCCTCAGTACTGTACTGAAGTGTTGTCTTTCGGATGAGAAGTTAAACCAAAATCTGCCCTCAGGTGGATGTAAAAGATCCCATGGCATTATTTGAAGAAGAGCAGGAGAGTTCTGCCTGGTGTCCTGGCCAATATTTATCTGACAACCAACATCAATAAAAACAGATTATCTGGTCATTTATCTCATTGCTGTTTGTGGGACCTTGCTGTGCGTAAATTGGCTGTCGCATTTCCCTTCATTACAACAGTGACTACACTTCAAAAGTACTTCATTGGTTGTAAAGCACCTTGGGATATCCTGAGGTCGTGAGAGGCGCTATATAAATGCAAGTTTTTTTTATTGTCACCATCAATTATACACGTATTTTTTTTAAATGTAAAGGCCTGTGGAAACTGCAAAGTACACTGTAAAATACAGTTTCAGAACAGCTTCCTTCTGCTTTTTGTTTTCAAGAGCTGAACTGCCTGAAAATATCCCCCAAATTGCAATGATGGCTATTAAGCATTGAGTTTTTATTTTAAACAGTACACATTTGTGAGGATAGCACTCAGACATTTTAGAAACTTCTGCTAGTTTCTGTTACCGTCAAAAAGAAAACTTTTTTTGGATATAAAAATAAATTCTGTTCAAAACCCAGAACTAACTGTGAGAAAATTTTTTTTGAAATTATATTAAAATGATTTTCAACTCAAACTTGTTTTGCCAAAAATTTGCATTTTGGCAAAATAATCCAATTTGTAATAATACCTATTTAACGTTTCAAATATTATGCATTATTTATGAATAGTGTGTTTTAATTCACAACTGTTTACTGAACTCCATGACGACAAGTTGCGTGGAACATACTGCTCAGGCCAAGATTTAAAATAAATGAAAAATAAATTTATCACGTCAACATCGAATTCTAATTTATTGGAGTTCCAGTCGACTTGTTAATCATTTTGGACTGCTGTTGGTTTTCAAAGTTGTCCTATTCTCCTTTCTTTTTGACCGTATCCCAGGAGAATAGCAAACTGCAAAGCATTCACCCGCACTTTACACTACTGGCAGCAGCCAGTCTCCATCGTCTCGCATCGTGATCATATTTTTCCGATTAGTTGGGGTAAAAGAAATTGTGTATTGCCTGGTTTTTGGTGGGGAGGGGGCAGGTTTGATTCACTATTCTTTCCGATGCGCATTTGTGAAAGGACATGCTGAGAAAGCGTTTAAACTGTTGAGGCATCTTGATCCAAATGTGGTTGCACAAGACGGTGTGTTGGAGCATCAGAGAATTGTGCCATAGAGTGAAGCAGATGCAACAACAACAACTTGCATTTATATAGCGCCTTTAACGTAGTAACATGCCCCAAGGTACTTCACAGAAGCGTTATCAATCATCCACCCAACAATGTGGAAAATTGCCCGGGTATGTCCTGTCCACAAAAAGCAGGACAAATCCAATCTGGCCAATTACTGCCCCATCAGCCTACTCTCAATCATCAGCAAAGTGATGGAAGGTGTCGTCGACAGTGCTATCAAGCGGCACTTACTCACCAATTACCTGCTCACCGATGCTCAGTTTGGGTTCCGCCAGGACCACTCGGCTCCAGACCTCATTACAGCCTTGGTCCAAACATGGACAAAAGAGCTGAATTCCAGAGGTGAGGTGAGAGTGACTGCCCTTGACATCAAGGCAGCATTTGACCGAGTGTGGCACCAAGGAGCCCTAGTAAAATTGAAGTCAATGGGAATCAGGGGGAAAACTCTCCCGTGGCTGGAGTCATACCTAGCACAAAGGAAGATGGTAGTGGTTGTTGGAGGCCAATCATCTCAGCCCCATGACATTGCTGCAGGGCAGTGTATTAGGCCCAACCATCTTCAGCTGCTTCATCAATGACCTTCCCTCCATCATAAGGTCAGAAATGGGGATGTTCACTGATGATTGCAGTGTTCAGTTCCATTCACAGCCCCTCAGATAATGAAGCAGTCCGAGCCCGCATGCAGCAAGACCTGGACAACATCCAGGCTTGGGCTGATAAGTGGCAAGTAACATTCGCACTAGACAAGTGCCAGGCAATGACCATCTCCAACAAGAGAGAGTCTAACCACCTCCCCTTGACATTCAACGGCATTACCATCGCCGAATCCCCCACCATCAACATCCTGGGGGTCACCATTGACCAGAAACTTAACTGGACCAGCCATATAAATACTGTGGCTACGAGAGCAGGTCAGAGACTGGGTATTCTGGGGCGAGTGACTCACCTCCTGACTCCCCAAAGCCTTTCCACCATCTACAAGGCACAAGTCAGGAGTGTGATGGAATACTCTCCACTTGCCTGGATGAGTGCAGCTCCAACAACACTCAAGAAGCTCAACACCATCCAGGACAAAGCAGCCCACTTGATTGGCACCCCATCCACCACCCTAAACATTCACTCCCTTCACCACCGGCGCACCGTGGCTGCAGTGTGTACCATCCACAGGATGCACTGCAGCAACTCGCCAAGGCTTCTTCCACAGCACCTCCCAAACCCACGACCTCTACCACCTAGAAGGACAAGAGCAGCAGTCAAATAGGAACAACACCACCTGCACGTTCCCCTCCAAGTCACACACCACCCCAACTTGGAAATATATCGTCGTTCCTTCGTCGCTGGGTCAAAATCCTGGAACTCCCTTCCTAACAGCAGTGCGGGAGAACCTTCACCACACGGACTGCAGCGGTTCAAGAAGGCGGCTCACCACCACCTTCTCAAGGGCAATTAGGGATGGGCAATATATGCCGGCCTCGCCAGCGACGCCCACATCCCATGAACGAATAAAAAAAAAATTGACACCAAGCCACGTACGGAGATATTAGGACAGGTGACCAAAAGCTTGTTTTTAAGGAGCGTCTTAAAGGAGGAGAGGGAGGCGGAGAGGTTTAAGGAGGGAATTCTAGAGCTTAGGGCCTAGACAGCTGAAGGAGGTTAGGGGTCCCCTTCTACCCCTCCACTGAGTTCCCCCTCTTACCTAGGACACTGTGTAGGAACGTGCCTGACTCGCAACAGCTGATTTCCCAAGGGATTGTCCACTGACTGTTTCCATTGTAAGAGGTGTGTCGCCTCGTCAGATGTTGGGGTGGGGAGAGTGTGGAATTTCATACCTTCAACAAAAAAAAATAATTCTGAACCAAGGTGTTTCTATCCAAAAAAAGCAACAAGGGAATGCACAGCTTACAGGAAATTCTTTGTTGTTTTTCTCCTTTGTCTGATTTGTTGTTTCTTATCTGTGTGCTGGGGGTGGAAGGAAAGGCTAAGCCATTATTTTGAAGGGACAGTGGGGTAGATTTTGACTTTGTGTGATAGTGTAAAACGGGTGATGAGCAAATATATTCAATGAACAAGTAAATACATGACAACAGTATAAAATGTAGTAGAAATGTTATCAACTATATCCCCAAAAAAAACAGTAAAAGCTTGCAAATCTATATGCTAACCTGCTTCTCTTTATTCAGCTGTTATTTACACAGCTGGCCCATTTCTTGTCTCCTTACTATCCGTGGGAGCCTAAAATCTACCTGCCTTTCTACGAAGATTTCAATTTATTTGATTCAACTTCACTCAGACAATGATTGGCAAATTTGTCTCTTTTTGTATTCCTCAACTTATTGTCAGAAATCATTAGAAATTCAGAACAGCCAGCCTTTTTTTAAATAGCTGTCAATTCTGCAACTGAATCAAGTCTTAAATCTGTATATATTTGACCTCGTCTTAAGCTTGTTACTAGGCAGACAATAATAAACTTTGCAACATATCTAAGGAGGTAGGCTGAGGCTGCCCGGGTGTCTTTTTTAAACGTTCGTGTATTGATTTAACGGGACAGCTACCAGACCAACACAGGACAGAAGCAAAATACTGCGGATGCTGGAAATCTGAAATAAAAACAGAAAATGCTGGAAGCACTCAGCAGGTCAGGCAGCATCTGTGGAGAGAGAACCAGAGTTAAGGTCTCCGGTCGATGACCTATCATCAGAACTGTTTCATATATTGTTACGGAATTAATATGGCGAATCCTATGCAGAAAGTTGGTTGTAATAATATGCACCCACTTTCACGTTTCCTATTTGTGTTTATTATATTTCAGAGAGTCATAAATCGATAGTCAGCATCAACACCATTGGTCGTGGACACCCTGAGCACAATGGCAGAAAAATATCCAAGAAGGTTATTAGAATGCTATCTTACACAATGCAAAGACAAAAATGTATCTATATGTTTCATGCTTTGGCCGGGGGGGGGGGGGGGCTATGAAATTGGTGGCAGCTTGACTTTTCCCGTAGATGGTGATCAAGTAGCTAATGAATCTACCATAGCTGTTCAAAATTGACACTTGAAAGAAGAGCTGTAGCCTCTCTCAGCCAGATCAATTTATACAGTCCATTCAAAAAAAAATACCCAGATCTCCACAGTATCTGTTGCTAGCATTTCTTAAATAACTCCAGTGAATGTCACATTTTGCCACTTGAACGAGCCAAGTTCCTTCGGTTCAAAGCCTTTGATCTAGTAAGTGAGACCCTGGCAAAATTTTACGGATGATGAATTGATCAAGGAGATCCAGACGATTGTAGACCTCTTAAATATGATTTGAAGGATCATTTTTATGACTCCCACAAGATCAGTTTGACTCGAGTTATCTGCACAATCATCTCCACTACCGGTGTACGAGAGATGAAAGTGATATAGTGGCTGAATGATGATGGTAACATCTGGACACATTGAAACTGTTATAGCTAAAACACTGCCCATTTCTTACCTCCAGCATGGAAAGCATAGCAAGACTGTAACTCTCTTTTCCTGTGTCCTTTTAACATTTATATTAAATTCAGTAGCTGTGGAATTCCCTGCCGAAACCTCTCTACCTCTCTCTCCTCCTTTAAGTCGCTCCTTAAAACCTACCTCTTTGACCAAGCTTTTGGTCACCTGTCTTAATATCTCCTTATGTGGCTCGGTGTCAAATTTTGTCTGTTAACGTTCCTGTGAAGCGCCTTGGGACGTTTTACTATGTTAAAGGCGCTGTATAAATACATGTTGTTTTACCCATTTTCTTGAGTCAAGTTAGGCGACAGGTTATCTAGTGCTTGCAGACATGTAGAGTGCTTTCTACATTTTTGATGCATTACATATTGACGACTGATAGATTGGGGTCACTTCTTGATGGGAGGTTACCAGGTTGAGCGAGTAAGGTGTATCAGAGTAAGGCGCTTACTGCAAGTGGGTCTGATTTGGGCATTAATGTATTCCACATTTACTTGAGCATTATCAAAGTACCTGGGCTATCCTTCCCATTTCTGTGCTTTCAGAAATAGTATCTATTATATTGAGAAATCTTATCTCTGCCCGATTGATGTGACAAGGGAATGCAATAAAAGTCAACTTGTTCATGTTAAAAATTATATCACCCAGTTTAATGTGCCCGTTCAGGACTGTTGAGTTAATTTTTTTTTTATTCGTTCACAGGATGTGGGCGTCGCTGGCAAGGCCGGCATTTATTGCCCATCCCTAATTGCCCTCGAGAAGGTGGTGGTGAGCCGCCTTCTTGAACCGCTGCAGTCCATGTGGTGACGCTTCTCCCACAGTGCTGTTAGGAAGGGAGTTCCAGGATTTTGACCCAGCGACAATGAAGGAACGGCGATATATTTCCAAGTCGGGATGGTGTGTGACTTGGAGGGGAACGTGCAGGTGGTGTTGTTCCCATGCGCCTGCTGCTCTTGTCCTTCTAGGTGGTAGAGGTCGCGGGTTTGGGAGGTGCTGTCGAAGAAGCCTAGGCGAGTTCCTGCAGTGCATCCTGTGGATGGTGCACGCTGCAGCCACAGTGCGCCGGTGGTGAAGGGAGTGAATGTTTAGGGTGGTGGATGGGGTGCCAATCAAGCGGGCTGCTTTATCTTGGATGGCGTCGAGCTTCTTGAGTGTTGTTGGAGCTGCACTCATCCAGGCAAGTGGAGAGTATTCCATCACACTCCTGACTTGTGCCTTGTAGATGGTGGAAAGGCTTTGGGGAGTCAGGAGGTGAGTCACTCGCCGCAGAATACCCAGCCTCTGACCTGCTCTCGTAGCCACAGTATTTATATGGCTGGTCCAGTTAAGTTTCTGGTCAATGGTGACCCCCAGGATGTTGATGGTGGGGGATTCGGCGATGGTAATGCCGTTGAATGTCAAGGGGAGGTGGTTAGACTCTCTCTTGTTGGAGATGGTCATTGCCTGGCACTTATCTGGCGCGAATGTTACTTGCCACTTATGAGCCCAAGCCTGGATGTTTGTCCAGGTCTTGCTGCATGCAGGCTCGGACTGCTTCATTATCTGAGGGGTTGCGAATGGAACTGAACACTGTGCAGTCATCAGCGAACATCCCCATTTCTGACCTTATGATGGAGGGAAGGTCATTGATGAAGCAGCTGAAGATGGTTGGGCCTAGGACACTGCCCTGAGGAACTCCTGCAGCAATGCCCTGGGGCTGAAATGATTGGCCTCCAACAACCACTACCATCTTCCTTTGTGCTAGGTATGACTCCAGCCACTGGAGAGTTTTCCCCCTGATTCCCATTGACTTCAATTTTACTAGGGCTCCTTGGTGCCACACTCGGTCAAATGCTGCCTTGATGTCAAGGGCAGTCACTCTCACCTCACCTCTGGAATTCAGCTCTTTTGTCCATGTTTGGACCAAGGCTGTAATGAGGTCTGGAGCCGAGTGGTCCTGGCGGAACCCAAACTGAGCATCGGTGAGCAGGTTATTGGTGAGTAAGGGCCACCTGATAGCACTGTCGACGACACCTTCCATCACTTTGCTGATGATTGAGAGTAGACTGATGGGGCGGTAATTGGCCGGATTGGATTTGTCCTGCTTTTTGTGGACAGGACATACCTGGGCAATTTTCCACTTTGTCGGATAGATGCCACTGTTGTAGCTGTACTGGAACAGCTTGGCTAGAGGCGCAGCTAGTTCTGGAGCACAAGTCTTCAGCACTACAGCTGGGATGTTGTCGGGGCCCATAGCCTTTGCTGTATCGAGTGCACTCAGCCGTTTCTTGATATCACGTGGAGTGAATCGAATTGGCCGAAGACTGGCTTCCGTGATGGTGGGGATATCGGGAGGAGGCTGAGGTGGATCATCCACTCGGCACTTCTGGCTGAAGATGGTTGCAAACGCTTCAGCCTTGTCTTTTGCACTCACGTGCTGGACTCCGCCATCATGGAGAATGGGGATGTTTGCAGAGCCTCCTCCTCCCGTTAGTTGTTTAATTGTCCACCACCATTCACGACTGGATGTGGCAGGACTGCAGAGCTTTGATCTGATCCGTTGGTTGTGGAATCGCTTAGCTCTGTCTAAAGCATGTTGCTTCCGCTGTTTAGCATGCATGTTGTCCTGAGTTGTAGCTTCACCAGGTTGGCACCTCGTTTTTCGGTACGCCTGGTGCTGCTCCTGACATGCTCTTCTACACTCCTCATTGAACCAGGGTTGATCCCCTGGCTTGTTGGTAATGGTAGAGTGAGGAATATGCTGGAATACAATTCTGCTGCTGCTGATGGCCCACAGCGCCTCATGGATGCCCAGTTTTGAGCTGCTAGATCTATCCCATTTAGCACGGTGGTAGTGCCACACAACACGTTGGATGGTGTCCTCAGTCCGAAGACGGGACTTCATCTCCACGAGGACTGTGCAGTGGTCACTCCTACCAATACTGTCATGGACAGATGCATTTGCGACAGGTAGATTGGTGAGGACGAGATCAAGTAAGTTTTTCCCTCGTGTTGGTTTGCTCACCACCTGCCGCAGGCCCAGTCTGGCAGCTATGTCCTTCAGGACTCGGCCAGCAGTGGTGCTACCGAGCCACTCTTGGTGATGGACATTGAAGTCCCCCACCCAGAGTACATTTTGTGCCCTTGCTACCCTCAGTGCTTCCTCAACATGGAGGAGGACTGATTCATCAGCTGAGGGAGGACGGTCGGTGGTAATCAGCAGGAGATTTCCTTGACCATGTTTGACCTGATGCCATGATATTTCATGGGGTCCAGAGTCAATGTTGAGAACTCCCAGGGCCACTCCCACCTGACTGTATATCACTGTACCGTCACCTCTGGTGGGTCTGTCCTGCCAGTGGGACAGGACGTACCCAAGGATGGTGATGGAAGTGTCTGGGACGTTGGCTGAAAGATATGATTCTGTAAGTATGGCTGTGTCAGGCTGTTGCTTGACTGGTCTGTGGTGACAGCTCTCCCAATTTTGGCACAAGTCCCCAGATGTTAGTAAGGAGGACCTTGCAGGGTCGACTGGGCTTGGTGTTTTCTTTGCTGTTGTCGTGTCCGGTGCCTGGTGGTCCGTCCGGTTTTATTCTTATTATGACTTTTACGTAGCGAGATTTTACAACTGAGTGGCTTGCTAGGCCATTTCAGAGGGCAGTTAAGAATCAACCACATTGCTGTGGGTCTGGAGTCACATATAGGTCAGCAGGTTTCCTTCCCTGAAGGACATTAGTGAACCAGATGGGTTTTTACAACAATCCGGTAGTTTCATGGCCATCATTGCTGATACTAGTATTTTAATTCCAGATTTTTATTTAATTAATTGAATTTAAATTCGCCAGCTGCCGTGGCAGGATTTGAACTTATGACTTTGGATTTTAGTCCAGGCCTCTGGATTAACTAGCCCAGTAACATAACCACTATGCTACCGTACCCCTGCTGATTTGACCATGTGTGCATTCACACCTGATGCTAGCCCTTCATAATGACATGCATTTAGTGCCCAAATAGCACCTGAAAAATGGGTGCTAACCTTTTGCCCCCTTCCCGCACCTGAATAACACTGCTCCTGAATTTCCTGACAGGCTTTTCTGGTGACTCTACTCCTTCCAGAGCTGCCACATTGGTGCTAGCAGTATTAAAGGAATGGACCGAACGTTACCTGGGCTCCAAGGGTTAAATTATGAGGACAGATTACATAAACTAAGCTTGTATTTCCTGGAATACAGACGATTAAGGGGTGATTTGATTGAGGTTTTTAGGATTTTAAAAGGAATTGATAAGGTAGATAGAGAGAGACTTTTTCCGCTCACGGGGGAGTCTAGGACATGGGGACGTAACCTTAAAATCAGAACCAGGCCATCCACAAGAGAAGTTAGGAAACACTTCTTCACGCAAAGGGTGGTAGAAGTGTGGAACTCTCTCCCACAAAAAGCAGTAGGTGCTAGCTCAATTAATAATTTTAAATTTGAGATCGAAAGATTTTTGCTAGCCAAGGGTATTAAAGGATATGGAGACAAGGCGGGTGGATAGAGTTAGGATACAGATCAGCCATGATCTCAATGAATGGCGGAACAGGCTCGAGGGACTGCATGACCTACTCCTGTTTCTATGTTCCTATATCATCAGGAAAGATCTTTTATTTATGGCTTTTTGAATTAAAAAAGTGCTGCATAAAGTGATGCCACAAGTCCCGGCCAGAGTGGAGATGATTGGGTAATTCCCCTGTCAATCACGCCTGGAGTGAGTGGAATTGATTTTACACACGTAATTTGTATTATGTAACTATCTTCTATTCACTGCATTTTGCTGGAGAAATAACCCTGCTATACTCGGGAGACTCTGTTTGCTGCAGTTTCAGTCGTGAGTTCGGAGACTCCGTAAATTAATACCACATGTCCCGCCCCACCTCCAACTCAGTGGCTGACACCGTGGTGTCAATATTCATTCCGATTTTCTTCTTGTTGCAGAATGTTGTTGGTCTTTCATATACCCACACGTTTTCTCAGTTTTTCCACGTATTGCTTGACACCACATAGTTGCCCTTTTACCAACTGCATCCAAGGCAGGTGGCAAGGATATCCATACTCCTACTCAGGGTGCAGCTGCCATCACAGGCTTGACACAGCAGTGGAAACTCACAGGAGCATAGATTCAGTCTGGTGAAAGGTGAATCTAGGCCTGGCGACAGAAGAATGACCAACCCATGAAATATACGGTAAGGTAGAGTCATGGAAGCAAAAGCCTTGAAATCATTCAAGAGCCGGTTCGATGCTGTGAAGGGGAGACTGTGAGATTCCTTTAAGAGCAGATGAGTTAAGATGGGCCAAATGGCTACCCTTGTTTGTATTAATCCTCTAAGAGGGAAGTTGAGCACATTTACTTTGGAAGTTGGGCAGAAACCCTATTTACACACGCAAACAGGTTTCCACCAAACTTCCGTCAAAGTTATGGTGGTGGAGCATGAAAATCCTTGAGGAAATTCCCAGTGACAGTATTCAAAAATTGAACTGCGCCAATAAATTCTGGGGAGGAAAAGCATTTTTTTTCTCCCTGAAACTGTTATTTGCATTACCTGTAACTTCTTTCCATTGGACAGGCTTTAAAAGTTCAAGCAAATGTCGAAACAGAGGTGCGTGTACTTTCAGATATTAAACTCATAAATTGTTCTCTGAACAACAGCTGCCAAAACCTGTCGACAAACCTGTGCTGCTGCTTTAAAAATGGAGGGGTCCATTTGAAAAGGACACGCTTCACATTTGCAACCTGCACCCGCCCAACTCCCATCACTGTTACTGTGACGGAAAAGTGTGTAAGACGTCCTGCACCGATTTTCAAATAAGTGTTTCAGTCTGAGGCAGCTGAGAGAATTAATTGTGAATGAAAATGCCATTTACATTGGTCCCACTGCCAGCAGGTTTCTCGAGCAATGTTATGCAAGCTGTGTACTCTGCACTTTCCAAGCCTTGCTGAAGACTTAAAATGAAACAATATGCAAAGAAATATACAGACTAACAAAGGGAATTCGGAAGCCGTATCTGACAACATCAGTGAGATAGCAGTGAGTGAATAAAAGGGTATGTGGAAGGAGGAAAGAGGAAAATATAAAATCATGCAATTTTACAGTGTAAAAGGAGGCCATTTGCCCATTGTCTGAAATAGCTATCATCTCTGTCCCATTCTTCTTCCCTTTCTGCCCTTTTACATTTTTCTTCAGAATCATAGTATGATACAGCACCGAAGGAGGACATTCGGCCCATCGTGCTTGTGCCGGCTCTTTGAAAGAGCTATCCAATTAGTCCCACTCCCCTGCTCTTTCCCCATAGCCCTGTAAATATTCCCCCTTCAAGTATTTATCCAATTCCCTTTTGAAAGTTATTATTGAATCTGCTTCCACTGCTCTTTCAGGCAGTGCATTCCAGATCAAAACAACTCGCTGCATAAAAAAAATGTTTCTTCATGTCACCTCTGGTTCTTTTGCCAATTATCCTCAATCTGTGTCCTCTGATTACCAATCCTTCTGCCACTGGAAACAGTTTCTCCTTATTTGCTCCATCAAAACCCCTCTATCAAATCTCCCCTTAATCTTCTTTGTCCTTTCTCAAATATGTATCCATTTCCCTTCTAAAAGACTTTGGGCCCGATATTACCAGGGCGGCGGGTTCGCGTTGGGGGGTAGATTGGGCGCGTGGGTAACGCGCCCAGTGAAATCAGTCTACTCCAAACGCAATCGCAGGCTGGTTGAATCCACTTACCTGTTCTTCCGTGTTCCCCGCTGCTAAGCTGTGTGTCGGGCGGACTGCGCATGCGCAGTAAGGTCTGTCAGCTGGAGGAGCTGTAAGAAATAGGAAAAATTACAGCATGGAGCAGCCCAGGGGGAAGGCTGCTCCCAGGTTTAATGATGCCTCACTCCAGGTATCATTTGATGGGGTGAGGAGGAGGGGGAGGACAGAGATCTTCCCCCCTGCGGGCGGGAGGAATCGGCCTGCCTCTGCCACCAGGAAGACCTGGCTCGAGGTGGCAGAGGAGGTCACCTGCACCACCAACATATCGCGCACCTGCATACAGTGCAGGAGGCGCTTCAATGACCTAAGTAGGTCAGCCAAAGTGAGTACACTTACTCATTCCCCTACATTCCATCTGCCACATCACCGCCCCCACCCCACATCTCCTTCTGCACTGCCAACACTACTCTGACACATCACCCCTCACACCCATTCAAACCTCATCCTCATCTTACCTGCACTTACTCACCTCGCCAGTACTCATCCCACCACTACCACTCAACCCAATCCTCATACAATCTCATGGCTCTATCTCATACTCACCCTCTCATGCATCTCTTTCACAGTCAGCCTCACTCAACCTGCCACTACCTGTGCTGCAACCACAGGGCATGCATCACATATGTGCAGTCGGAAGCGTAAGACAGACGTGTCGTGAGCATGAAGGGGATGCACAAGGGTGTTTGAGGGTTTGTCATGGTTTTTACTGATATTTAATTTCTGATCAACTCACATTACATATTATATTGGCACCACTACGGCCACGTCTTTGCGAATCTTGTCTGGTTTGTGCAATAATGCCCTTTCCTGAGGATCACAATGATGACCCACAACTGATGCCACCCATTGTGTCACTGCAGAGTGGGTGTATTTGCAGGGCTGTTTTGTGCAGACGACTGAGAGACATCGGCGATGTCCCTGGTGGCACCCTGGAAGGATGTGGAGGAGAAGTTGTTGAGGGCAGTGGTGACTTTGACAGCGACAGGTAAGAAGATGGTGCTCGAGCCAGCTGGGAGCAGCTCAGCATGAAGGAGGCTGCAGATGTCCATGACTACATGTCGAGTGACTCTGAGCCTCCATGTGCACTGCTCCTCAGAGAGGTCCAGGAAGCTGAGCCTCGGTCTGTGGACCCTGTGGCGAGGGTAGTGCCCTCTGTGACTCATCTCTCTCTGCGGTTGCCCTCCCTCCTGCTGTGCAGGTGGATGTGTCACAGCACTGTGTTGTGGAGCTCCACGTGTCAGAGGTGGACGGCGTGGCCGGTGAGGCTGGTGATGCTGTTCGCCCTCCAAGGAGGTCATGACTGCAGCTCCGGCGGCCCCCATCCGGAAGATGTACATCTGAGGGGGTCCGCAAGGTAGATAAATGTGTCTGGACACCGGGGTAAGTGTGCAAGTTGGTGAATTTTGTTGTTAGGAGGAGGGTGGTGGAGGCCAAACTTTGTCCAAAGTGACAGAGTGGCCTCCTGCAATGAGTGAGGGTCTCCCCCACCACCTGTCAAATGGACCTTTGCAGCTGCCACAGTCTGATGGCTGCAACACGTCCATTTGAATTGGGAGTGTTTCCCCCAGTACGGGAAACAGTCCCAGTCAGTTGCAAAATCCCATCCCTGCTAAAATATCAGGTCAATCAGGTCTGTAAACAACCTGAAGTACCTGTTCAAGTACTTTAAGTGGCACCCAGCCGGCTTTAATTACCGGCGGGAGTCCTACATGCGGGGGCTGCGCGCGCACGTCAGCGCATCAGTGGGGAACCCGGAAATGGGGCGGGTTGGAGCCGGGCTCCGGACCCGCCCCAGGAATCCCCAATTTTCGCAGCCCCCCCGCCACGAACGCACCCGATCGCGGGTGCGAAAATCGAGCCCCTTCTTTTTGTATTCTATGCCCCTATTTATAAAATCTAGGGTCCCATATGTGTATTTTAACAAATTTATCAACTTGTCCTCCCACTTTTAAAGATTCATCTATCTGAACCCTAAGGGCTCGATTTTCGCACCCCCAAGCGGGTGCGTTTGTGGCAGGGGGGCTGCGAAAATCGGGGATTCCCGGGGCGGGTCCGGAGCCCAACTCCAACCCGCCTACTTCCAGGTTCCCCAGTGACGCGCTGACAGGCGCGCGCGACCCCCGCATGTGGGACTCCCGCTGGCAATAAAAGCCAGCGGGGTGCCACTTGAAGTAATTAAAAAGGTACTTCAGGTCGTTTACAGAACTGATTGACCTGATATTTTAGGAGGGGTGGGATTTTCAGATCAACTGGGACTGTTTCCCGTACTGGGGGAAACACTCCCAGTTCAAATGGACGTGTTGCAGCCATCAGCCTGTGGGAGCTGCAAAGGTCCATTTGACAGGTGGTGGGGGAGAGCCTCACTCATTGCAGGAGGCCACTCTGTCACTTTGGACAAAGTTTGGCCTCCACCACCCTCCTCCTAACAATAAAATTCACCAACTTGCACACTTACCCCGGTGTCCAGACACATTTACCTACCTTGCGGACCCCCTCAAATGTACATTTTCTGGATGGGGGCCGCCATAGCTGCAGTCATGACCTCCTTGGAGGACGAACAGCATCACCAGCCTCGCCGGCCACACCGTCCACCTCTGACACGTGGAGCCCCACAACACAATGCTGTGACACATCCACCTGCACAGCAGGAGGGAGGGCAACAGCAGAGAGAGATGCGTCGCAGAGGGCACTACCCTCGCTACAGGGTCCACAGACCGAGGCTCAGCTTCCTGGACCTCTCTGAGCAGGAGTGCATACTGAGGCTCAGAGTCACTCGACATGTCGTCATGGACATCTGCAGCCTCCTTCATGCCGAGCTGCTCCCGGCTGGCCCATACACCATCTTCTTACCTGTCGCTGTCAAAGTCACCACTGCCCTCAACAACTTCTCCTCCGCATCCTTCCAGGGTGCCACCGGGGACATCGAAGACATCTCTCAGTCATCTGCATAAAAGAGCCCTGCAAGTACACCTACACCCACTCTGCAGTGACACAATGGGTGGCATCAATTGTGGGTCTTCATAGTGATCCTCAGGAAAGGGCATTATTGCATAAAACAGACAAGATTCGCAAAGATGTGGCAGTCGTGGTGACAATATAATATGTAATGTGAGTTGATCTGAAATTAAATATAAGTAAAAACCATGACAAACCCTCAAACACCCTTCATGCTCACGACACGTTTGCCTTACGCTTCCGACTGCACATATGTGATGCATGCCCTGTGGCTGCAGCACAGGTAGTGGCAGGTTGAATGAGGCTAACCGGGAAAGAGATGTATGAGAGGGTGACTATGAGATAGAGCCATGAGATTGTATGAAGATTGGGTTGAGTGGTAGTGGTGGGATGAGTACTGGCGAGGTGAGTAAGTGCAGGTAAGATGAGGATGAGGTTTGAGTGGGTGTGAGGGGTGATGTGACAGAGTAGTGTTGGCAGTGCAGAAGGAGATGTGGGGTGGGGGCGGTGATGTGGCAGACGGAGTGTAGGGGAATGAGTAAGTGTACTCACTTCGGCTGACCCACTTAGGTCATTGAAGCGCCTCCTGCACTGTATGCAGGTGGGTGATATGTTGGTGGTGCAGGTGACCTCCTCTGCTACCTCGAGCCAGTCCTTCTTGGTGGCAGAGGCAGGCCACTTCCTCCCGCCCGCCGGAGGGAAGATCTCTGTCCTCCCCCTCCTCCTCACCCCATCCAATAAGGCCTGGAGTGAGGCATCATTAACCTGGGAGCAGCCTTCCCCCTGTGCTGCTCCATGCTGTAATTTTTCCTATTTCCTGCAGCATCAGTCAGTGGAGGACTGCCCCTTTAAATAGGGCTCCTCCAGCTGACAGCCTGTGCTGCGCATGCGCAGTCCGCCCGCTGCGCAGCTTTCCAGCGTGAAACCCGGCAGTCAAGGTCAGTGGCTGCAATTAGCCTGCGATTGCGTGCCAAACCTACCGATTTCACTGGGCGCGTTACCCACGTGCCCAGTTGACCCCCCCGCTGCAAACCCGCCGCCCTCCTAAAATCAGGCCCTAAGTCTCTCTGCTCCTCTACTTTTAAAGTTTTTCCATTTAGTGTCTAGTCCTCTTCTTCCTCCTCCCAAAATGTATCACCTCACATTTCTGGGCATAAAATTTCATCTGGCATCTATCTGCCCAATCTACTAAGCTGTCTTTGACCTCCTGAAGTCACTTACAATGCTGTTCTCTCTTAACCATGTTTCTTATTTTTGTGTCCTCTGCAGATTTGGATGTTGTGCCACTATATTCAAATCCATAGATATAATGTTGAGAAGAGCAATGGTCTCAACATTGACCGCTGGCAACACTGCTGCTTCTATCTCTCCGGGCATAGAAACATCCAGAGAAACCACTACTCTCCGTTTTCTGACCTTTAACCCATGTGCCAGTGAGCCAATTGCCCTAGTTCACAGAAAGGTGGGGCAGAAATTGTTTTTTACCATTGGGATAACTTGGATACAAGAATGAGCAGGTCTGTACATGCACACCTACTCTTTTTGGCAACTTTGCCTTTATCTCTTACCCAAAGGGTTGGATGCTCAAGCAGGGTGGTTTCTTCCAGGAGGTCTCACCAACTTCCTAAGTGTGTGTCATGACATCTCCTTCAAGTCATCAGAGTCACCTTCTGCGACATTGCTGTGGAGACCAAAACAAAGGCTTGTTTGATACCAGGGGTCCTATCAAACGAAAATATGATTCTGTTGAAATTACCAAAAAAACTTGATGCACATTTTAGGGGGAACCGATATTAAGGAAAAGTAACTTAAGGTGTCCTGTATTTTTGGCTTGAAATCAAAAGTATGGTGCAACTTGATACTGAATCAGAGCGAAGGCTGTGTGTTCTACTCTGGCTTAATAAACATGATCTTATCTCCTTAACAACGCTCCCACGTAAGACAGTGGAACTTAATTTGGAAATTACTGTCAGGGCATGGCAGTCCCCTGCGGGGATATACATTGAAAATGATGCTGGTGTTCCCATTTTATATGAAAAATATTGTGCCCTTCATTTTGACTGCCTTCCAGCCAACACCGTATGCATTACTGTACCTGGTCACATGATGACAACTGGAGTTTGAGCAAAAGGAACTTAGGAACAGGAGTAGGCCATTCAGCCCCTTGAGCCTGTTCCGCCATTCATTGAGATCACGGCTGATCTGTATCCTACTCCATTTACCCGCATTTGCTCCATTTCCCTTAATACCCTTGGCTAACAAAAATCTATCAATCTTAGAGTTAAAATTATTAATTGAGCTAGCATCTACTGCTTTTTGTGGGAGAGAGTTCCACACTTCTATCACCCTTTGCGTGAAGAAGTGTTTCCTACCTTCTCTCCTGAATCGCCTGGCTCTAATTTTAAGGGAATGTCCCCTTGTCTTGAACTCCCCCACCAACAGAAGAAGTTTCTCTCTATCTACCCTATCAATTCCTTTCAAAATCCTAAAAACTGCAATCAAATCACCCCTTAACCTTCTATATTCAAGGGATTTTCCATAATAATTTTATTACAGAAAGATTTGAAAAAAAAATCCCTCATGTTATTTCGTCTCCTGACGTCCAGAAGCCAAACAGAAACTCATGATAAAGTTATTGATATGTTTTAGGTTTTTATCAAACTGTTATCTCTCTGTGGATTCTTAGGGCCCAACATTAGGAGGGAGGTGGGTTGGCAGCGGGGGGTCGAGTAAAATCGATGGGTTTGGCACGCGATCATAAGTAAATTAAAGCCACTTACCTTGGCTTCCAGGTTTTGTGCTGGAAAGCTGCGCAGCGGGCGGACTGCGCACCCGCATCATCGGCTGTCAGCTGGACGAGCCCTATTTAAAGGGGCAGTCCTCCACTGACTGATGCTGCAGAAAATAGGCAAAATTACAGCATGGAACAGCTCAAGGGGCAGGCTGCTCACAGTTTGAATGATGCCTCACTCCAGGTCCTACTGGATGGGGTGAGGAGGAGTAGGGAAATCTTCCACTCGGCGGACGGGAGGAAGTGGCCTGCCTCTGCCACCACGAAGGCCTGGCTCGAGGCGACAGAGGAGGTCACCAGTACCACCAACATATCACACACCTGCATACAGTGCAGGAGGCGCTTCAATGACCTAACCAGGTCAGCCAAAGTGAGTACACTTACTCATTGCCCTACACTCCGTCTGCCACATCACCGCCTCACCCCACATCTCCTTCTGCACTGTCAACACTACTCTGTCACATCACCCCTCACACCCACTCAAACCTCATCCTCATCTTACCTCCACTTCCTCACCTCCACAGTACTCATCCCACCACTACAACTCAACCCAATCCTCATACAATCTCGTGGCTCTGTCTCACACTCACCCTCTCATGCATCTCTTTCACAGTCAGCCTCACCCCACGTGCCACTACCTATGCTGCAGTCACACGTCATGCATCACGTATGTGTAATAGGAAGCGTGTGATGACCATAAAGGGGATGCACAAGGGTGTTTGAGGGTTTGTCATGGTTTTTACTTATATTTGATTTCTGATCAACTCACATTACATATCATATTATCACCACTACTGCCACGTCTTGACCATTCTTGACTGACTTGTGCAATAAGGCCCTTTCATGATGTTCTCCATGAACACCCTTGAAGCCACCCATTGGGTCACCTACAGTGGGTGTTTGTGTAGTTGCACGACTACTTTGTGCAGGTGCCTGTTGCGCAGCACTGTGTTGTGTAGCTCCACATGGCGGATGTGGACAGTGTGCCTGGCAAGGCTGGTGTTGTTGCTCGTCCTCCAATGGAGTGATGAAAGCAGCAATGGAACACCCCCCCTCCCCTTAATCCTGACGGTGTGAGTGTGAGGGGGTCCACAAAGTAGGTAAATGTGTTTGGACAGCAGAGTTTTTTTTTATTAGTTCATGGCATGTGGGCGTCGCTGGCAAGGCCAGCATTTATTGCCCATCCCTAATTGCCCTTGAGAAGGTGGTGGTGAGCCGCCTCCTTCAACCGCTGCAGTCTGTGTGGTGAAGGTTCTCCCACAGTGCTGTTCGGAAGGGAGTTCCAGGATTTTGACCCAGCGACAATGAAAGAACGTCGATATATTTCCAAGTCGGGATGGTGTGTGACTTGGAGGGGAACGTGCAAGTGGTGTTGTTCCCATGTACCTGCTGCCCTTGTCCTTGTAGGTGGTAGAGGTCGCAGGTTTGGGAGGTGCTGTCGAAGAAGCCTTGGCGAGTTGCTGCAGTGCATCCTGTGGATGGTACACACTGCAGCCACAGTGCGCCGGTGGTGAAGGGAGTGAATGTTTAGGGTGGTGGATGGGATGCCAGTCAAGTGGGCTGCTTTGTCCGGATGGTGTCGAGCTTCTTGAGTGTTGTAGGAGCTGCACTCATCCAGGCAAGTGGAGAGTATTCCATCACACTCCTGACTTGCGCCTTGTAGATGGTGGAAAGGCTTTGGGAAGTCAGGAGGTGAGTCACTCACTGCAGAATACCCAGCCTCTGACCTGCTCTTGTGGCCACAGTATTTATGTGGCTGGTCCAGTTAAGTTTCTGGTCAATGGTGACCCCCAGGATGTTGATGGTGGGGGATTCGGTGATGTTAATGCCGTTGAATGTCATGGGGAAGGTGGTTAGACTCTTGTTGGAGATGGTCATTGCCTGGCACTTGTCTGGCGCGAATGTTATTTGCCACTTATCAGCCCAAGCCTGCATGTTGTCCAGGTCTTGCTGCATGCTGGCACGGACTGCTTCATTATCTGAGGAGTTGCGAATGGAACTGAACACTGTGCAATCATCAGTGAACATCCCCATTTCTGACCTTATGATGGAGGGAAGGTCATTGATGAAACAGCTGAAGATGGTTGGGCCTAGGACACTGCCCTGAGGAACTCCTGCAGCAATGTCCTGGGGCTGAGATGACTGGCCTCCACTACCACGACCATCTTCCTTTGTGCTAGGTATGGCTCCAGCCACTGGAGAGCTTTCCCCCTGATTCCCATTGACTTCAATTTTGCTAGGCTCCTTGGTGCCACACTCAGTCAAATGCTGCCTTGATGTCAAGGGCAGTCACTCTCACCTCACCTCTGGAATTCAGCTCTTTTGTCCATGTTTGGACCAAGGCTGTAATGAGGTCTGGAGCCGAGTGGTCCTGGCGGAACCCAAACTGAGCATCGGTGAGCAGGTTATTGGTGAGTAAGTGCCGCTTGATAGCACTGTTGACGATACCTTCCATCACTTTGCTGATGATTGAGAGTAGGCTGATAGGGCGGTAATTGGCCGGATTGGATTTGTCCTGCTTTTTGTGGACAGGACATACCTGGGCAATTTGCTAAATTGTCAGGTAGATGCCAATGTTGTAACTGTACTGGAACAGTTTGGCTAGAGGCGCGGCTAGTTCTGGAGCACAAGACTTCAGCACAACAGTCGGGGCCTGTAGCCTTTGCTGTATCCAGTGCACTCAGCCGTTTCTTGATATCACGTGAAGTGAATCAAATTGGCTGAAGACTGGCTTCTGTGATGGTGGGGATATCGGGAGGAGGCCGAGATGGACCATCCACTCAGCACTTCTGGCTGAAGATGGTTGCAAACACGTCAGCCTTGTCTTTTGCACTCACGTGCTGGACTCCGCCATCATTGAGGATGGGGAGGATTTCAGAGCCTCCTCCTCCCATTAGTTGTTTAATTGTCCACCACCATTCACGACTGGATGTGGCAGGACTGCAGAGCTTTGATCTGATCCGTTGGTTGTGGAATCACTTAGCTCTGTCTATAGCATGTTGCTTCCGCTGTTTAGCATGCATGTAGTCCTGAGTTGTTGCTTCACCAGGTTGGCACCTCATTTTTCGGTACGCCTGGTGCTGCTCCTGGCATGCTCTTCTACACTCCTCATTGAACCAGGGTTGATCCCCTGGCTTGTTGGTAATGGTAGAGTGAGGAATATGCCGGGCCATGAGGTTACAGATTGTGCTGGAATACAATTCTGCTGCTGCTGATGGCCCACAGCGCCTCATGGATGCCCAGTTTTGAGCTGCTAGATCCGTTCTGAATCTATCCCATTTAGCACGGTGGTAGTGCCACACAACACATTGGATGGTGTCCTCAGTGCGAAGACGCGACTTCATCTCCACAAGGACTGTGCGGTGGTCACTCCTACCAATACTGTCGTGGACAGATGCATCTGCGACAGGTAGATTGGTGAGGACGAGGTCAAGTATGTTTTTCCCTCGTGTTGGTTCGCTCATCACCTGCTGTAAGCCCAGTCTGGCAGCTATGTCCTTCAGGACTTGGCCTGCTCGGTCAGTCTTGGTGCTACCGAGCCACTCTTGGTGATGGACATTGAAGTCCCCCACCCAGAGTACATTCTGTGCCCTTGCTACCCTCAGTGCTTCCTCCAAATGGTGCTCAACATGGAGGAGGACTGATTTATCAGCTGAGGGAGGACAGTAGGTGGTAATCAGCAGGAGGTTTCCTTGCCCATGTTTGACCTGATGCCATGAGATTTCATGGGGTCCGGAGAGAATGTTGAGGACTCCCAGGGCCAGTCCCTCCTGACTGTATATCACTGTACCGCCACCTCTGGTCGGTCTGTCCTGCCGATGGAACAGGACATACCCAGGGATGGTGATGGAAGAGTCTGGGACGTTAGCTGAAAGGTATGATTCTGTGAGTATGGCTATGTCAGGCTGTTGCTTGACTAGTCTGTGGGACAGCTCTCCCGATTTTGGCACAAGTCCCCAGATGTTAGTAAGGAGGACCTTGCAGGGTCGTCCGATGCCGGGTGGTCCGTCCGGTTTTATTCTTATTATGACTTTTCGTAGCAAGATTTTACAACTGAGTGGCTTGCTCGGCCATTTCGGAGGGCGATTAAGTATCAACCACATTGCTGTGGGTCTGGAGTCACATATAGGCCAGACCGGGTAAGGACGGCAGGTTTCCTTCCCTAAAGGACATTAGTGAACCAGATGGGTTTTTACGCCAATCCGGCAGTTTCATGGCCACCATTACTGATACTAGTTTTTTTTAATTCCAGATTTTATTTTATTGAATTTAAGTTACCCAGCTGCCGTGGCGAGATTTGAACTCATGGGCTCGATTTTCGGACCCCCGAGCCGGCAGGTTCGTGGCGGGGGGGGGCTCCGAAAATCGGGGGTTCTCGCGGCGGATCCGGAGCCCGGCTCCAACCCGCCCACTTCCAGGTTCCCCAGTGACGCGCTTACATGCGCGCGCAGCCCCCGCATGCGGGACCCCCACTGGCAATTAAAGCCGGCGGGGTGCCACTTAAGGTAATTATTGTGATACTTCAATACTTCAGGTCGTTAGCAGACCTGATTGACATGATATTTTAGGAGGGGTGGGATTTTCATCTCAACTGAGACTGTTTCCCGTACTGGGGGAAACACTCCCAGTTGAAATGGACGTGTTGCAGCTATCAGCCTGTGGCAGCTGAAAAGGTCCATTTGACAGGTGGTGGGGGGAGACCCTCACTCATTCCAGGAGGCCACTCTGTCACTTTGGACAAAGTTGGGCCTCCACCACCCTCCTCCAAACAACAGAATTCACAAACTTGCACACTTACCCCGGTGTGCAGACACATTTACCTACCTTGCGGACCCCCTCAAATGTACATCTTCTGGATGGGGGCCGCCGGAGGTGCAGTCATGACCTCCTTGGAGGGTGAACAGCATCACCAGCCTCGCCGGCCACGCCGTCCACCTCTGACATGTGGAGCCCCACAACACAGTGCTGTGATACATCCACCTGCACAGCAGAAGGCACTACCCTCGCCACAGGGTCTACAGACCAAGGCTCAGTTTCCTGGACCTCTCTGAGCAGGAGTGCATACGGAGGCTCAGAGTCACTCAACATGTAGTCGTGGACATCTGCAGCCTCCTTCATGCCGAGCTGCTCCCAGCTGGCCCGAGCACCATCTTCTTACCTGTCGCTGTCCAAAGTCACCACTGCCCTCAACAACTTCTCCGCATCCTTCCAGGGTGCCACCGGGGACATCGCCAACGTCACTCAGTCGTCTGCACAAAAGTGCCCTGCAAATACACCTACACCCACTCTGCAGTGACACAATGGGTGGCATCAGTTGTGGGTCTTCATAGTGATCCTCAGGAAAGGGCATTATTGCACAAACCAGACAAGATTCGCAAAGATGTGGCAGTTGTGGTGACAATATAATATGTAATGTGAGTTGATCAGAAATCAAATATAAGTAAAAACCATGACAAACCCTCAAACAACCTTGTGCATCCCCTTCATGCTCACGACACGTTTGCCTTACGCTTCCTACTGCACGTATGTGATGTATGCCCTGTGGCTGCAGCACAGGTAGTGGCAGGTTGAATGAGGCTAACCGTGAAAGAGATGCATGAGAGGGTGAGTATGAGATAGAGCCATGAGATTGTATGAGGATTGGGTTGAGTGGTAGTGGTGGGATGAGTACTGGCGAGGTGAGTAAGTGCAGGTAAGATAAGGATGAGCTTTGAGTGAGTGTGAGGAGTGATGTGATAGAGTAATGTTGGCAGTGCAGAAGGAGATGTGGGGTGGGGGCGGTGATGTGGCAGACGGAGTGTAGGGGAATGAGTAAGTGTGCTCACTTTGGCTGACCTACTTAGGTCATTGAAGCGCCTCCTGCACTGCATGCAGGTGGGCGATATGTTGGTGGTGCAGGTGACCTCCTCTGCCACCTCGAGCCAGGCCTTGGTGGCAGAGGCAGGCCACTTCCTCCCGCACGCCGGGGAGAAGATCTCTGTCCTCCCCCTACTCCTCACCCCATCCAATAAGACCTGGAGTGAGCCATCATTAAACCTGGGAGCAGCCTTTCCCCTGTGCTGCTCCATGCTGTAATTTTGCCTATTTTCTGCAGCATCAGTCAGTGGAGGACTGCCCCTTTAAATAGGGCTCCTCCAGCTGACAGCCTATGATGCGTCTGCGCAGTCCTCCGCCCGCTGCGCAGCTTTCCATCGTGAAACCCGGAAGCAAAGATAAGTGCCTTCAATCAAGCTGCGATTGCATGCCGAGCACCCCGATTTCACTGGGCGCGTTACGCACGCGCCCAGTTGACCCCCCCCCCCCCGCCTCCCTCCTAATATCAGGCCCCATGACTCTGGATTATTAGTCCAGGCCTTTGGATTACTTGTCGAGTGACATAACCACTATTCTACCATACCCTGTCAAGTTTAGGTTAAGATGTAATAATTTTGAGTGTGGAGACAACGGTGTGGCAGGCAAAACTTTGTCTGAGGTGACAGAGTGCCCTGCTGCAACGAATGAGGTAATCCCCCCAACTGTCAAGGAATCCTCTGCATCTCCCAATGTCTGCTGACTGAAACACATCTGCAACAACAGGGAAACATGCTGAGGAGAGTCCAAAATCACATCCCTGCTAAAATCTCTTCCCAATGAGGTCTGTCAACGACCTCAAGTATCTCCCTAACTATCTAAACTGTCATCTGGTGGGAATCCTGTATGCGGGGGCTGCGCACGCACCGATTCATGTCATTGGGGAACCCGGAAGTGGACGGGTTGGAGCCGGGCTCCAGACCCGCTCCGGGATTCCCCAATTTTAGAAACCCCCCCGCCACGAATGCACCCGCTCGGCCATCCTAAAATTGACCCCATAGCCTTTCTTGTAAGTGGACCTTGTCACCTATGATCTACAGAATGCAATGCAGCAACCAACCTTACTTCAACGTCACCTCCCTCCTCAGCCACCGAGGACAAGAGCACCCGTCATCTCCAATTTCCCCTCCAAGTCGTATAATCATCATGATTTGGATATATATCGGCGTTCCTTCGTCATCGCTGGGTCAAAATCCTGGAACTCCCGTGTGAGAGCACCATCACCACATGGACTGCTGTGGATCAAAGTCAAGGCCCACCACCATCTCAGGGCAACTGGGGATGAGCAATAAATGCGGCCTTGCCAGTGTCATCCACATCCCAAGATCACTGAAAAAATAAATCCAGAAACTTTTTTTCATCAATAAAATCTTTCACAAAGTTATATGATCAAAGGATTAACAGTTACAGTAATCTGCTTACTGGATTATGTAAAGTCTTGTACAATGCTGTCAATCACCTTGGAATGGCGGATATTAAACAAACCATATTTTACAGGCTAAATCTATGAATATATTTAAATGCAGCTGAATAAAAGTATGAAGCACAAAAGCTCAGTGAAATTTAACAGTACTATGTAACTATAAATATACATGTATATGATCAGTCATATACATGTATATGTCTATGGTCAGTCAGTCGACTTTGGTATGCAGTTCTTTTTGATTTTCTTGCATACTGGTGAAACAACTTCTTGTACCTTTTTCAGTGACTGCATAATTCACGAAATAGTGTCCATCAGGCAGGAGGTTACCATCTGTTCAAAAACAGAGATCATCACAAATGATTAACAGATGATCCTCCTACTGTTAACCTATGAGATCAAGATTTTCAGATAAAGTTTAATGAGGTTGCAATTCATGTGTACATTAGAAAACCTTACAGAATTACCAAATCTGACCCTTCGAGAATGGTGATGGAAATTCTACTGCAAATACATTTTTCAATTAGAAGAAAAAATTGCAGTGTGTTAGGACTTGTCCTCGTCTACCAAGTTTATTTTGTATTATGCATCGGAATTTAATATGAAACAATACTGATTTCTGTGTGTGGAACTGTGATAAAAGCGCTAATGAACTGTATCGAATGTTATTTTAAATTGAGAAACTGGGTAAGGGGTCAAGACCCATAATGCAGGACACCATCAAAGTTCAAAACAATAGGACACAACACATCGGTGGTGGAGAGAGTGCTTAGAAACTGTAACCTTGACTACATCGAGTTACTTGCCCTTCCCACAACATATTCTGTTGCTAGGCCAATATAATTCCAAGTATGTGGATAAAACTGCCTTCAAGACTGTCCACTGCCATGTGCATCCCCTACCCACCCCCCACCCCCCCAACCTGCCCCTATTATAGGAAGGATATTAGAGACATGGGAAAGATATGGTGAAGATTTACAATGATACCAAGAATAAAAAGTTATAGAAATGGTTCAAAGGAGCAGGGCTTATCACAGGAACAGAGATGGTTAAGGAGGATCTAGTAGAAGCTCTCAAAATTATGAAAATTTTTGAGGCAGTGAACAATGTAAGACTGTTTCCACTCTCTGGTGAATCATATTAGGGGGAGGGGAGGGGAAGGTAGGCGCAGGATTGTCACTAGAAGAACAAAGGAGGAAGTTAGAATTCTTTTCTTATGGAGTGTTATTGGAACATGGAATGCTTTACAACAAATGATTATTGAAGGAGAAAAGATGAGGTAAATCAAGAAGTACGGATTAGGGATGCCAAGCTTGGGTCTTTTTAAGTTTACTGATTGTATTCAGTGACGTATATTGATGAACTCATTCATCAACTACAAGATGTCACTCTTGAAATCAGTACATTTGGTTAATTTGCTTCTGCTTCAGTTTTTCTTAGTTGGACAGAAGTTGAGTTTGTTCTGTTACTGTGACTGTTAATCCTTTGGTCATACAACTTTGTTAAAGAAGATTTTATTCATCAAAAAAATACAGCTTCTTGGATTTTTTTTTTATGTGTTCTTGGGATGTGGGTGACCCTGGCAAGGCCGCATTTATTGCCTATCCTTAATTGCCCTGAGGAGGTGGTGGGCCTTCTCCTTCAACCGCTGCAGTCCATGAGATTCTGTTAGAACAAACAAAAGATCGTCACTGTTCTTTGACCTGAAATGTTAACTGTTTCTTTCTCCGCAGATGCTGCCTCACTTGCTGAGCTTTTCTAGCATTTTCTATTTTTATTTCAGATTTCCAGCATCCACAGTATTTTGCTTTTGAAAAGATTGTCATTAATGTAATGTCAGTGTTGCAGTAGCTTGCTCATTCCATGGCAAGTCTGCTTTTGATTTAATTCAGGTACAGCAGCATTGCCAGCTCTCACAATTGTGTTAAGTGTGGACTTTTCACTATTATTCTAATACACGATTCAGAAAGGAGAGATATGGAAATAGCTAATTAGAAAAGAGAAAAACAAAGAAGTAGCCAGTGAGGAAGAAGAAAACTAATCAATTTGACAGTGATAACAGTGATGACAGACACAAGAAATTTGATGTTTGTGTAGGCGCCTCCATTTGTTAATGTTTTGTGCATGGATGAGGAGTTTATCTCTCTGAAATAAAAGCACGCATTTCATATCTCATTTGTTGATCTCACTTTACATCTTGAAAGATTCAGAAATACCCATCAAAATATTAAGAAAAACTGTCTTGAACAAGAAGTACACACACACACAGCAGATTACGCTTTATTTTTTTGCTCTCAGGATGTGGTAATTCCACATTTATTGCCCATCCCTAGTTGTCCCGAAAAGGCAATGGACTGCTTTCTTGAACTACTGCAATCCTTGAGGTGATGGTGTTAGGTGAAAAATTCCAGGGTTTTGACCCAGTGACAATGAAAGAATGGCAATATATGTCTGTGCCAGGGTGGTGTGTGACTTGGAGGTGAAGGTGTTCCCGTGATTTGTTGCTCTTGTTCTCGTAGTCAACAGGGGTGGGAGCTGATGTTGACGTAAGCTTGGGTGAGTCACCACAGTACATCCTGCAGCTAGAACATACAGTTATACCACAATACACCGGTGGTGGAGAGAGTGCTTAGAAACTATAACGATGACTATATCGAGTTGCTTGTCCTTCCCACAGCATGTTCTGTTGCTACGCCAATAGGATTCCAGATATGTAGGTAAAACCAACTTCAAGATTGTCCAATGCCATGTGCATCCCTCCCATTATAGGAAGGATATTAGGAGACAATGAAAGGATATGATGAAGATTTACAAGAATGCCAAGAATGAAAAGTTATAGAAATGGTTCAAAAGAGTGGGGCTTTTCACTGGAACAGAGAATGTTAAGAAGGACCTAGCAGAGGTTCTCAAAAATATGGAAGATTTTGAGGAAGTGAACAATGAAAGACTGTTTCCACTTACTAGCAAATCATAATGGGGGGGGAGGGGAAGAGAGGAAACGTAGATTCAGGATTGTCACTAGAAGAACAAAGGAGGAAGTTAGAATTCTTTTCTTACGGAGCATTGTTGGAACATGGAATGCTTTACAACAAATGACTGTTGAAGCAAAGAATATAATATAATGTAAAATTGTTTAAGTATTTTAAAAAGGAAGAATATAAAAGGATATGGGGAAAGGGTAATGTTATGAGATTACAGTAGGCAGCTCCAGTTGAAGAGATAGGATTGTGAAAACACAATGGGCCAAATGGCCTCATGTTCTGTCATTCCTATGATTCTATACTATTTTAAATAGTGATGTGAGATTAGAAACAGTATGATTTAGGTTTTTTGTTGTTCCTTACCTCCCAGACTGGTGTCTATAACTTGGTAAGCATGCAGAGCCATTGTAAGTACATAACATCAAATGTTGCTATATTATAGGCTAATTATACTCTCCTGTGCATTTTGCATCCGTGTGAAGCAGTTTTCACTTCAGTACAGGGCACACTGTACAATGCTACTCCAATGTGAAGTCGTCTGAATCGAATTTAGCGTGAAGCATGAGACCATATCCAGGAGCTACTCCTTGGCTCTCATTGGACCATGTGGGAACATTTTAATCTTCACGTTTAATCCTGGAATATTAGCAGAGAGCCATCCACCTCAATAGCTCACTGCTAACTGCGTCAGAGAGTTCTATTTCCCTAGCCAGAGTGACCCAGAGCCGACACTGTGGGTGAAATGTTCCAAGATGCTGCATCGCTAACAGGGCCTCAATCACGTCAGATGGCTTACAGAACAATCGTGGGTGCACTGCCCGCCATTTTTCCACCTGTAGTTTTCCAGTAGGTTGTCTGCTGCGCATGGTGGTGCAAGATCTCAGACCGTTTCTCCCATGAACTTTGGTCTGCTGGTAAAGAATTGTTTGAAACAAGTGCCAGGATCAAACTGTCACTTACAGTGTAAGAACACTCTTAGCTGTGGCTCAGTTGGTAGCTCTCTCACCTCTGAGACAGAAGGGTTCAAGTCCCACTTTAGAGACTTGAGCACATAATCCAGGCTGGCATTCCAGTGACTACACTTCAAAAAGTACTTCATTGGCTGTAAAGCGCTTTGGGACGTCCTGAGGTGGTGAAAGGCGCTAAATAAATGCAAGTCTTTCGTTTTAGCTTCAATTGTGTTACTAGTTTCTGGCCAAAAACAGGAGCTTGAGCTTCCTGCAGCTTGATTCTTTGTAAATGTTGCTTTAAAGATCGGCAGTAATGAACAAATGACACGGGTATACTAATCTTAAACGTCACGCTTCCATTTAACTGTCTAATGGCTTAATATCAGTAATCATGCAAACTTTGCTACATCACACCTCTATTTGAATGTCTAATGTTGATCAGTAAACCTCAATCTGATTGCCACAGTACTGTATTAAATTAATGCACTGAATTTTGCTGACATTTTTCACATAATTTTCTGCAAAATGCATGTGTGGATGTGGACTAAATAGGGAGTGTCCATTATCTCCCAGCTCCATTCTTTGGTTGTAATGATGAGAGAGGTTCTTTAACTGCTATTGGTTTGAAGCAGTTTAAATTTTCTGTTTTTACTCTCCTGGGAATTTGCTTATTTTCTAATAATATCCAAAACACAGAGAAACTGGAAAAATGCTAAATTCTTTTATTAGACTTTACGTTGAACCTGGGCACGCGTCTTAAGACCTACTGCACAGCACCTTTAAAACCCTAATCGGAAGTGGTTTCCATGTTTGAAGTGTTGACAATATATAAACAGTTAACCCTGTTCGATCTGGAAATCCTGGTCGTGCGATCCTCATTAATAAACTAATTAAGATTACTGGTTTAAACAAGAAACTTCTACACTTGTCAAAAGCTCCCATCAACCTTTCTTTTTACGTTGTTGCCATAGCAATAATTGTTCGCTAATCTCTCATTCTTCAGATCAGCTCCCACTGTTTTGACTCTTCAGTCCTGCAAATACTGCAGCCGTACCTCTTCAGCCTCTTCTTTGAAATTTTTCTCTTTCCCCTTTAAGTAGGCTTTTATAGCCTTGGGCCTTGCATTTGTTTCTATGGTGACTCATGGCTCTGTTCAATAGGATACGGAGTAAATGCTGCCTTCTCAGGGATATCATACAACAAGGCCATGAAAACCCTTTATTGCAAACGTCACCTCTGACAGGATAATTTTACCTATCGGATCACATAATCTCTTCCCAGAATGCTCAGCCAGGAAATGAAGCAGGAACGTGCAGCCTTCTGCGCTAAAAGCTAAAATTCCTGGAGATAAGGGCCTGATCACTACTGGAGTAGCTGGAAGAGAATGGTGACAACATTGCCATGGAACAGTTAACATAACTGAATAGTGTCAGCCGTGGCTCAGTGGGTAGCACTATTGCCTATAAGTTAGAAGGTTGTGGGTTCTAGCCCCCTCCAGTTACTTGATGCACAAAATCTAGGCTGACACTTTAGTGCAGTACTGAAGAAGCACTGCACTGTTGGAGGTGCCATCTTTCAGATGAGATGTTAAACAGTGGCCTGTTTGCCCTCTCAGGTGGATGTAAACGATCCCATGGTACTATTTCGAAGAAGAGTAGGGGAATTCTCCCCAGTATCCTGGCTAATATTTATCCCTTGACCAACATCACTAAAAAAACAGATTATCTGGTTATTATCGCATTGCTGTTTGTGGGGGTTTGCTGTGCGCAAATTGGTTTCGTACATTACTACAGTGACTACACTTCAAAAGTGATTCATTGGCTGTAAAGCACTTTGGGACATCCTGAAGTTATGAAAGGTGCTTTATAAATTCAAGTCTTATTATTTTTCAATAAAATAAGCAATAATATTGCCTTATAACAGATTGCAGACATGCCACTTTATTCCAACAGTAATGTTGTCACCTTTTCTCAAGTCCAATCTTGTCCAAGACACAATAAGGCCATGACAGGGAGTACGATCAAGGCTTGAACTCAACATATTGCTTTGCTGCTCATCAAAATTTATTGAAAATCTCAATAACCTGTACCTTGAGATTTTGAGGCACTTAAGCAAAGTGGAAAACTTGAACTTCCATTTCAAAGAACCTTCTTTCAGTGCCCAGGGTGAAGTTTAGATATTTTCAGACAGCTTGTTCAAAAATGAGACAGGTTGTAACTGTACTCAACAGATTGTTTACAATGTTATGTTTTTTTTTCCTTCTGAATATTTCACGGGTTTATAGTTTAGCTAATGTTACCTATCCTCCTCAAACGCATCTCTTTTGGGGGTAGGGTTACCAACTCACCAGGATTGTCCTGGAGTATCCATGAATTAAAGATTAACCTCCTGGACACTGCTGTGAGCAACCCAGGCAGAAAAATCATAGAGGCATTAAAAGTTGTATTTTTACATATTCTTTGAACACTTTTGTTTATTAGTTATAAAAATATTGGAGATGTGAGGTGGGAGGGGAAAGGCTCTTTGACTGGGTGGAGTAGCTGGAGGTGGGAGGTCATGTGATGAAACCTCCAGGAATATGTCCAACCAGAGTTGGCAACCCTACTTGGGGGCCTCTGTGTGCTACTTCCTAACTGAGGCTAGTGGAAGTGATGAAAAGTATTCTGAGCTCATGGTTAAGACCACAACATGTGGATTAGAGGTTCAGGGAATGCTAAATGCCACTGTGTGTCGAATGCTATCAAAAGTTGGACATTAAAAGATGGTCACTTTACTCATTTGAGACACTAAAGTGAACAAGCCGTCCTGTTGTGTGGGTTTGCCACTCATTCCAGTTTTGAACCGGGCTGTCTAAATTTAAGAACTGTCCAAATTGTTCATTTGCAATAACTTTAGTGCTCAACGTTGAGTTTGTTTTATACAGTAAGGTCACATTAAACCAAGAAGTGATGTCACACTCCTCCAATTCTGGCCTCTTGCATATCCCTGATTTTCATCACTCCACCATGGGGGCCGTGCCTTTAGCTGCCTCGGCTCTAAGTTCTGGAACTTCCCCCACTAAACCTCTCTGCTCTACTTCTCTCCCCTCCTTCAAGATGCTCCTTAAAACCTACCTCTTTGACCAAGCTTTTAGTTATCATATCTCTGTAACTTTTTTTATTCATTCATGGGATGTGGGCATCGCTGGCAAGGCCAGCATTTATTGCCCATCCCTAATTGCCCTTGAGCATGTAGCTTTGTGTTAAATTTTGTTTAATGACGCTCCTGTGAAGCGCCTTGGGACATTTTACTATTTTAAAGGTACTATATAAACGCAAGCTGTTGTTGCTGTTGTCTGAATAGCAGGCTTATTTGCATTTTTATTTTTGATTGACACTTGATTGTGAATGGATAATGAGAATGCCGTTTATAAACTAAAGCTATTATGGTGTAGCAATTGTAGCAAGTGTCGCATTTGCGACGCCCACATCCCATGAATGAATAAACAGGTTATGCACTGTAAGATCGAAAAAGCCTAATCCCTGTCATTAATGTGTTTAAACCGGAAAGTCTACACTAAGGTGAAACATCAAAGTATGAATTTACCAACTCAGGATTTTACTAATCTCCCTGATGGTCTTTCTTTTTGAGATCTTACTTTCTTTTATCAGCTTTCTGGAGTAAAACTGGATTTAATTGCTGTATAGGTTATGGGGCTTAAGGATGTCCCCTCCACCTTCATCAACTTGCTTGTTGAGTCTCCCAACTTAAACTCAGAATCAGTGTCTGTGATCCCAGCGCCTGTTCCATTCGTCTTTATTTTCAGTGCTTGAATCCAAGTGCTGCACATGTGCTTCAGCCTCCTTGTCAGGGACTTCTCAGGCCCTTGATCATGCCATTATTTTGAAGAGGGGCTGAAATTGGCCATAGTTTATCTTAAAGAAACAAAACAGTTGCAAAGAAATATAATTTAGCTTCAACATAGTTTTTCTGTTGATTATTAACGCCACATGATTATGTCATCCTCAGGAAATACTTTTTCTTGCCAACTCTTTCCCCTCCCCTCCTTTGATGAATACATTGACTTTTTGCTGAGGAATTGACTCTTTGCCTTGGAATTGACTGCTGGACACATTGGGCTCGATTTTACCGTCGGGTTTCCTGTGGGTTTCTAGCGGGGGGGCCCCGAAAATCCCGATATCCAGTCACGTGACCGGATTGCACCACGATCCCGCCCACTTCCGGGTTCCCCGATGACGTGCGGGGGTGCGTGCATGGCCCCCGCTGGTGGGAATCCCGCAGGCAATTAAAGCCAGCGGGATGCCACTTGAGGTTATTTATTTTGCTTGTTCAGGTCATTAACTGACCTGATTAAGGGACTGTGTGTGATTTTGGGGAAACATGGGACTGTTTCACACACTGGGGGAAACAGTCCTAGTTGAACTGGACGTGTTGCAGCCGTCAGCCTGTGGCAGCTGCAAAGGTCCATTTGACAGGTGGGGGCGGGGGGGGAGACCCTCACCCATTGCAGGAGGCCACTCTGTCACTTGGGACAAAGTGTGGCCTCCACCACCCTCCTCCTGACAGTCAGAGTCACCAACCTGCACACTTACCCCGGGGTCCGGAGACATGTGCCTACCTTGCGGACCCCCTCAGATGTACATATTGCGGATGGGGGCCGCCGTAGCTGCAGTCATGACCCCCTTGGAGGGCGAACAGCATCACCAGCCTCGCCATCCACGCCGTCCACCTCTGACACGTGGAGCTCCACAATAGAGTGCTGTGCCACATCCACCTGTACAGCAGGAGGGAGGGCTACCGCAGAGAGAGACGCATCGCAGAGGGCACTACCCTCGCCACAGGGTCCACAGACCGAGGCGCAGCTCCCCGGACCTCTCCCAGCAGCAGTGCACACGGAGGCGCAGATTCACTCGACATGTAGTCGTGGAGATCTGCAGGCTCTTTCATGCCGAGCTGCTCCTGGCTGGCCCCAACACCATCTGCTTACCTGTCGCTGCCAAAGTCACCACTGCCCTCCACAACTTCTCCTCCGCATCCTTCCAGGGTGCAGCCAGGTACACCGCCGATGTCTCTCAGTCGTCTGCGCGGAGGAGCCCTGCAAATACACCTGCACCTACTCTGCAGTAACACAATGGGTGGCATCAGTGGTGGGTCCTCATAGTGATACCCAGGAGCGGGCATTATTGGACACAACAGACAGGATTCGCGGAGACATGGCAGTGGTGGTGCCAATATAATGTGTGATGTTTGTTGCTCTGAAATTCAATATAGGTAACACACATGGCAAACCCTCAGACACCCTTGTGCATCCCCTTCATGCTCACGACACGTTTGCCGTATGCTGCCTACTGCACATATGCGATGCATGCCCTGTGGCTGCAGCACAGGTGGTGGCAGGTTGAGTGAGGCTGGCCGTGAGAGAGATGCACGAGAGGGTGAGTATTGGATAGAGCCATGAGATTGTATGAGGATTGGGTTGCGTGGTAGTGGTGGGGTGAGTACTGGCGAGGTGAGTAGGTGCAGGTAAGATGAGGATGGGGTTTGAGTGGGTATGAGGGGTGATGTGACAGAGTAGTGTTGGCGGTGCCAAAGGAGATGTGGGGTGGGGGCAGTGTTGTGGCAGACGGAGTGTAGGGGAAAGACTACGTGTTCTCACTGTGGCTGACCTACTGCGGTCATTGGAGCGCCTCCTGCACTGTATGCAGGTGGGCGATATGTTGGTGGTGCAGGTGACCCCCTTTGCCACCTCGGGCCAGGCCTTCTTGGTGGCAGAGGCAGGCCGCTTCACCCCGCCCGCCGGGTGGAAGAGCTCTGTCCTCCCTCTCCTCCTCACCCCATCTGATGATACCTGGGGTGAGGCATCATTAAACTGGGAGCAGCCTTCCCCCTGGGCTGCTCCATGCTGTAATTTGTTCCATTGGTTGCAGCATCTGTCAGTGGAGGACTGCCCCTTTAACTAGAGAGCCTCCAGATGACAGATCGTACTGCGCATGCGCAGACCAGCAGTGGGGACCCCGGAGGAGCAGGTAAGTGATTCCAATTAGTGGATTGCCTGCTACGATCGCGCGGAAAACCCACTAATTTCACCGGGCGCGGAGGCCACGCACCCGAAACCCAACCCGCCGGATACCCGCAGGCCTGCTAAAATCAGGCCCATTGACTCTTTGCTGAGGAATTGACTGTTTGCTGAGGAATTGATTCTTTGCTGAAGGAATTGACTCTTTGCTGAACGCGTTGACTCTTTGCTGAGGAATTGACTCTTTGCTGAAGGAATTTACTCTTTGCTGAATGCGTTGACTCTTTGCTGAGGAATTGACTCTGCTGAGGAATTGATTCTTTGCTGAGGAATTGACCCTTTGCTGAACATATTGGGCCCGATTTTAGCACCCGCTACCGGGTGCGTTCTCGGCGGGGGGGGTCCCGAAAATCCCGAAATCCCGGATCGGGACCGGATCGCGCCTCGATCCCGCCCACTTCCGGATTCCGCGCTGACGTGCGGGGGTGCGTGCGCAGCCCCCGCTGGTGGGAATCCCGCAGGCAATGAAAGCCAGCGGGATGCCACTTGAGTGTATTTACTTTGCTTGTTCAGGTCATTAACTGACCTGATTAAGGGACTGTGTGTGATTTTGGATAAACATGGGACTGTTTCACACATTGGGGGAAACAGTCCCAGTTGAAATGGATGTGTTGCAGCCGTCAGCCTGTGGCAGCTGCAAAGGTTCATTTGACAGGTGGGGTGGGGGGAGACTCTCACCCATTGCAGGAGGCCGCTCTGTCACTTGGGGCAAAGTTTGGCCTCCACCACCCTCCTCCTGATGGTCGAAGTCACCAACCTGCACACTGACCCCGGGGTCCGGAGACATGTACCTACCTTGCGGACCCCCTCAGATGTACATCTTGCGGATGGGGGCCGCCGTAGCTGCAGTCATGACCTCCTCGGAGGGCGAACAGCATCACCAGCCTCGCCATCCACGCCGTCCACCTCTGACACGTAGAGCCCCACAACACAGTGCTGTGACACATCCACCTGTACAGCACGAGGGAGGGCTACCGCAGAGAGAGATGCGTCGCAGAGGGCACTACCCTCGCCACGGGGTCCACAGACCGAGGCTCAGCTTCCTGGACCTCTCTGAGCAGTAGTGCACACGGAGGCTCAGAGTCACTCGACATGTATCCATGGACATCTGCAGCCTCTTTCATGCCGAGCTGCTCCTGGCTGGTCCGTGCACCATCTTCCTACCTGTCACTGTCAAAGTCACCACTGCCCTCCCGAACTTCTGCTCCACAGCCTTCCAGGGTGCAACCGGGGACATCGCCGATGTGTCTCAGTCATCTGCGCAGAAGGTTCCCTGCAAATACACCTACACCCACTCTGCAGTGACACACTGGGTGGCATCAGTGGTGGGTCCTCGTAGGGATACCCAGGAGCGGGCATTATTGCACAAACCGGACAGGATTCGCGAAGCCATGGCAGTAGTGGTGCCAATATAATGTGTGATGTGAGTTGTTCTTTAATTCAATAGAAGTAAGAACCATGACAAACCCACAAACACCCCTGTGCATCCCCTTCATGCTCAGGACACGTTTGCCTTACGCTGCCTACTGCACATATGTGATGCATGCCCTGTGGCTGCAGCACAGGTGGTGGCAGGTTGAGTGAGGCTGGCCGTGAGAGAGATGCTCGAGAGGGTGAGTATGGGATAGAGCCATGAGATTGTATGAGGATTGGGTTGAGTGGTAGTGGCGGGGTGAGTACTGGCGAGGTGAGTAGGTGCAGGTAAGATGAGGATGAGGTTTGAGTGGGTATGAGGGGTCATGTGACAGAGTAGTGTTGGCAGTGCCGAAGGAGATGTGGGGTGGGGGCAGTGTTGTGGCAGACGGAGTGTCTGGAACGAGCTGCCAGAGGCAGTAGTAGAGGCGGGTACAATTTTGTCTTTTAAAAAGCATTTGGACAGTTACATGGGGAAGATGGGTATCGAGGGATATGGGCCAAGTGCAGGCAATTGGGACTAGCTTAGTGGTATAAACTGGGCGACATGGACATGTTGGGCCGAAGGGCCTGTTTCCATGTTGTAACTTCTATGATTCTATGATTCTATACTTGTTCTCACTGTAGCTGACCTACTGAGGTCATTGGACCGCCTCCTGCACTGTGTGCAGGTGGGCGATATGTTGGTGGCGCAGGTGACCCCCTCTGCCACCTCGAGCCAGGCCTTCTTGGTGGCAGAGGCAGGCCGCTTCCTCCCGCCCGCCGGGGGGAAGATCTCTGACCTCCCCCTCCTCCTCACCCCATCTAATGATACCTGGGGTGAGGCATCATTAAACTGGGAGCAGCCTTCCCCCTGGGCTGCTCCATGCTGTAATTTTTGCTGTTTGTGGCAGCATCTGTCAGTGGAGGACTGCCCCTTTAAATAGAGCGCCTCCAGCTGACAGATCTTACTGCGCATGCGCAGCCCGCCCGACGCGCAGTTCAGCATCGGGGACCCCGGAGGAGCAGGTAAGTGGATCCAATTAGTGTGTTGCCTGCTACGATCGCGCGGGAAACCCACTAATTTCAACGCGCCCGCTGACCTACCCATCGAGAACCCGCACCCCTGGTAAAATCGGGCCCATTGACTCTCTGCTGAGGAATTGACTCTTTGCTGAACATATTGACTCTTTGCTGAGGAATTGACTCTTTGCTGAGGAATTGATTCTTTGCTGAGGAATTGACCCTTTGCTGAACATATTGACTCTTTGCTGAGGAATTGACTCTTTGCTGAGGAATTGATTCTTTGCTGAGGAATTGACTCCTTGCTGAATGCATTGGCTGTTTGCTTAAGGCATTGACCCTTTGCTGAACATATTGACTCTTTGCTGAGGTATTGACTCTTTGCTGAACATATTGACTCTTTGCTGAGGTATTGACTCTTTGCTGAACATATTGACTCTTTGCTGAGGAATTGACTCTTTGCTGAGGAATTGATTCTTTGCTGAGGAATTGACCCTTTGCTGAACATATTGACTCTTTGCTGAGGTATTGACTCTTTGCTGAACATATTGACTCTTTGCTGAGGTATTGACTCTTTGCTGAGGTATTGACTCTTTGCTGAGGTATTGACTCTTTGCTGAGGTATTGACTCTTTGCTGAGGTATTGACTCTTTGCTGAGGTATTGACTCTTTGCTGAAGGCATTGGGCCAGATCTTGCTGGAGCGAGGCATCTTGTGGTGTATGCCGTTAGATGTTTTCCTGGACCCTTCAGCTTGAAATTTTTTGCGCCGTAACTTGCTAGAAGTGCGAGCTGATAATGGGGGCAATGGGGCATCTGGGACCTCAATGAACAGCGGGACCAACAGTTTGGGAAATCAAATAATTTCGTGAGCAAGGTAACAACATATAAACAAACTCAAACATTGATTAATTTTATCTTACTATTAACTCAATTTGATGCAGTTAACAAAAAATTGATTGGATGAGCACATGTCTTCTGAGTGATGCAACTCTGCTGACACATCTACCCAGGCATGGATTGCATGGACAACTACTCCAGAATAGAATTTGCAAGTTGAGGCATATTTCAGGCCAGCCGTTGGAACAAATGAAGAGTACTGCTGAAGTCTCGCCACTTGTCATATTCATCATCTAAGATCCAGCACTTATGTCGTAAAAAGGGCAAGAATGGGGAGGAGGAGGCAGAGAAAGCAAGAATTGTCTAGTCCCAGAAAGGCACTGGGTGGCCTGCTTAGCTTCTGGGCCCCAATTGTCTTTTCTTTTAAGTGGGGCAAAACGATGACTTTCTTCCCCTTCCTAACCTTTACTCTCCTGAAGGTATTGACTGCTTTACTGGGGCACAATCCACCGCCAACTTTGGTAGTACCTCATCCAAATGGCCATTATTCATGTGTGAGCCTTGCCAGCGACCGCAGATGGTCTCTCTGTGTTACAACCGAGCACAGTGATGTTTTCGCCCACCGTTTACAGCTGCGCACTGCCGCCCTTGGGTGGGCTAGGTGGTGACCAGTTGCAGGCAGTGCCAATACCCTGGCTACCACTCCTGCTGAGTTCAACTAACTTGGCACAGATGGAAGATCAAACCTGGGACCCTCACAATCTGTACGGCTGAGAGACAGTTACCTCACTGGTGTCTTTTTTTCCATTTGCATTCATTTCTTTGCATCTTGTTATGATTTCTGAATTACCAGTGCATTTTTTTGGTGAAACTTTTTTTTTCTCTAAATGCTGTTTTCACTTTCAAGACACAGTAAAAATGCATGTGTTTCTTAGTAACCAATATTTAACTAAGTGTGTTTAAAAACAAAGCCAATATTTCAGAGGAAAGAAGCCACATGTGAAAATGCCCACATGTAGTTCTAAGTTATGAGACAATTCTCATTAGAGACCTCATGTTAAAGAGGTGCCAAGCTCCTTTCACTAGATTCCCTAGTTTTCTTCTTTAATTGTAATTTATTTCCTCCACACGTTGCTTACGTCTCTGGTCTTGGGCACTTTCTGCTTGTTACTGTAACCCAGTGTGAGCTCAGGCCATAATCCCAGCCTGTACCATGCTCACTGTGCATTCTCTGGAATGCTGAACATACTGTCCCCTGCAGTGACGGAAGCCTGGTCTGCTTCTGTGATTCCCTGAACACTGAATTCAATCCTTCCACCGTGGCTAGCACTTTCCCAAAGGAAGAAGGAAAAGAACGCATCAGAGTAGGGTTGCCAATACTGGTTGGGTGTATTCCTGGAGGTTTCATCACATGATCCCCCGCTTTAAATTACGCCGCCCCCAAACTCCCGCCATGGGTCCATCCTCCAGGCGCCACTGCCTTCCCACGGCCAATTGGAAAGGCAACAAACCCTTTATTACCCAGTTGGATTAATCGTGACTGTTAGTGAAACAGCCTTTTTTCCCCATCTCCAATATTTTTATGAAGGTGTTTGGTGAAAATCAGAAAAATACAATTTTGCTTAATGCGCCTATGAATTTTCTCTTGGGTTTGCTCGTAGCAGTGTCCTGAAGATTATGCTTAAATTCCTGGAAACTCCAGGACAATACTGGAGGATTGGCGACCCTATGTCACACCCATAATTCTAATTCAATAGGGATCTTTCACTAGTAGCACAGATAGTCCTGCCTCCTAATAGCATTCCCTTGCCCCCTTTTGCTGGAAAGCCAGATAAAGTGAGGCAATGAGAGAGGCACAGAATCCCAGCTTGACCAGCATTTCTGAGAAGACCATAGGCAGCAGTCCTGACTAGGGCCATAGGCAAGGGGGAGAGAGGCTGCAAATAGCTCCTGAACTGTGTGATTAGTAACAATGTTCTTAACTGATTTTTTTTCCCTTCAGCAGTACTGCCAATTGACATCACGGCCTCTTAACCCTTTAAGGACTGCTTTGGACTTTTTCCACCAAAACTTATATGTTCAGTTTATTTGTGTAATTCTGTGCTTTCCTATTTTAGCTTGTGACATAAACAGAGTGTCACCTTTATTGCATTACGGTTAGATTGTGTGCTCTGGAAGCAGGACTCCAGATCAAGCACTGAAATGGCAGGCAAATCAAGAAGGGAAGTATGACGGGGCAAAACTAGCCTTGCCAAGCACTGTAGAGAGGGATCTCCTAGAAGGTGACATCGCCTGCAAAGAATAAGGGGTGAGACTAGAGAACTCCAGGACCCACAGACAGATGGTTAGTAACAGCGGTGGGTATCGCATAAGAAATAGGAGCAGGAGTAGGCACATGGCCCCTCCAGCCTGCTCCGCCATTCAATCAGATCATGGCTGACCTTCAACTTCAACTCCACTTTCCCGCCCGACCCCCATATCCTTTGATTCACCAAGAGTCCAAAAAATCCATCGATCTCAGCGTTGAACATATTCAACAACTCAGCAAAGGAAACTCAAAGGGATTCAAGCCAGGAAGCAAAAGCAGTGAATAATTGTGCGCTATTGAACAGAGATATCAGTCATGGATTGATATTAGGTGAAAAAAGAAAGTTGTTAAATGCTCCTGTTTGTAAAATAGTTGACTTATTTTACTAACCAGTCGGACTGAGTTAACAAAAAGTGAAGAAAGCTCTCCCTATCTGAAATAGAGCAGCCTCTGCTTTGTGCTGGCCTAGCACTGGACTTTGTACTTTTGGGAGGATTGCATGTAAAATATTTGGAAGGGTCAGGAGTCAACACTCATTAGCACATAGTGAATGAGAGATGATCACACAGGAAGTCCTGATTGCGTAACCCTGTTCACTTCTCCCACTTGCCAACTTCCAGACAGCTTCAGCTCCCACACAATGACCTCAACATCACTTACTCTTCTTTCTTGTCATTCTTTTGCCCTTTGTTTCTGACAAGTGAAGGTGATGGGGGTGGGGGGGGGGAGGGGGAAGAGTCGGTTTCTAAACATGTTAACTGTGACCGTGATTTTAAAATCCGGGCTTTAATCTTTTTGCTTATCAAATCCTCCATTAATTAGTCTTTCTTTTTAAAATGATATGATGATAGCATGATAGTTTGTACTTGTATTTTTGATGTGAAAACTAATGAACTAATTCCCATGGGTAGCATTGGTTTAGTGGGGAAGGATTTGGAATATACATTATTACTTCCTTCATTACCGTAATGATGTGTTGTATCTGATTTAAATTTCCCCAAACATGGAAGAATGGCATTATGTGTAAATGGGCGCTCTCTGCTCCTATCAAACATGTAGTCCTGTAAAAGGAAGATCACAGTGCTCAGTAGGACTTTGCCTGCACTAAGCAACAAGGCCTCAGCTGTGGTTCAGTGGGTCGCACTTTTGCCTCTGAGTCAGAAGGTTGTGGGTTCAAGCTCCACTCCAGAGACTTTAGCACAAAATCTAGGCTAATGCTCCCACTGGAGTAGTGAGGGAATGCTGCACTGTCAGTGGTATTGCCTTTCAGGTGGATGTAAAAGATCCCGTGGCACTATTTAAAAGAAAGAGCATGGAAGTTCTCCCTGGTGTCCTGGCCAATATTTATCCCTCAACTAACATAATTAAAACAAATTATCTGATTATTATCACATTGCTGTTTGTGGGACCTTGCTTTGTGCAAATTAGCTGCCACGTTTCCTACATTATAAGAGTGTCTACACTTCAAAAGTACTTAATAGCTGTAAAGCACTTTGAGACGTCCTGAAGTCATAAAAGGCACTATAGAAATGCAAATCTTCTTTCTTTCTTGTGTAATGCCTAGAGTATGCCGAATGTGAGGGTATCACAGCCTGACTTTAGAGGAACACACTCTCTTTCACAAAAAGGCATAATTTCTATGAAGAAGCCTTCAGGAGATGATTAAAGAAATTAGACACTGTTTGAAACTGTACCGTTGAAAATTTTAAATTGAATACTTTACATTTCAAGCACTTCAGCCTACGCTGGCATTCCCCAAATGACATTAAGTGGTTAAACAGTGCAGATGTGTTCTGAACAAGAAAAATTCAGCCCTCAAACGATGAAAAACAAAGCTCATGTGCCACAAACCAGACCAGCACTGGTGTGGGTGTGTGTAGATATATATCTTCCAATATTTCTGTTATCCCCTGGCCTAATTGCTTCTTGTTATTGCTGCCTGTCCCCTGCAGTAGGCTAAAAATAATTGCTATTCGATTCTAAAGTCTATCGATAATCATACATTGAATTCAGCTTCAATCCAAACTATCACAGCTTCTGTTAGTCCTAATCCTTTATCCTTAATAGTTTCAAGAAAACTAATCAAAGTCACATTATATATGTGACCATGGCGCATTGTCCCTCCTTGACCTCTCTGGAGCCTTTGACACGTTCAACCATATTATCGTCCTCCAATGGCTCTCATCCATTGTCCAGCTTGGTGAGATTGTGCTCGCTACATTCCACTCTCATCTATCCTATTGTAGCTGGAGCCTTTCTACCAATGGCTTCTCTTCCCACCCCCGCACCATTACCTCAAGAGTCCCCCAAGGATTTATCCTTAGCCCCCTCTTCATCATCTGCATGCTGCCCCTTGATGGCATCATCTACAGACGTGGTGTCAGCTTCTATGTGTACACTGATGACATTCAGTTCTACCTCCCTACCACCTCACGCCTTGGTACCTGTCTTGTCCCCTCCACTGCGTCTGACTGGTTGCACAACACCCAGTCTCAGATGAGTTGCAATTTTGTCTAGATGAACATTGCAAAGACCAAACCCTTATTATCTGCAGCTGATACCACAAACTCCGTGCCCGTACCACTGACTCCATCCCTCTCCCGAGCCACACTCTCAGGCTGAACCAGACTGTTCACAACCTCAGCAACCTATTTGACCCTGAGCTGAGCTTCTGACCCTATATCCTTTCAATCACAAAAGCCACCTACTTACATCTCTATAACATTGCTGCCTCTGCCCCTACCTCAGCCCATTTGCTACTGAAACCCCTCATCCATACCTTTGTCACCACCAACTATTCGAATACTGTCCTGGACAGCCTTCTATTCTCCACCCTCCATAAACCTCAACACATCCAAAACTCTGTTGTCTATATGCTATCCCACACCAAGTCCCACTTGCCAATCACTCCTGTCCTTACTGACCTACATTGGCTCCTGAACCCCAATTCCTCAAATTTAAAATCCTCATCCTTGTTCTATGCCCTCGTCACTTCACCCACCATTGCAGCTGTACCTTCAGCTGCCTAGGCCCCACGTTTTGGAAATCCCTTCATAAAACACCTTTCCCTCTCCACCTTCATCTCCCCCTTCAAGATCCTCCTTAAAACTCACCCCTTTGACCAACCTTTTGGTCATCTCTCCTAATATCTCCTTCTTTGGCTTAGCTTCCATTTTTTCCTTGTGCCTTTGTCAACTATCTCATAATGTTTTTCTACATTATAGATGCTGTGTAAATGCAACTTCTTGTAGTAGTAGTGATATAGCGGAACAAGTTAACAACCATTTAACAATCCAAACCAACATTTGAATTTCTTTAAACAAATCCTTTTTAGTTCTTGCACTTGCCACTATCACCACTCCGTTATCTCTCTGTACTTCTGCATGTCTTCACTTCAGCCTTCTTGGTTCTGGGCCAACCTAGGCTGAGGACTCCAACTCTGTTCTGCTCTTTGACGTCTCTCACTGAAACGTGACGTACAACTTGCAGCTCGCCCATGAAACGTTGTACACGCTCAAAACTTTACACGGTCAGTTCACTGCTGCACGTTGCAAGAAAAGAAAGGGAGATAGACATCGTCTGTCATTGTATTGAAACAGCTAACGATGAAGTTGAAGGAGATCCCAAGCTCAGTGTATTCAGGATTAATATGTCCAGTCACTGTGGAGCAAGGCAAATAGAATGTCGCACTGTAATCAGTAGTGTATAAGTTGGAGGATGCCATGCTGAAATATTACAATGCTCTAGTCAGACAATCCCTTAAGTTTTGTGTCCAGTTATTGTTCACCAAGACATATGGGAAACATCCTTGCCCTAAAGAGGTTACAGATAAGGGCCACAAGGATGATTCTTGTTATCAGAGGATTCAACTATAAGGAAAGACTGGAGAAGCTTTAGCCTTGAATAAAGATAGCTGAGGGGGGACTTTTCAGAGGTATGGAAGATATTAAATGGCATAAAACAGGCAAATCCATAGAACTATTTTTGAGGCAAACGGTAAATTTATGACTGACATAAGGAAGTTCTTCACACTTGGGATGGCATCTGAGTAGAAAGTGGAGGCAAAATCCTGGGAGCCCTTACAGTCACAGTTGGATATTGTGCTCACGGAAAGAGAGACTAGATTTTTCTAGGCAGATGAGCCAAGGTGGGCTGAGTAGCATTTCTCTTACAACAACAACTTGCATTTATTTAGCACCTTTAACATAGAAGGTGCTTCACAGGAGCGAAATCAGACAAAATTGACAACGAACCAAAGAAGGAGACAGTAAGACAGGTGAAAGAAGGAGGTTTTAAGTAGCGTCTTGGAGGAGGAGAGGAGGAGAGGCTTAGGGAGGGAATTCCAGAACTGAGGGCCTAGACGAATTAAGGCACGGCCGCCAATGGTGGGGCAAAGGAAGTGGGGGATGCACAAGAGGTCAGATTTGGAGGAACGCAGAGTTCTCGGAAGGTTGTAGAGCTAGAGGTGGTTGCAGAGATAGGGAGGAGCGAGGCCATGGAGGGATTTGAATACGAGGCTAAGAATTATAAAATTGAGTTGTTGGTGGACCATGTTACACATTTATATTGTGGAGTTTTTAGCTTGTACCTGCTGCAAGGTGAAATAAACTCCAATGACTGTATGCCATATGGCTAAAGAACAATTTAAAAGAAAAACAACTCTGGGTTAACAAAATTATCCAGTTATTTTTACCTTAACATTTGTTTCAAATCAAGAACTAGCACTGAGTTATGGCTGTAATTCAGTATAGGGTTTCTAATGGTACATTTGCTGTTATGAATGACTCTGGAATCTTAAGATTGAATTTGAACCATAAATTCACTGCCAGCTACTTGTTGCTAGAATAAATATATATTTAATAATTTTTCGTCTGCCTGCGTCAGACATGCCAAGTAAGGTCACTTGGTAAAGACAGCAAGATGGAGGTGAAAGCTGAATTTAGGACTGAAGTTGGGAAGGATTTCTGCACAAAAAAAGTAATCAACGCTTGAAATAGACTTCCGGGTAGAGTAGGGAGGATGGAGGGAGAAGAGCTTTAGTCATTCAAGGAAAGGGGGAACTGTAGGGTTTTGTTTCTGGAAGGATGAGTTAAGATGGAGTGACCTTCCTTAGCTGAATCTATCTTTGGGACTGCATAGCAACTACCATAGTATTAGATTTGTGGGGGTTTTTTTGCAAGTTAAAATTGTTTCCATTCACGTGGTGAATTTTCCTTGTTTTTGTCCGAGTATTTAATAGCTCCCAGAACAGCTGTCACAAAAGGCTTCATTGCCTTTTCATTTCAAACGTCCAGTTTGAAAATTATCCATCAGAAGTGGGGGTTACAGACTTCTCGCATCCGGATTTAATACAGCAACTCCCAAATGCAGAAGATTGCCTACTCCGCAGCTTCAGTATAAGGGCACAGCTGTTCCCCTAGGTGCTAGCTTGAGACCAGCGCCTTTTTTTAAAGAAATACCAGCAGCCTTGGGTCACACTACCAGTTCCATGTTGCTCTCGAGACAGAGAAAACTGAGGCCTGTGTGTGCGCCAAGTTCTGCTCACTGGCATCTGAATGCTTGTTAAATTTTAACTCAAACCAAGAGTTGATGGGGCAGCCAGTTCCTTGGGAACAAAAGGATTAAACATGAAGGTTCACAACTTTTTTAAGCTTTGCTTCACACCAGTTGCAGTTCTACTGTGATGGATGAGAACTGAAATGGTGTCAGAGTCGCCCCATTTGCCTAAATGCAATCTGGGGCACTTTGCACTTGAATAACACTCCGCAAAACCACTTCGCACTGACGTAAACTGTGAAGTCCAAGTATGTTTGACTGGACTTCCTAAAATAGCTGCATAAAACAAAAAATCCTTTCCGAGCTCGCACAAATAGTACTCTTGATGCTAAATTTAGTAAGAAGTGGAGTCAGATACTTCAACGTTTTTTTTAAGAAAAAGTCTTTCCATAAATTACAAGGTTGAATACAAAGAGTTTGACAAACAAAGAGTTCATCCGCCACAGAATTGGCCTGAGATCTGGGATAGCATCATAACTTAGTGCACGCAAAAAAACAGTTATGGATGTGGCTCCATTATGGTGGCAATTATATTTGGCGGGAGCCAAAAAGCTTCAATAAAAATTCCAAGCTGTCATTCTGGTTGTACTAAAACTCGGTTAAACTGTCAACCAAGAAAAAGGCAGAGGTCAAAGCTAATAGCTCATCAAAGAATAGTTGAGTGCCATCAAACAGTTGTCTACGACTTCTGCCCTTGTGCTGGATACTACTTCCTTTAACTGGGATTAGTGAGTGAATAAAAGACTTAAGCAGCCCAAGAGACAATTTACCAGTCAGCCTATTCAGTCTGGAATGAATTACATATACCTTCCTGTTCCATTTAACAGGAAGGAATAACAGTCTCTAGCACAGATACACTGGAGGAAATTTCTTTCACTTTCTAAAATTGATCCAAAAAATTTAGAAAGTTGACATCAGTTTTGACTGTCCCAGTCCAAAGAACTTGGCCCGGATGCCTCCCTTTCATGCCGACTCAGAACTTCTGCCTCAACTGTCCAACTCTGCGCCTTCTCCAACCCATTCTTTTGGGTCAGGGCCATTATTATGTGCACAGCACATTTCCAGCGTGATTCCTGTTGCCATGAGGGAGCCTGCCAGTGCCACCAAGAAACACCAGGTGGGACTATCGCTGAAGCACTTGTAGAGACAATGAGGGACCTTAAAGGATGAGACAAAGACTAGAGGGGAAAAGTGTTTTTTGGCCTCAGCTGGGACCACGGCCTAAAAAGATGATGTGTATGGGGCAGAAATTGAGAGAGAGGAATCCTCAACTAGGCGCTCTCCTTTCATTAGAAGAAATCTGGGGAGCTCCCGTTGCTACGCTGGGCCAGATGCCACGTGTCTCCGGGCAGTCCCAGAGAGTGACAAAGAGGAGGGAAAATGGGCCAGGAACCTGGCACTACCTACCCCACCAGTTGTGACTTGCGTCCAGAGGCTGGGGGTGAGACGGGCAGTGATGGTCCCAATAACATCAGGGGGAGAGAAGTCCAAGTCAGGCAGGAAGGCAGCAGTAGGTCTCATCAGGCCATTTTCTAGCCAATTTTGCCACTATCCCGCCCAATTTCGGGCAGGTTAATGGAGGAAAATCCAGCCCCCTTGTTTGCTTTCCTGTCCAAGCCTTGCTCTCAACAAACCACTCACTTGTATGTTACTAATTCAAATGAATTATATACAGTTTGGAACTACCAGCAAAAGCACAGTGGCTAAAGGCTTTCTCATATAGATAGTGTGCCCTTGGTGATACATAGGAATTGCTAGACGATAAAAGACAAAGGTCCATGTAGTTCTACAGCTGGGAGCAGCAGCAAACTACAATATAAAGGAGGCAAGTGGTATCTGGGACCAAAGAACAGCCACCAGAGGCACAGACAACATAGACCTCAAACTGCTGGTCCTCCAACATGGGCCATCAGCACACAAGCACTTTAAAATGAGGGGAGAGCAGCACTTGGAGACCGCAGTTTTACACTTGAGTGTCCCTCCACTGGTACCCCATAACTAATCCAAAACTGCTTTAAAAAAGAATTATTAGTTCTCTACTACCTCAGCTTCAGGCTGTTTTCAGTGAGCATCTTGAGGTGAGCTTGGGCAGTTATTCCTATAGTCCTGGCCTGATGAAGTGACACTGCTGGATGTGACCTAGTATTCATAATGGACAATTGGACTTACAGGCTTTCAGCTTTGCCAAAAAGAAAAGCTGTGAACAACAACAACTTGCATTTATATCGCACCTTTATCGTAGTAAACCGTCCCAAAGTGCTTCCCAGGAGCATTATCAGACAAAATCTGACACAGAGCCACACTTGAAAGACTTGCATTTATATAGTACCTTTCACGACCTCAGGACGTCCCAAAGCGCTTTACGGCCATTGAAGTACTTTTGAAGTGTAGTCACTGTTGTAATGTAGGAAACGCGGCAGCCAAATTGCGCACAGCAAGGTCCCACAAACAGCAATGTGATGAATGATGAGATTATCTGTTTTAGTGATGTTGGGTGAGGGATTAATTTGTCCAAGACACCGGTGAGAACTCCCCTGCTTTTCTTTGCATAGTGCCATGGATCTTTTATGTCCAACTGAGAGGGCAGACGGGACCTCAGATTAACGTCTCATCCGAGAGACGGCACCTCCTGATAGTGCAGCACTCCCCCAGTACTGCACTGAAATGTCAGACTGTGTGATGTTAGAACAGGTGACGAGGTAGGTTTTAAGGAGCATCTCAAAGGAGGAGAGAGAGGTATAGAGGCGGAGAGGTTTAGGGAGGGAATTCCAGAGCTTTGGGCCTAGGCAGCTGTAGGCATGGCTGCCAATGGTGGGGCGAAGGAAGTGGGGGGATGTACAAGAGGCCAGAGTTGGAGGAATGGAAAGAGATCTTAGGGCTGGAGGAGGTTACTGAGATAGGGAGGCCGCCAACAATGGAGTGATGAAAATCGGGGCTGTGCAAGAGGCAGAATTGGCTTTAATTGGTTTCTGACTTGCATCATATCATCATTACAATTGTCCACTACACTCTTTCTAAAGCCAAATGTAGAAATCCTAATATTGGCTTTAGTTATCATCAGTTTTTTTTTGTTTTTCATATTTGTCACTGCTCTCTTGACAATGGGACCTTTTGTAGATCGTGAAATACCTTTTTTAAGATTAATTTCCCTATGTAGCTCCCCATTTAGCCATTTAGGCTTCATTTTACCTTTTATCCTAGGCATATATAAGGCTTCCTTGTTCATCGGCATAGATTTAAAACTCCATTTTTCTTCTGTATCGCAGTTATTCTTACCCAGCAGCGTACCCTAATGTCGCATCCCCAAATCATCCCTCATTAGTGAAAATTTAACCTGGCTGAAATTCGGTAATTACACTAAATCATCAGCAGCGTTAATTTGCCTCAGAAACTGAACTCAAACAATACACTCATCGCTGTTGCCCAGATGCTCCCCACACACAGATCGGATAATGCCTCAGGTCACTACTAAGAACTTAATCTAATAGTTGCTCTCTCAAGCATGCTGATTAAGTTCAGACAGCGTTAATATATATATTTTGCAAAAACTAAAGTCAAAGCAGTCTTCAAAAGGTTCAACAGTTTTGATATTGGGCCAGAAATTGCTCCTGAAATAACGAAGGAGCTCAACAGCGCTCTCCGTCTTTATTGGCAAATCGAAGGAGCAAATTCCCGCGTTCGCACATGCGCACTAAAACGCAAAAATCGTGAACTCGCTGCTATTGGTTTGCCAGCGATTTGACAGCTTCCAATTAAAGGGCCATCACACGTTGCAATCAGAGAAATCATTGAAAAGTCGCAAACTTGCTTATCCGCCCAGCTGGAAAATAACTAATTATGGCACCAAACAGGTACGTTTAAAAATACCGGGTCTAAACTAAGTTTTAAAAGCGCGCTTAGTCTTAATGACTGTCAAACAACTAAAAATTAACTTTTAAAAATGTGAAGTCTCATATCACTCCCTATTTTAATAGTTTGTGGTCATTTAAAAAAAAATTAAAATTAAAAAGTTAAAAAAAAAATGTTTACTTTTCCCTTCTGTCTCTTTAATTTAATTCAATTATTTCTTTGGCTTTTTATTTTAAAAAATTAAAATTTTTATTTACAATGATATCCAAAATACTTACTTTAAATGAATGAAGTCTGCTTGCCTGCTTGTGGGCGTGGCTTCTCTTCCTGACAGATTATGTGGGCGTGTTTTGTATTCTCCAGACTGTTCCATGCGCATCAACTTACGCTGCTTAGAGGCTGGGTTGATAGCGCACAATTTTTTAAAAATTCAAAATCACGCAATTCGACTCCACAGACCCCGCAGTAATCATTTTCGTTAATTTAATTCGCAGGAGCTGTGGTGAGCGTTGCCTCGCCGCTCTGCACGATTCCTGGCCCATTAATTTTTATCTCAGTAGTTTCACACCGGCCAATGTAACGGTATTTCTTAGCACTGCTTCAAAACCCTTCTGCCTCGTGCCACAAGTAGGCCCATAATGTTCGCAGTACTCTGAGAAAAGTACAGTGTTCCTCTGTGTTAAATTACTGATTTTGTTCATACCAGGATTCTGAGTTACATGTTGGCTGAGTCGTCAGTGCTGGCGACACTGAAAGATTAGTGGTTAAACCAAAATATTACTTGTGAAACCTCACCCCCTCTCTCCTCAGAGTCAACCTTAAAGCCACTGGTTTCCCTTCCAACCCCCAGTACCAGCTGTAGGCAGCATTTTACAGGCAAATTGAATAGGCATATATCAAACCCAATAAAATGGATAACTAATATCCTGTGCCTTAAAGGCAGTTTATAGTTACGGTAAATAATTGTGAAGCAGGTTTTTATTCAACTTACCACAGCCCTCAAGTTACTTTGCTCAGGATCTGCTGCGTTTTAGGTAGACGTTTAAAAAAAAATCTGGAATGATGAGACGGCAGTAGGAAGGATGAGATCAAAGGGCTTTCTTCTTCCAAAGTTATCTTGTGAAAAGAAGATTTGCTTATGAGAGTACAATTGAAATGTGCATGGAAAAAACATTAATGGAAGGCCTGTTTACTATTACAAAAATCTTGCATTTGTCCCAACGAGCATGATCTCAAGACACAATAAAAAGTGTTTTTTTGTAAGACTAGAGCATATCGTTATTATAGTTTGCAACAATAAATCATTGCCATAATTATACCCTTCAAATGTGGTGGTATAAATGTGGACATCATTTCTAGTGTGATCTAGAGATGAGTAGCATAACCCAGTACCAAGGGTTCCAGATCAACTGCAGATTGGATTTGGGTTTAAATACCTTTTAATCAATGTATCTAAAGTTATTCGGAAAGAAGAGATGGGCTTGAGCTACTGTATTGGGCTCCACATGCTCAAATGTCCTGATTCTGCCCTAATTATCAGTGATAACTCCACAACTACAACCCACCGAGTTGGCCTAGGAATATGTTATGGTAGTTTGTGTTTTTGTGTGAACATAAGAAATAGGAGCAGGAGTAGGCCATACGGCCCCTCGAGCCTGCTCTGCCATTCAATAAGATCATGGCTGATCTTCTACCTCAACTCCACTTTCCCGCCCGATCACCATATCCCTTGATTCCCTTGGAGTCCAAATATCCATCGATCTCAGTCTTGAATATACTCAGCAACTGAGTATCCACAACCCTCTGGGGTAGAGAATTCCAAAGATTCACAACCCTCTGAGTGAAGAAATTTTTCCTCATCTCCAAGGGCCGACCCCTTACCCTGAGACCATGACCTCTAGTTCTAGACTCTCCAGCCAGGGGAAACAGCCTCTCAGCATCTACCCTGTCAAGCCCTCTAAGAATTTTATACATTTTAATGGGATCACCTCTCATTCTTCTAAACTCCAGGGAATATAGGCCCATTCTACTCAATCTCTCCTCATAGGAGAACCCTCTCGTCCCAGGAATCAATCTAGTGAACCTTCGTTGCACCCCTTCTAAGGCAAGTATATCCTTCCTTAGATAACGAGACCAAAACTGTACACACTACTCCAGGTGTAGTCTCAGAGCCCTATATAATTGCAGCAAGACGTCCTTACTCTTATACTCCAAACCCCTTGCAATAAAGGCTAACATACCATTTACCTTCCTAATTGCTTGCTGTACCTGCATGTTAACTTTCTGTGATTCATGTACAAGGACACCCAAATCCCTCTGACTACCAACATTTCTTAGTCTCTCACCTTTTAAAAAATATTCTGCTTTTCTATTCTTCCTAACAAAGTGGATAATTTCACATTTCCCCACATTACACTACTGTATCTGTCACCTTCTAACTCACTCACCTAACCTGTCCATATCCCTTTGTAGCCTCTACGTCCTCCTCAAAGCTTTCTTTACCACCTAGCTTTGTATCATCAGCAAACTTGGATACATTACACTCAGTCCCCTCATCTAAGTCATTGATACAGATTGTTAACAGCTGAGGCCCAAGCACTGATCCTCGCGGCACCCCACTAGTTATAACCTGCCAACCGGAAAATGACCCATTTATTCCTGCTCTCTGTTTTCTGTCCGTTAACCAATCCTCAATCCACGCTAATATATTACTCCCAATCCCATGAGCCCTAATCTTGTGTAACAATTTCCTGTATGGCACCTTATCAAATGCCTTTTGAATAATTTATGAAACTTTCTCATACCTGTAGTCCGTTCGTTGTTCAGATTCCTTGAAGCTTAATATTAAAGAGAGGAGGGCTATTTTCTATGGAACTGTCATTTTTCTAAGCACATATTTAATTTGTTACTACGCAAACATTTCACGGGGGAGGGGGTTTACTGAACCTCCCCATCCATTCTGAGAATTTGGACAAGAAATTCCAACTTGTACAAATTCCAATTATTGGGATAGTTTTGTTAACAGACCAGACTCATAATCTAAAACAGACTGTGCAGTAAATTGAAAACTTTTGAGAGAGTTTTATAGCAAGTTGAAATTTAGGAAGAGTTACTAAAAGTGATCAGGAGTATTTGCACATCCCAGACCCAGTGTTCTCTTTCTGTTCTTAGAGATGATCGATCCTGGATCTGAGGGTTCAGGGAGGCTAAAGCAATAAGTCAGCCTGGATTACAGACCTGTGGTGTAACAAACGAACAAGGGAAACGGCTGAGAGATGCGAAATAGCAGAAAAAGAATTGCTACAGTGATTAAGAATTGTTTTTAGGTTAAAACTAAATCTGAAGAATTGGAAAAATTCAATCACTTGGACACATGAACGGGCAGGTGTACGAACGTTCCCACATTAGGCACGAGTCTTGGCATCAGATCAGATCTCTCGCCCTCACACCTCCAAATTAACCTTATAATTAGAGCTAGGCCATTCAGGGATAATATCAGGAAGCACTTCTTCACACAAAGGATAGTGGAATTCTGGAACTCTCTCCCACAAAGACTGAGGCTGGAGGTCAATTGAAAATTTCAAAACTGAGATTGATAGATTTTTATTAGGCAAGGGTATTAAGCATTTCGGAACCAAGGCGGGTAGATGGAGTTAAAATACAGATCAGCCATGATCTAATTGAATGGCGGAACAGGCTCAAGGGGCTGAATAGCCTGTTCCTGTTCCTATGTCCCTGACACCCGCATTTTTCGCTAATTATTGACATTTCTTTCTCTCCCATGAGAAGATTTATTTTCTTGTGTGTGAAAGTTATCTTTTGCTGCTGCACTAGTTTCCACCTGAGGTAGGGTTGCCAGGACGTAGTCTTGGAGATTTCATCACATGACCTCCAACCACCCTGCCCCCACCCTCCCGCCATTGATCACCTGACACGTCCATCCTGATGGTGCCCCGCCACCCCAAGTCAATTGGAAAGGGAACAGGCTCTTTGTTACCCGATTGGATGATTCTTGACTGTCAGTCAGCCTTTCACCCATCTCCAATATTTTTATAACAAATAAACAAAAATGTTCAAAAAAGAGACAATTTATTTTTAAGTCCCTATCATTTTTCTCCTGGGTTGCTCGCAGGAAACTCCAAGACAATCCCGGAGCGTTGGCAACCCCAACCCGAAGGCCTGGTTGAGCCAGTTCTTGTCTACAGGAGATGAGAGTTAGGAGGCCTGAGATTCAAAGCCATGGTCAACTTGTTCCGTACTGCTAAGCCACGGAGCTACTGGGCATAACGTATTTTACCTTAGGAACCCAACCCTCATGGGATCTGATGTGTGAGACAAGCTAACTTCACTGAAGGGTTGTGGAGTGTGGAAGTTTGCAGCATTGTCTCTCACATCGTGATCACTAGTTACTTTTGACAGGGTTGGAAATGTATTTTAACAGTGCTTAAAATAAGACCTAAGCAAATTCAAATGAATGGACTGCTGCACAGTAAATATAGAAATTTTAAGAGTAAAATTTCTTAATTAAGAATGATAATTACAAGTAAGAATTAATTCCTTAATTCATGAAGGGGCTATGGGGAAAGAGCAGCGGAGTGTAACTAATTGGATAGCTCTTTTAAAGAGCCGGCACAGGCACGATGGGCCGAATGGCATCCTTCTGTGCTGTGTGATTCTACAATTCTAATCTAGGAAGGTGATTCAAGAAGACTATAAGTGGGTTCAAAACACAATTGGGTGTGTTTCTGAAGAGAGATGGGGTTGATGGATAAGTCGAGAAGGTGGGGTTGAAATCTAACAAAACAAAATCCTGAAAAATTCTTATCATCTTATGTAACTATTCCAGTGGTGCTATGTTGCAATGTGTTATTGTACCAAAGTAATGTGCTACTGAGTAGTAGGACTTGGCTTTCACCCATAAGTCTCAACAGAGTAGAGCTTATCTGGGCCTTTACTGGGAGGCCCCAAGTGGAGAGTCACAGAGAGGGGGGGGAAATTAGCCAAGGAATGATGAATGGTTCCAAGGAAAATTTATTTTGTAGGGAATTTAAAATGAGCTTTATTTCTTTTCCTTAAAAAAAACTACACATAAAACTATTCTATTATATGCACAAACGCAGTAATTCAGCTGAATCTTAAAAAAGAAATATTCCGTCTCAAACTCGAAATGTCACTTTTCATTAAGAGAACTGAACACTTTCACTGAACGAGTTCCAAGCTGGAGGCAGGCATGAGACTAGCTAGAGGTAGGACAAGAGCTGGAGAAATCCCACAGGGGCCAGCAGGTACTGCACAGACTGGAATCAATATAGTGCACACATAGAGAGCAAGTGGTTTGGGGTTTTAAATTTTTGTGGAATGAAGGTATTCACATACATGTAATCAACTCCACAAAACCACCATCAGGGGAACTCAAATCTCCAACCAATTTTGGTCATTGGCAATAGCATTTGAAAATATATTACAGTCTTTACCCACTCATGATTTTATCTTTCTAAAAGATGATCTGTTAATAGTCCTTTTTTTATTAAAAATAAAAGGTGCAAAGGCCACATTGGATGAAACTTTTCATGCAGTTTGTGTTGGCTGAAGGAGTTGATGAGTACAACTCTCATAGCCGCACACTCTACACTCAGAGTGGCTGCTTTTTTAGTGTTACTGGGGAATCTGTAATATCCGACAGGGGACCAACGCCCTCCCCCACCCCCAGATGGAGAATAGAAATTGGCAGATAATCAAATGTCTGCCAATTTTGGTCTTACACATATGGCACAATAGCCTAGTACAATACAAATAACAAACGACACATTATGTAGCTTTGTTCACCCGGAAAAGAGGACGGAATATACACAACAAAAGAAACTGCGTAATGAGGCAATGTCTCGCACAAGACATTGTCCTGTGAAAATTCTGGTGGATAAACAGGGTGGCAGACAATAGTGGGATTAATGGAGGTTCAGTTGTAATTTCTTTTAATATATTTTTGAGGGCGAGAATCTCTCTTTTTAAAGGTATTTTCTCCTCTTGCTTCCTCTTGGTCTCTTTCCTGTGATATCTGGCAAGGGGGTAGGAAGATGAGTAACTTGTCATACATCACTCCCGATCTTCCTTTTACTTCGCTCCCGATCTTCCTTTTACTTCGCTCCCGATCTTCCTTTTACATCACTCCCGATCTTCCTTTTACTTCGCTCCCGATCTTCCTTTTACTTCGCTCCCGATCTTCCTTTTACTTCACTCCCGATCTTCCTTTTACATCGCTCCGGATCTTCCTTTTACATCACTCCCGATCTTCCTTTCCCTTGACCTCAATGGAAAGGAAAATCGTGCGAGGTCTATAACTGGCGGTGATCTGATATCACCCATTTTATACTGTCACCACGAGTTAAAATTACCCCCGTATGTGTAACATGAATAACATCCTCATTGTTATAAAACAGCATATCCTCTAATGCACCATGAGCAGTGCCTTGGGACAGCTTAGTTTTATATATTATTGTCGATCTGACAATATTTGGTAAACAAGGGTGGAGCTAGCAATTTGAAGTTTGAATAGGCTAATGTCCCTGTGACTTTTTGTCTAGGGTTTCCGTTATTGTCCCGATTTCTGTATAGATAGTAACCCAGACAAAATCACAATGAACAAATCCCTCTGCACCACTACTGATATGATGCTTAAATAAGTACACTCCGTACACCTTCCCACATCCTGGAGCAGAAAAGGCTTAGCGGAGATTTAACAGAAGTTTTTAAAATTATGAAGGATTTTGAAAGGGTGAATAATCTGGTTGGGGAGTCAGTGATATTTAAAATTGTCACTTGAGAGTGAGGAGAGCGATTAGGAGAAATGTCTTCATGCAGAAAGTGGTTGGAGCACAGAATGCTTTGCCATAGGGAGTAGTTAAGGCACAGACAGAAAAGTGGACAAATATTTCAAGCAGAGAAAGATACAGGGGCTATGGAGAGAACAGCGCTGTGGAATTACTTTTGGATTGTTGTAGCTAAGAGCCAGCATAGAGACGATGGGCTGAATGGCCTTCTTCTGTGCTGTAAACTTATATGGTTCAATGCCTGCAGGGGGAAATCGATTAAATAGAAGAACTAAAACTTCAATGCTATTAATTATAGTGTAGAACTCATTTAGAATTTTTCCCCCACAAATATTAATTCTCTGAATGCTTCAGAGGGCTTTACTCATGAGTTAGTGGGACCACTAAAGACTATACTTACCGCCAGTTACACTATCAGGTTTTGACATGTTAAAGCACTGCAAAAAATTGACATTGTGTAGCCATGACCTTGTCAATCTTCCAATTCCGGGGTTTCGATGGCCAGGATAACAACCTTGAAAAGCTAGTATTCTGCCAATGGAGATCTATTTTTAAAACTTACTTTTAACCTTCAAAATAGGGAACAGGAGCCAGGAAAAAAGAAAGTAGGTTATGTAAAAATGTCAAACTTACTTTGCACAGGGGAGGGGAGGGGAAGAGAAAGATAGGAAAATACAAGGGGGGTGATTTTAAACCCCAAAAACGGGTGGGTTGGTGCCGGGTGGGAGTTGGAAATAGTTGTTTTTTGGGTCGCGACCGCAACCTGGTTTTATTTCCGGGTTTAACTTGGGCGCGTAAAAGTACAGGCTTCCCACTGGGAACGCAAAATCCAAATATTTTGCAGTTGCGACCCAAAAAACTATTTTCAACTCCCACCCGCCCCCAACCCACCCATTCTTGGGGGTTAAAATCACCCCCAATGGTTTAGATTCAGCAGAAAAAAACTCCAATTGAAGTTCAAAAAAAGTAAAATGGGGTGAATCGGAGGGAAAATAGGACGGGAACGGGTGAAGTGTTTATATTTTTTATTTTTATATAAATTTTTGGGTTTCTTTTTATAGTTTAGCGTTAATACTAAATAATAAAGCTTTTTAATTAGTTTTATTAGTGCAACAGTACATGGGGGTGAAAGTGGCCAAGATATGCAAAACAGGTGGAATTGTTTTTGCCCCCTCCGTCATGTGACACGCCCGAGATTCAGTTCCAGTGAGGTCAGTGGAAGTGTAACCGATGACCGCCTGTTTTGAGTCCCCCGTTCAATTTCACCCCCTTGCTTTCAGTGTGGCAGCCGGTGAGCTGCCAACCTAACTAGTTGGCATGGGATGAGGGAAGGGGGGGGGGGGGGGGCGTGGAGACAGGAATTTTATCTGAACCTGCCGACAGTCTTAAGGGTTAAATTCAGAACTTGAATCTCGAAAGCTTTAAAGTTATTAGCGAACTTGAATCTCGAAAGCTTTAAAGTCATTAGCGGACAAAGCAATATCACAGGAATGTGTCAAGTGTCTGTATGCTAATATTCGCAGAGTAAATTTTGATTTGATTGTAACTTATTTGTTTCACACTTGCTTTCATTTTTCTTTATAAAATCAACCCTATTTAGCCAATTGAAAGAAAGAAAGACTTGCATTTACATAGCGCCTTTCACGACCTCGGGACGTCCCAAAGCACTTTACGATGAAGTACTTTTTGAAGTGTAGTCACTGTTGTAATGTAGCAATTGAATTAAGTGAAGTAAATGGAAACAACTGAGAGAAATGATGTAGTTTTCCTGGAGTGCACTCGGCCTTTTTTTTAATACCACTTGTGTGTGCCCTTTGACCCCAGGGAATAACATCCTTCTACACGATCGCCTGCCATAGAATAACAGAGTGTTACTGGATATACTTTCAGCAAACATCCCCCACCAGCTCTTTTGGCGGCTGTGTCAAAAGTCACCCTTGCAACCGGGATTTAATGTTGAAGGAAACTTTCTTGGATCAGATCCTACAATGGGCTTATCCTCAAGTACACTGCAAGTAAAACAAAATCCTACCGAGCGATGCGGGGGGCAGGGTGGTGGTAAGGAGCCCAGGGAGCCCAGACTGATGCCAGGTTTCAAGTCCCAGATTTGGAAATGGTGCAGAGGTGAAAGGTCCCACCTGGGAGGCCAACCACGTGTGGTAAAATTCATTTCATTTTTAACTTAGGGATACGTTTTTATTACAAATGAAATGGAATGCTGGTATTAAAGCCGTGGTGCCGTTCCGTAGGCGTCAGTAACCCTCCAGTGCTTCACCTCAGTGGTTATCCTTCATGTCTGGCCAATTTTCATCAATTTAAAATTCTCACCCTTGTTTTCAAATCCCTCCATGGCCTCGTCCTTCCCTATCTCTGTAACCTCCTCCACAACCCTCCGAGATCTCTGCGTTCATCCAATTCTGGCCTCTTGCGCATCCCAGATTTCCTTTGCCCCACCTTTGGGGTCCATGACTTCAGCTGCCTCAGGCTCTAAGCTCTGGAATTCCCTCCCTAAACCTCTCTGCCTCTCTACCTCTCTGTCCTCCTTTAAGACGCTCCTTAAAACCTACCTCTTTGACCAAGCTGTTGGTCACCTGTCCTAATATCTCCTTATGTGGTTCGGTGTCAAATTTTGTCTGATACACTCCTGTGAAGCGCCTTGAGACATTTTACTACATTAAAGGCACTATATGAATGCAATTTGTTGTTGTTGAATGCCCAATTGTAGAACCCCATCCCCATTGCCTCCCAGACTGAGATCAGCTAACTTAGCACAGACGAAGGCATCAAACCGGGACTTCCATGATCTGTAAGGCTCAGTACTGCCCCATGTGGTGCCTTGACCCACTGCACCATCGGGGGCACTGGGAATTCTTCGACTTGTGACTAAATGCCACTTAAAACACTCGATCCCAAATGTGCTGCTTAGATGCTGAAAATGCCAGTATGAAAGAAAATACAGGAGTTACAGTGTCCACATTACGCTCCAAATGGCTGAATTCATTTTGAATCGAAATCTTTGAAGTTCTGTTCCATCACAGAGTGAAAAGTTTCCACCAGCTCCGTGACCAAATGTGAAACTACCTCCTCTTTATATAGAATTACGTAGAATTTTACAGCACAGAAACAGGCCACTCGACCCAACAAGTCTATGCCGGTGTTTATGCTCCACACGTGCCTCCTCCCACTTTACTTCATCTAACCCCATCAACATATCTTTCCATTCCTTTCTCCCTCATGTACTTATCGAGCTTCTCCTTAAATGCATCCATGCTATTCACCTCAACTACTCCTTGTGGTAGCGAGTTCCACATTCTCAGCCCCGTTTCAAGGAGGGAGTGTTATGTTCAGTCCCATAGCTGCAAAGAATTCTGATTGACATGGGAACATCAATTTCCTTTCTTCTGTCTATTTCTTAAATACGTTTTTTTTCCTTTGCAAATTCTTTTCCACCATCCTCTGTCAGCCCTGCCTCCTGCTGGGATACTGTTCCATAAGCTCAGGACGCCTTTCAGTAGCTTGGCTTGTGTAAGCCCAGAGAGTGAGTTGTGTCAACATAGAATTTGACCATGGGGAGTGTCACAACCCAGACCCCAATCCTGTCCTTCCCACCCCTCCCCCCAACATTTCACATGGATCCACTTTCCAGCTGGACCACATCATTTCAGGAGTAAGAATTGTGGCTTTTTATAGCCTCTCCTCCCAAGGGTTCTGAAGCCATTTGTGGCAGTCCCACCACCAACTCGGTCATGATCTGCTAACTCAGCACAGACTCGGGCAATCCAGTTCTATCTGTATCTGTCTTATTGTTTTTTTTTATTAATATTTCTCTTTTAAACAGTGATTTTACCACTGGGGATTCTGAGGGAGCTGTTTATTAACATTAGTAAAGATAATGTTAAAACCAAGGTGGGGGCTTCAGTCTCAACATGCATTCTTCCCTCCAAAGTTACATGCAATCCTTTTCCCAGCCAACTCCAATGCAGCACAGAAATTCCATGTGGTTTCCCCCATGTAAATCCAGTAATTTACAACATAATCTTTTACAGACTCAGGAAAAAGACACTGGTTGTACAATGACACAGTCAAAACTGATGTACAGTACCCTTGCAACTTGCAGTGAGAGTGAGGAGAACCAAGTTCTTTTTATTTATTGAAAAAAAACTCAATTTAAAACCTTTTCCAGCTCACTGTGCTTTCTGCAATAAACCCTCATCAGTGCTGTTGGTCACTGTTACAAGTACAAGTAAATTTGCAGATGACACAAAACTTGGAAGGTAGTAAGCAGTGAAGAGGATAGTGATAGATTTCAAGAGGATATAGACAGGCTGGTGGCATGGGCGGACACGTGGCAGAGGAAATTTAACGCAGAAAAATGCGAAGTGAAACATTTCGGTAGGAAGAACGAGGAGATGCAATATAAACTAAAGGGCACCACTCTAAAAGGGGTACAGGAAAAGAGAGATCTGGGGATTTATGTGCACAAATCGTTGAAGGTGGCAGGGCAGGTTGAGAAAGCAGTTAAAAAAGCATACGGGATCCTGGGCTTTATAAATAGACGCTTAGAGTACGAAAGTATGGAAGTCATGATGAAGCTTTATAAAACACCGGTTTGATCACAGTTGGAGTATTGTGTCCAGTTCTGGGCACCGCACCGTAGGAAAGATGTGAATACCTTACAGAGGGTGCAGAAGAGATTTACTAGAATGATTCCAGGGATGAGGGACTTTAGTTATGTGGATAGCTTGGAGAATCTGGGGTTGTTCTCCTTGGAACAGAGACAGTTGCGAGGAGATTTGATAGAGGTATTCAAAATTATGAAGGGTCTAGACAGAGTAGATAGAGAGAAACTGTTCCCATTGGCGGAAGGGTCAAGAACCAGAGGACATAGATTTAAGGTGATTGGCAAAAGAACCAAAGGTGACATGAGGAAAAACATTTTTATTCATTGAGTGGTCAGGATCTGGAATGCACTGCCTGAGGGGGTGATGGAGGCAGATTCAATCATGGCCTTCAAAAGGATAAGTACTTGAAAGAAAAAAAATTGCAGGGTTATGGGGAAAGGGCAGATGAGTGGGACTAGCTGGACAGGTCTTGCATAGAGCCGGTGCAGACTCGATGGGCCGAATGACCTCCTTCTGTGCTGTAACTGTTCTATGATTCTATGATCTCATACAGTGTCTTGGAAAGCCTTTCAGTGAGCAGGGGCTCGATTTTAGCACCCGCTAACGGGTGCGTTCTTGGCGGGGGGGCCCCGAAAATCGCAAAATCCAGGAGCGGGACCGGATCGCTCCTCGATCCCGCCCATTTCCGGGTTCCCCGCTGACGCGCCGGCGTGCGCACGCAGCCCCCGCTGGTGGGAATCCCGCAGGCAATTAAAGCCAGTGGGATGCCACTTGACGCTATTTCAGGTCATTAACTGACCTGATGAAGGGACTGTGTGTGATTTTTGATCAACATGGGACTGTTTCCCACACTGGGGGAAACACTCCCAGCTCGAATGGACGTGTTGCAGCTATCAGCCTGTGGCAGCTGCAAAGGCCCATTTGACAGGTTGGGTGGGGGAGACCCTCACCCATTGCAGGAGGCCACTCTGTCACTTGGGACAAAGTTTGGCCTCCACCACCCTCCTCCTGACGGTCAAAGTCACCAACCTGCACACTTACCCCGGGGTCCGGAGACATGTACCTACCTTGCGGACCCCCTCAAATGTACATCTTGCGGATGGGGGCCGCCGTAGCTGCAGTCATGACCTCCTCGGAGGGCGAACAGTATCACCAGCCTCGCCATCCACGCCGTCCACCTCTGACACGTGGAGCCCCACAACAGAGTGCTGTGACACATCCACCTGCACAGCAGGAGGGAGGGCAACCGCAGAGAGAGATGCGTCGCAGAGGGCACTACCCTCGCCGCAGGTTCCACAGACCGAGGCTCAGCCTCCTGGACGTCTCTGAGCAGCAGTGCACACGGAGGCTCAGAGTCACTCGACATGTAGCCGTGGACATCTGCAGCCTCTTTCATGCCGAGCTGCTCCTGGCTGGCCCGAGCACCATCTTCCTACCTGTCGCTGTCAAAGTCACCACTGCCCTCCCGAACCTCTCCTCCACAGCCTTCCAGGATGCAACCGGGGACATCGCCGATGTCTCTCAGTCGTCTGCGCAGAAGAGCCCTGCAAATACACCTACACCCACTCTGCAGTGACACAATGGGTGGCATCAGTGGTGGGTCCTCATAGTGATACCCAGGAGCGGGCATTATTGCACAAACCGGACAGGATTCGCGAAGACATGGCAGTAGTGGTGCCAATATAATGTGTGATGTGAGTTGTTCTGAAATTCAATATAAGTAACAACCATGACAAACCCTCAAACACCCTTGTGCATCCCCTTCATGCTCACGACACGTTTGCCTTACGCTGCCTACTGCACATATGTGATGCATGCCCTGTGGCTGCAGCACAGGTGGTGGCAGGTTGAGTGAGGCTGACCGTGAAAGAGATGCACGAGAGGGTGAGTATGGGATAGAGCCATGAGATTGTATGAGGATTGGGTTGCGTGGTAGTGGCGGGGTGAGTACTGGCGAGGTGAGTAGGTGCAGGTAAGATGAGGATGGGGTTTGACTGGATATGAGGGGTGATGTGACAGAGTAGTGTTGGCAATGCCGAAGGAGATGTGGGGTGGGGGCAGTGATGTAGCAGACGGAGTGTAGGGGAAAGACTACGTGTACTCACTTTGGCTGACCTACTGAGGTCATTGGACCGCCTCCTGCACTGTGTGCAGGTGGGCGATATGTTGGTGGTGCAGGTGACCCCCTCTGCCACCTCGAGCCAGGCCTTCCTGGTGGCAGAGGCGGGCCGCTACCTCCCGCCCGCCGGGTGGAAGATCTCTGTCCTCCCCCTCCTCCTCACCCCATGTATTGATACCTGGGGTGAGGCATCATTAAACTGGGAGCAGCCTTCCCCCTGGGCTGCTCCATGCTCCATGTAGTCATCTTTGCTATTGGTTGCAGCATCTGTCAGTGGAGGACTGCCCCTTTAAATAGAGCGCCTCCAGCTGACAGATCTTACTGCGTATGCGCAGCCCGCCCGACGTGCAGCTCAGCAGTGGGGAACCCGGAGGAGCAGGTAAGTGAATCCAATTAGTGGGTTGCCTGCTACGATCGCGCGGGAAACCCACTAATTTCACTGGGCGCGTTACCCACGCGCCCGCTTGCCCATCCGCCGAGAACCCGCATCCCTGCTAAAATCGGGCCCCAGATGTCTGAGAGGAAATTCCAGTGTCTTAAAGAAGAAAAGGAAAGAAAGAACTTGCATTAATATAGCGTTTTTCATGACCTCAGAACGTCCTAAAGAGCTTTACAACCAATGAAGTACTTTTTGAAGTGTAGTCATTGTTGTAATTCAGGAAACGTGGCAGCCAATTTGCACACAGCAAGGTCCCACAATGTGATAATGAACATATAATCTGTTTTTTAGTGATGTTGGTTGAGGGATAAATATTGGTCAGGACACCATGGAGAACTCCCCGGCTCTTCTTCGAATAGTGCCATGGGATCTTTTACGTCCACCTGAGAGGGCAGATAGGGCCTTGGTTTAACCTCTCATCTGAAAGACGGCACCTCCGGCAGTGCAGCACTCCCTCAGTTCTGCACTAGGAGTGTCAGCCAAGATTATGTGCTCAAGTCTCTAGAGTGGGTCTTGAATCCACGGCCTTCTGACTCAGACAAGAGTGCTACTAATTGAGCCACGACTGACACCTAATGATGGGATAAATACTTACTGAGAACTTTTTTTCTTTGTAAAAGTCTACTTGAACTATAAACCTAGCAATTCCACATGTATCAAAGGTGTAGAGGGGGCACACTGCTAGGATGCCTCCTTGCACCACTTCACTCTTTCAGTGCCTGCTGACTAAACTGGATGTACATTTTACTTTATAGAGGAACCCCTGTAAATGCAATTTATTTAACAAGTCACTGGAGGGAACAGAATCATTTCACAATCAACATCCAAGTAAGTCTACATCTTCCATTCAACCCAACAATAACATTACCCTTGCGCTGACGTCCGGCTTGTAACTCTCTTCCCAGCTACCTGGTGTTCTACAGGGGCTGAAGCACAACTTGGCACAACATTCTGTATTTTGTTGTAGATGTGGGGATGGAGGAAGAGAAAAATCTAACTTAAAAAAAAGAAAGAAAATGTAAAAATTAACAAGTAAGAAAACAAAACATGTGTCAATGCAAATATTTGCCCTTCATTTGAATAATCAACCGTGAATGGTTTTGTGTTGTTCTTTTTCCCTTTGTGGAAGTGAAAGCTAACGTAGGAAATAATTTTCATAGTCCTTTGCAACACTGAATGACCCCTCACCCAGTTTGAAAGAGCCTACATTTATATAGCGTCCCTCAGAAACATTCCAAAATGTTTCACCTACAGTGAATTACTTTGCAGTGTTATGTAGGCAAACACAGCTGCCATTTTGTTCACAAACAGCAATGAGATGGATGACCAGTTAGCTGTTTTTGACGGTGTTGGTTGAAGAAGGACTGATAGCCGAGACAATGAATAGGGCCTTTGGATCTTTAATCTCCATTTGTGCTGCTGGAGCAGGCAGCTCAAAGCGCGGTACTTCCAACAATGAAGCACTTCCTCAGTACTGTACTGGAGTGCTACCCTGGATTCTGTGCTTTAGTTCTGGAGCGGAGCTTGAACCACTATCTCGCTCAAACAAGAGTGCTACAAACTGACCCTAGCTGACACTGCAATGGAAAAGTTTCTGACCCGTCTCCTCAATCTCTACGCCCCCCCCGCCCCACATGCACGCACGCGGATCATTGGATGAAGGATCTTCCACAGCCCCCATTAGGCTACACACTCCATATACTTTGCTCTCAGCCAATGCCCAGCAAGTCCCCTGACTGACCCTCCTAAGCCCCTCTCCATCAAGAAAGCACCCCTCGTCTTGTCAACTTTGAATATTCAGTGCTAATGTTACGTACAAAACTCTGTACATAAACTGTATCTGCAGATACCATGCAAAGTAAGCTGCAGTGTACCGTACTCCAACAGAGTATGGAAACTTTGTTGAGTTTAATGAATAACCTTTTTATTCATTAGCTCATTGAAGGGGTTAAGCATTGTCCTCATACAGTTAAATTTCATTATAGCTAAGATTGTCATCACGGACCTCCCATTAATCCCAGTGCTTTCACCTTAGCTCCATCTGGTATAATAAGCAAGAAGAGCTAAAGCCTAAATAAGCTTGAACCTCTGATAAAAACAACAACTTTTTCAGTCCCTGTGAGCTAGCAATGAGGTTTTCAGTATTCCCGGTCCTTCGTCAAATATAATGTATTATAAAGTGTGTATTCAACCATCAGATATTGGAACTCCCCAGGGCAAATTGTAAACCCTTAAATATTTTTATCACTGTCTCCAGTATCCCATATAACAGTTTCACAAAAGAACTTGCATTTATATAGCGCCTTTCATGACCTCATGACATCCCAAAGCGCTTTACAGCCAATGATGTGTTTTTGAAGTGTAGTCACTGTTGTAATGTAGGTAACGCAGCAGCCAAATTGCGCACAGCAAGATCCCACAAACAGCATTATGATAATGACCCGATAATCTGTTTTAGTGATGTGGGTCAAGGGATAAATATTGGCCCGGACACCGGGGAGAACTCCCCTGCTCTTCTTCGAAATAGTGCCATGGGATCTTTTACGTCCACCTGAGAGGGCAGGCAGGGCCCCGGTTTAACGTCTCACCTGAAAGATGGCACCTCCGACAATGCAGGACTCCCTCAGTACTGCACTGGAGTGTTAGCCTGGATTATGTGTTCAAATCTCTGGAGTGGGACTTCGACCCACGACTTACTGACTCAGAGGCCAGAGTGCTACCAACTGAGCTAAGGCAAACCGTCAGATTAGGGGCCTAAATGTGAGGGAGTAATTCAAACTTAATACGTTGACCTTTGTCGCTGTCGCAATCACAGCCACAGAAGTAACGAAACATTGCATTTATAAAACAATCAGTTGAGCTCTGCTTTGTAAGGTTTTGGTAAATCTCCCATGACTTTTAGGTAAGTTCTAACAGATACCTTGAAACGGTCATTTAGTTTCAAATTTTTGGTCAGCCATGCTGGCAGCTCGACTGTTAATTTGACCTGCAAGCAGCTGAATTCGATCATAAAATGTCAGCTAGGAGCCTGTATTACTGTCAGTATTTTCCTTGCAGTAGACTGAGGGTTTCATTATATATATTTTTTTGATTGAGTTACATTAAGGTGTAGACAACTCGGCAAGGAGGATCATTTTTCTTCGTTTTGGTCCAAAGTAAATTAACCTCTTTCTAATGAAACCAGTGACTCCAGCTTCGGGCCGAACATTCGAGTCTAGCATTAGCAGGCTGCGGTTTCAGCACTGTCAAGCCTCAGTCTCCTGCTGCCTTCTAATGAAACCTCTCTGCACTACAGGGGACCCTGAAAAAAAAGTTAAGTATGCTGAGGGGATCTGGTTGGACATTTCATTGCTATGAATTATGAAAAAACAGTGCCGAAAAACGGATACAATTCCTTTATACCCACTGAATGCTGCATTTACTTTACAACATATATCTGATTGATGCCTTGCATCATACTATTAACCCTTTGAACATTGAGTGATCGATTTGAGTTTTCTGCAGAAAGACGACTATATTTTCTGTCACGTACACTTGTCTCTGACTACATGTCCACACACTCTTCATTATTGAACCCAGGAGTCCTCGAAAAAAAGAGGTAGCCACTGGTGAAAAATAGAAAGAAACGCTTTAGTTTGGAAAACAAAATAGCTTTGGGTGGATTAGGAACATAAGATTTGCGAATGGAAATCCGTTTCCAGTGGTGTGCCACAGGGCTCAGTGTTGGGTCCCTTGCTGTTTGTGGTATATATTAATGATTTGGACTTGAATGTAGGGGGCATCATTGGCAAATTTGCAGACGACACAAAAAATTGGCCGTGTAGGTGATAGTGAAAAGGATAGCTGTAGACTCCAAGAAGATATCAATGGGTTGGTGGAGTGGGCGGAAAAGTGGCAAATGGAGTTCAACCCGGAGAAGTGTGAGGTAATGCACTTAGGGAGGGCAAACAGTAAAAGGGAATACGCAGCAAACGGGAATATATTGAGAGGGGTAGAGGAAGTGAGAGACCTTGGAGTGCATGTGCACAGGTCCCTGAAGGTGGCAGTACAGGTAGATAAGGCTGTGAAGAAGGCATACGGAAAGCTCTCCGTTATTAGCCAAGGTATAGAATACAAAAGCAGGGACGTAATGATGGAACTGTATAAAATGCTGGTAAGGCCACAGCTGGAATATTGTGCACAGTTCTGGTCACCACATTACAGGAAGGACGTAATTGCTCTGGAGAGAGTGCAGAGAAGATTTACAAGAATGTTGCCAGGGCTTGAAAATTGCAGCTCCGAGGAGAGATTGGACAGGCTGGGGTTGTTTTCCTTGGAGCAGAGGAGGCTGAGGGAAGACTTGATTGAGGTGTACAAAATTATGAGGGCCAAGATAGAGTAGACAGGAAGTACCTGTTTCCCCTAGCAGAGAGTTCAAGAACTAGAGGACATAGATTTAAGCTGATTGGCGGAAGGATTAGAGGGGACATGAGGAAAAAATTTTTACCCAGAGGGTGGTGGGTGTATGGAATTCGCTGCCCGAATTGGTGGTAGAGACAGGGACCCTCAACTCTTTTAAAAAGTACCTGGACCTGCACTTAAAGTTCTGTAAGCTGCAGGGCGACGGACCGGGTGCTGGAAGGTGGGATCAGAATGGGCACCTGATTGTTCTTCGAGCCGGCGCGGACACGATGGGCTGAATGGCCCCCTTCTGTGCTGTACCTTTTCTATGGTTCTATCAGGAGTAGGCCATTCAGCCCCTCGAGCCTGTTTTGCCATTCAGTGAGATCGTGGCTGATCTGTATTCTAACTCTATCCACCCGCCTTGGCTCCGTATCCCTTAATACCCTTGGCTAGGAAAAATCTACCAGTCTCAGATTTAAAATGATTAATTGAGTTCGCATCTACTTCTTTTTGTGGGAGAGAGTTCCACACTCCTACCAACCTTTGCATAAAGAAGTGTTTCCTAAACATGAGTCTTGATCATGGGTGCTAAGAGCATGAAGTCAGAATTGTCATATTCACTGGAGTTTTTTTTTAAAGAATTCTTTGTCCATTTCAGTGCTAAAAAAATGGAATAAGTTTCCACTTTTTGTGTTCAGTGTGAACATCATACAGTCCCAGATCAGATGTAGTGTGACCACATGCAGATTAAAATTCCCTTTGCTTTGCCCAACCACATGTCTGAAGTCCAACCTCAGAATTCAGTTGCCAGCACACTTACCTCTGAGTTAGAAGGTTGTGGGTTCTAGCCCCACTCCGGGACTTGAGCACAAAGTCTTGGCTGACACTTCAGTGCATTCCTGAGGAAGTGCTCTATTGTCAGAGGTGCTGCCCTTCATCAGAGACGTGAAACCAAAGCCCCTGTTTGCCTGTTCTGATAGTTCAGGTGAACATTATAGATCCAATGGCACTGTTCAAAGAGCAAGGTGTTCTCCCAATGTCTAAACCAACATTCTCCCTCCACCAACACCGCCAAAAAAAAGATCAATTTGTTCATTATCTCATTGTTATGCACAAAATGACTGTTGCACCTCAGCTACATAACAATACTGACTGCAGTTCAAAGCAATTCATTGCACGTAAAGTGCTTTGGTACATTGCTGAGAGATGGGATAACGTACCATGCAAAGGCAAGATCTTTCCAAATATGTGAGGATTTACTCAGTGACAGTAAAGGGATAGGAAAATTAATTCCTACATTAGCACTCATTTACATTTTCAATTCCACATCCAGTTGATCTTTGAGTGAAATTTCTAATTTGGGCCAAATTATGGACAATTTTCTTTTTGTTGTTAACCCACGCACGCCAAGACTGCCCATACTCATTTCACAGCAGACTCTTAAAGCCCTCACAAAAAGAAGGTTTCATCCCATCCACACAGCCTGGATTCAAACCCAGGTTCCAGAGGTGAAAGAACAACATACTGCCCCTTTGACTCAACATTCCCAGTTGAATTGGGCCATTCCAGTTGGTGGGTAAATTTCAATCCTGTCCAACCATCCCAATTTTGGAGTGCCATTCCTGAATTTTAAAACTTCATTCAAGCCTGTTTCCCCTGTGGCTTGGTATTGTGTGTTTGTCGAGGGGGTAGTTCCTCACCTTCATAACAGATGAGGATTGGACAGCTCTTTCAAAGAGCCGACACAGACACGACGGGCCGAATGGTCTCTTCCTATGCTGTAAGCAGCCTAAATTTTGTGCTTAAGTCTCTGGAATACGACTTGAACCCACAACCTTCTGATTCAGAGGCATAAGAGTGTTATCAACTGAGCCACGGCTGACACCAGGACATATTTCTGAACCTGGACTGTGGTTTGATTTGATTCAGAAAGGGAAAATTAGCTTGTTGTCAGCTACTTTTCAAATAGTTTTGCTGCTCACCAGTTCACATAATTACATGGTTTGTTGGCTGCTTGTGTGTCATTTGCCATTAAAACTATCAAAATCTGAAAACTAGTCATCCAGATTTATCAACGGAATAAATTGCTGCCTGGGCTTCTGCAGTGTCAGTGGGGGTCAGTTGGAGATGAAGCGATGGGGCGAAAGATGCTACAATCACAATTAGCTATTCTTTTCTGTTTTGTTTCCGGAATTCTCATTAGCATAACGAGCTCTCTGGACAAAAGAAAGATTAAAAGTAATAAAACCGCGGACTGGGAATTACAGTTGCACAGCGTCACAGCTCTCAACCTACAGATTTGAAATTCAGGGACACAGCCCTAAAAACGAAGGGCAGATTGTCAAATTCGTGGACACTTTAATTTACTGTGTGCAGCACCGTGAATATTCCAATAGTGGTGTTTTTGGGCTAATGAGTTGATGCATTGTTTTGGCTTCCACTAATCTACTTCCCACTTCCCTATTGCACAATAGCTGATGTCGAAATCTCAGAAGATTAAACCAGTGTCCCACCTATACATAATGCCATGCATGTGCTTTGCCATTGTGCCACCCATCCACATAAATGTACATTAGGCCATTAACTACAGACGTGTGCCCCCCTTTCCACACTGAATCAACATTGGGGGCAGTTCCTGTCACTCTGTGTTGGCCGTAGCTCAGTTGCTAGCACTCTCACCTATATGTCACAAGTTTGTGAGCTCAAGCTCCACTCCAGAACATTGAGCACACAATTTAGGCTGACATTCCAGTGCATTACTGAGGGAGTGCTGAACTGTTAGAAGTCTGTATTTCGGATGAGACGTTAAACTGAGGCTCTGTCTGCACCTCTCAAGGTGGATGTGAAAGATCCCATGGTACTATTTTGAAGGAGAACAGGGGAGTTCTCACCGGTGTCCTGGCCAATATTTATCCCTCAACCAACATCACTTACAAAAAAATCTGGTCATTATCACATTGCTGCTTGTGGGACCTTGCAAATTGGCTGCCGTATTTCCTACATTACATCAGTGACTACACTTAAAAAGTATTTAATTGACTGTAAAGAGCTTCGGGACGCTGCATAAATGCAAGTCCTTTCCTTTCTAATCCTCGTGCTATGCACCAGCTCCTTCCTTTTAATTTTCAGCTCCCTGACTGAGTTATTCCAAACTAAAGTATGTGTTCAATAAGAGATACGCCAAGATCATCAGGTACTCCTATACACATGGACTGATGAAGCTGTGTAGCATTTTATAGCTCTCCTTCAGTACTTTAGCACAACATCATTGTCTTGAAGCTGTCCATCCCTTTACTCTGAACTCTAATCTTGCGTAGGCAAACATTACCTACAGATACCAAGAGACATTGAGAGATTTTGCATTATTATAGCTTGTGTTCTGGGTGCTGCTTTAGATTGTTTGTCAATCTGTGATTAAGGATTAATACCTTGTGCAGCTGAAGTTACATGATGCTGCTCTCTCCTGAATAATTTACTTATTGTATATCCTTTTTCTCCCCTCCTCCCCTTGAAGGTTGGCTGTGCTAAGGTATGATCCCTCTGATGCCAGACGCTCTCTTAGTTCTCACCTAAATGTCCACTCTTCATGTGTGAGCCTCAATGTCTCACCTCAGAGTCAGAAGAGTCGTGTGTTGAAGCCCCGTTCTAGCACTTGACTGCATCATCCAGGCTGACACTCCAGTGCAGGACTGAGGGAGTGCTGCACTGCCGGAGGTGCCATCTTTCGGATGAGACATTAAACCGAGGACCCATCTGCCTGTTGAGGTGGACGTGAAAGGTGACACCATTCAAAGAAGAGCAAGAGGTTTCTCGCTGGTGTCCTGGCCAGTGTTTATCCGTCAACATGTGGCACCCAAAAAAAAAACTGGTCTAGGGTCTAGGCTTTCAACATTGCTGCTCTGGTCTGACTGTTAGGAAATGTGCTGAAGTAGCCTGGGTTCATTGACCATCTGATCTCCCATCGCTCCCTCTGAGGAAGTGGCTGGTCTTCACTGAGTGTCTTCCTACAGCAGTACAGCTGAGATCAAGGACTAAACCTACTGTTAGGATTCAGGTGCACTTCAGATACTTTTCTCAAGCCCAGTGCAAGAGTCTGCTTCCACAGTCAGGTCCACTCTCCCGATGAATGAAAACTGTCTGGGATAGTTGACTGCAGGGCAATCAATGAGCCCTTTTATCAATGAGGTACCACTGTACACTCCTAATCTCTCCTGAGTAACAGAAAAGTAACTCTCCGGCAGACTATATATCTCAGGCTACAAATTATCAGGTTTACAAAAAAATAAAACAAACAGAACTAAAAGCAATACCAAAAGCAGGTAGATAAACCATAGTGTTTCAATTAATCTGTTACAAAACCATAAAATGTCTCAAAGTTCTAGACATTGCATAGAATTACATAGAATTTACAATGCAGAAACAGGCCATTTGGCCCAACTAGTCAATGCCGGTGTTTATGCTCCACACGAGCCTGCTCCCACCCTACTTCATCTCACCCTTTCTGCATATCCTCTATTCCTTTCTCCCTCGTGTACCTATCTAGCTGTCCCTTAATCTCTGTGGTATTCTACTTTGGACCAGTGTTTGTAATGCAAAGTTTACACGTGAAATCAGATATTCAGAGAATGCTCCATTAACCCAGCTCGTTAGCCATCTGGCAAAGCAGAGATTTGGGACAACGTTAGACTCCCTCCGTTTGAAGTCCAAACGGGGACAAATGAAGATAACGTAAGAGTAAGCTTCCGAATTATACAACGCTACCAATCAAAGAGTTTGTTCAGAGGCAGAGACACTGGCAGACAGGTTTTTCTGATATAGTGGGTTTGATTTTCACGAGACCCCTTTCATCAGGCGGGCAGTGATATTATTCGCAGAAAATAGAAGCCAAGCCCCAGCCTCAGGGATGGTATGTGACATAGAAACATAGAAAATAGGAGCAGGAGTAGGCCATTCGGCCCTTCGAGCCTGCTCCGCCATTCAATATGATCATGGCTGATCCTCTATCTCAGTACCATATTCCCGCTCTCTCCCCATACCTCTTGATGCCTTTTGTGTCTAGAAATCTATCTAGCTCCTTCTTAAATATATTCAGTGACTTGGCCTCCACAGCCTTCTGTGGTAGAGAATTCCACGGGTTCACCACCCTCTGAGTGAAGAAATTTCTCCTCATCTCAGTACTAAATGTCCTACCCCATATCCTGAGACTGTGACCCCTCGTTCTGGACCCCCCCAGCCAGGGGAAACATCCTCCCTGCATCCAGTCTTTCTAGCCCTGTCAGAACTTTATATGTTTCAATGAGATCCCCTCTCATTCTTCTAAACTCAAGTGAATACAGGCCGAGTCGACCCAATCTCTCCTCATACGACAGTCCTGCCATCCAAGGAATCAGTCTGGTGAACCTTTGCTGCACTCCCTCTATGGCAAGTGTCTCCTTTCTTAGGTAAGGAGACCAAAACTGCACACAATACTCCAGGTGTGGTCTCACCAAGGCCCTGTATAACTGCAGTAAGACATCCTTGCTCCTATACTCAAATCCTCTTGCAATGAAGGCCAACATACCATTTGCCTTCCTAACTGCTTGCTGCACCTGCATGTTTGCTTTCAGTGACTGGTGTACAAGGACACCCAGGTCCCTTTGTACATCAACATTCCCCAATCTATCACCATTGAAATAATACTCTGCCTTTCTATTTTTCCTTCCGAAGTGGATAACTTCACATTTATCCACATTATACTGCATCTGCCATGTATTTGCCCACTCACTCAACTTGTCTAAATCGCCTTGAAGCCTCTTTGCATCCTCCTCACAACTCACGATCCCACCTAGTTTTGTGTCGTCAGCAAACTTGGAAATAGGACATTTAGTTCCCTCATCCAAATCATTGATATGTATTGTGAATAGCTGGGGCCCAAGCACTGATCCCTGCGGTACCCCACTAGTCACCGCCTGCCACCCCGAAAAAGACCCATTTATTCCTACTTTCACTACAATGGGCATCTTCACTGCCCATGTACAAGATTGGACAGTCGCCATCCCAAGTGCTGTAATTCCATTTGTGACCTGCATAATATCGTAGCCATAGTCTCCCATAGATTTCTTCTGTTCCTTAACACAAAACTCTGGCTCCTGTGGAGTTGTCAGAGGTTCACTCTTGCCTATACTCTGGCTGACTAGTTTATTGGTGAGGCAAGGAAGGGATAAATCAGAAAATACTTTGCAAAATAAAATTACAACTGCAGAATATCAGAGTATTGGTATAGCCACTAAAATGTACAAATTCTGTTTCCATATTGTGAAATCACATAACTCCCAGCATTTGATTTTCCAGAGTAAAATTCACGGATGGAAAATCACAGGTTGACTATGCATACAAGTGGAGTGCAGAAAGGATGTAACAATTATCCCCGATTGCAGAAAATTATATAGTAGAATTGATGTAGGATTCCCACTATGTCTTCAGTCTACCAGATGGCAGAAAATATCACTCACTAAATTAGCTATCTACAGGTTAAAACAGCTAGTACAATTTATTTATATTTGCATATCATACAGAGGTAAAAATGCTTGGCATATGCTGTATAGTATCATACAAATATATTTTTAAATAAATGCACAGTACAGACAGAATCACTTTAGCATTCTCACCGTCCCTTCTAAAGCTATTAGAAAATACTTTTGAAATTAAGCCATTTCTTAGAATAACAAAGTTAATCTGCATCCCTTAGGTAGGGAATTTCTCATGAAGTACATAAGTGGAACAATCAGAGTTCTTTGGACTGAATATTCTCCAGAAATCTAGTAAGAACTCAAAGAAGACAGAACAATCCACTTGTGTGTGCTTCATTCCTTTACAAATCAAAACAACAACAGTATTTTGATGTGTGACAATGGTGCAGATTTCTTTAATGTTTCTCTAAGATTAGACTGCAATATCATGAAAAAAGACCCCCATGGAATGTTTATGAGGTAAGCACCACAAGCCTGGAATGTCCACAGGGGTTCTTCTGATCTCCCACTGTAACTTCGACCCAAGATCGGCAGAAACTCTAGAGGAATGTCGTTAAAGCCCTGCGGAAATCTATTGTATTAGTTGGAATATTAGCTAGTTTAACGCCTCAGTTTCCACAGCCAAAGAATTGTAACACTTGTTGAGAAACCTTTCACCTAGTTTGCAATAATCTAAAATGCAGAATCCAATTCATACCCAGTTTCTCCAGTCTCTTCACGTAACTGAAGACCCTCATCCCTGGGACCATTCTAGTAAATCTTTTCTGCACCCTCTCTAAGACCTTCACTTCCTTCCTAAAGTGCGGTACCAGAATTGAACACAATACTCGAGTTGTGGCTGAACCAGTATTTTATAAAGGTTCTTCATAACTTCCTTGCTTTTGTATTCTAAGCCTCTATTTATAAAGCCCAGGATCCCGTATGCTTTTTGAACCACTTTCTCAACCTGTCCTGCCACCTTCAGAGATTTGTGCACATATACCCTCAGGTCTCTCTGTTCCTGCAACCTCTTTAGAATTGTATCATTTAGTTTATATTGCCACTCCTCGTTCCCCCTGCCAAAATGTATCATTATATTTCTTAATGCTAGAAACTATGGTCTGGATTTTCCTCCACCATCCCACTAGAAATTGAGAAAGATAGCAGCAGAAATGATGGGAAAATGGGACGGTGACACTGACATCTTACGTCACCCACCGCGGTGATGACCTGGATTTCCCTGCTCTTGCCCCCAACGGGATCAGCATCGCGGCCCCCCTCCCCCCGCCATTTCCTTCTTACCACTGCTCCCCAGGACCATCTGATGGAAAAGGACTGTAGGTCCAGAGTGTTAGTGGTAATGGCCCCAATGTCTACAAGTGGACCGAGTGGGCCAAGTGGAGACCTCCTTTCTCTCCAATTTGGCTCCCAGCGTTCACCTTTGCAGGTCATGACCTCCAGTTAAGGCCACTGCAGCTCGTTCTTGGGGGGATCTTTTGCCCTTTTAAAGGTCCCTCGCCGCTGCTTCAGAAGAAGCAGCAGCCCTGGCATGCTGTCTCTCAGTGGCAGGAACCCACACTGCGAGGCCAATGAACCCCCTCCCGCCCCCACCCCCCCCAGCCCAGGAAAATGGGTCGGTGTTGCAGCGGAGTCAGAGGGAGGGGTGGAAGTCCCACCCCGACATCAGCAAGAAAACCCAGGCCCTGTCCCTTTCAATGGAGCTGGCAATAATGAGGTTAAAATACGACACATCCCCATTGGCACTGTGGCATTCTCCAGACCCCACACGCTACAATTCCCAAAGCCTTCACAATGCAGACCTACCAACATGATTCCCTTGAAGCCCTAAGCCATAAGCATTCTAACCTCATTATTACAAACCCATGGTGACCAGCAAAGTAGTTAGGAGATCATCTGACTGAGATTTAAGCTCCTCTACGGACTATAATGGAGCTTTAGTTGGGGGGAGGGAAAATTACAATAATAAGTTTGTAATGACAGAGGCTGCAAAATCATGGTTCCAATACCACTAAAAATGCTGAAGCATGCAAAGTAACTGAGGCTGCAATGACATCTTTAATCAAACTTCCTTTATACCCCTTCCCCTCCCCAATAAAATTCCACGTAGACGACAAAAATACCAACCTTGCTCAGGAAACTAGACATTTCTCATGCCTCTTAGATCCAGGTATGTTACAATAGCCACACCTCCCTGGGTCCAAGCTAGGGTTGCCAACCCTCCAGGGTTGCCCTGGAGTCTCCAGGAATTATAAACAATCTCCAGGACAACGCTGCGAGCAAAACCTGAGAGAAAAATAATAGGGGCGTTGAAACAAATTGTATTTTTCATTTTCGTCTATTAGTTCGAAAAATATTGGAGAAGGATAAAAAGGGCCGTTTAACCGGGGGTGGGGGGGATGCCGTTGGAGGCGGGAGGTCATGTGATGGAACCTCCAGGGATTTATCCAACCAGAGTTGGCAACCTTAGTACAAGCTCACTATGATTGTACCTCCTCTCCAGGCCAAGCTACTTTGCTTGGAGCCAGATCTCTAGTACCAGTTGGCACTTCGTGGAAGTCACCAGCACCTCTACAGAAGGAAGCAGGAATAGAACTTACATTTATAATTGCACCTTTCACTCCGCAGAATGTCCCATGCAGAATGCAGCCAATGAATTATATTTGAAGTGTAGTCACTGTTTGTGTGTGGGCAAACACAGCATCCAATTTGCACATATCAAGGTCCCACAAATAGCAATGATTTGAATGACCAGGTATTTGGATGGTGTTGGTTCAAGGATAAATATTGGCCAGAATATTGGGAGAACTCTCCTGCTCTTCATACATCCATGTGAGAGGGCAGACAAGGCCTAGGATTAATGTCTCATTCAAAAGGCAACACCTCCAACAGTGCAGCATTCCCTCAATCCTGTACTGGAGCGTCAGTCTGAATTACATGTGGAGTGGGGTTTGAACCCCCAACCTTCTGACTTAGAGGTGTGAGTGCTACCCCTGAGCCAAGGCCAACTCGTGGTATCTTTTATATCCGCTTCAGATGGCAGACGAGGCCTCAGTTTAACACCTCGTCTGAAAGATGGCACCCCTGACAATTTCATTTCCTTGGCTCAGAGTCACTGAGGCAATTTAAAAATAAAACAGTCCATCGCTTTGTGTAATTTCAGTACTCGTAACTTGAAATCTGCATAGTGAAAAGTCAATATGACCTTACTATTATTATATTTATCAATAGAATTATATAGTACAGAAGGAGGCTATTCGGCCCATCATGCCTGTGCCGGCTCTTTGAAAGAGCTATCCAATTAGTCCCACTCCCCCGCTCTTTCCCCATAGCCCTGAAAACTTTTCCTATTCAAGTCCAAAACTAAAAGATACAAATATAACATAGTTACTAATAAATCCAATAAGGAATTCAGGAGAAACTTCTTTACCTAGAGAGTGGTTAGAATGTGGAACTTGCTACCGTAAGGAGTAGTTGAGGTGAATAGCATAGATGCATTTAAGGGGAAGCTAGATAAACACATGAGGGAGAAAGGAATTGAAGGATATGCTGATAGGGTTAGATGAAGTAGGGAGGGAGGAGGCTCATGTGGAAGTAGACCAGTTGGGCTGAATGGCCTGTTTCTGAGCTGTAAATTCTATATAGTTCCATGTAAGTATTTATCCATTTCCCTTTTGAAAGTTACTGTTGAATCTACTTCCACCACTCTTTTCAGGCAGAGCATAATTTAAACCCAAGATGTTAATGCAATATTGTCTGCATGTGAGTTTTCAGTTGAGGTCTTTGCATTGTGTTATTTGACGGCATCTGTTAACTTAAAACGAAAGATTAATTTTGAGGGTTTTTTTTTGCCAGAAGCACAGAGATGTGTGCCTGCTGCGTTTTAGTCACGCTTTAGATTTCAAAAATAGTTGGTATAGTGCACTAGGTGGCCTTCATGTGGGGGGGAGGCCAGGCATCTGCCATATGTCCTGAGCAGTGAGGAGGGTCCTGGTGGCAGTCTTCAGTTCCACCATTATAAAACCCTGATAATTATGGTACATACCTCATGACCAAAATTATCATTCTGTCATTGACTGCGGGAAATTGGACATCTCTAATTATAGAAATACGACAAACTGATTTTTAAAAAAAAATCCCTTGCATTATTTAGGGTATGGTAAATTCTCAGCTATGTTTTAACCATTTGTTAACCCAGTCTAGTTTCATAGCATCTAACAGTACAGAAGGAGACCATTCGGCCCATCGTGCCTGTACCAGCCCACTGAAAGAGCTATCCAATTAGTACCGCTCCCTTGCTCTTTCTCCATGGCCCTGCAATTTTTCCTCTAGTGGGAAAAGAAATCAGATAAACCCATTTTTAGATGGTAATTTTAGTTTTGAGTTAGAATCTTAAGCTTGTGAGGCTAATTTGAGGATCCTAAAAGTAGAATTTTTAAACTATTTAAAAAAATGCAAATTTTTAAAAACATTTTTAAATGTCTAAACTATGTAAGAGTAGGAATAGACTGGATGCCAGGTGGTTCTTCTTTTCCCAGAGGGTAGTGAGCCTCTAGAATGCGTTGCTGGCTGGTGTTGTGGGTGCTGACTCTCAAGAGGGAGCTGGACTGGTTCTTGTCTGGGGCAGAGATCTCATCATATAGAAGATAAGTGTCTTTATGGATAACACTTGGTCCATGTGATCTCCTGGACTGGTTTCAATCACCCGAGGGGTGTCGGAGAGGAATTTTCCAGAGTATATTTTCCCTTGTCGGCCCTGGGTTTTTCTCTCTTTTTGCCCCTCCCAGGAGATGACATGCCCAAGGGGGAGGGTGGGGGAGGAGAGTCTAGTCACGATGCTCCAGCAATCATGCTATGGGGCAGGCTTTATGGGCCAGCTGGTCTCTTCCTGTCTTGTCAATTTTGTATGTTCGTATGATCCTTTATTAGCAGCTTGTTCTCAATATTGTTTAATGGGAATTAGGTTAGCAGCCAGATGCTGAAATGGCAGCTTTCGGTGTCTTTAACCCTCTGTCGGCACTGGCTAACATGTTTAAAGAGAGCATTAACAAACAAAAAACATTGGTCCTGAAATTACACCATGAGATATTAGTATACAGATGCTTGATAAGTACATCCTCAATTCCTCTGTCAGGTTTTTTAGCATGGGCATTAACCAGTTAAAAATGATTAAAGCTTGTGTTAAATCAATGGAGAGAGGAGTTTCAGGCAAAAGCATTCAGTGTTAGGATTCGGTGGTGTAATCCCAGGGCCTTTGTGTTAGCCTTTTTTGAAATCAGTCTGTAAACTGAGAGCATTTCTTGCGTGTTGCCTGAGAATTCATATTGTTCTGTTTGCAATTAGTTTTTGCTTTAATTGATATTTATTGAAATATCCTGAAAACATACGGATTCTGAGTCGTTTAAAATAAAATGGGGGAGTGGGGTGTCTTATTTTTGCATAAAAGCCGCCAAAGCAGAAGGGGAACAGCACTACCCAAATACACAAAGCCCTACACAATTGGGGTCACAGTGAGAGTTCTGCTGTTTTATAAGATCTACTGTAATAAAGAAACATCTGAACTAACTGAAAATCCCAGATGTACCTTTATTAAAAGAATAGAGCAGAGATTGCCCATGACCTAGAAATGTCTTAAGTTCAGGTTACCTGTACATTCAAATCATGTTTTAACTAAAACAAAACAATTTTTAAGTAAGTACTGTGTTTCATTACGAGGATTTGATATATACTTTTTTGGTTTCAAATGAATACCTTATGAATGGATTTACAGCAGGGAAAATGATATTTCTTAAGAGTAATATTTATTAGGACTGTAATTCATTAGTTAGTCAGAGAGAAGTTCGTGTTTCTATTCCCTTTCCTGCCTTTTTCGCGAGGTGACTACGCGGTGGTCCATCACGTACACTGATGTGTGGCTTGTGAGTTAATTCAAACACAATGGCCTCGATTTTTACGAGGGGGGTGGTGGGAAGGGTGCGAGGGAGGCTACCGGCCTCCCTCACACCCTTCGCACCACAAGTCGGGGAGGTGGAGGCCCGGCCGATCTTAACGGCAAGACCTCATTTAAATAAACCTTTCCAGTGTCCCGTCCGACACCCGGCCAGATTGACTAGCTGGCCGGCGGTGGGGAGTGGGAATTTAGCAGCAGGAAGCCGCAGCCGGGGACCTGTGGAAACAGACCCTGGCAGTTAGAGGGGTGGAGAGGGGGGGGGGGGGGTGGAATCTTTGGTGAATGGGTAGGAATAGTAGGCACAGCCCTGGGCCGGCTGAAATAGGAACACTTCGGGAAGATGATCGGCTAAAGGGAGGCTGTGGCCGCGATCGGCTGAAGTGGGAGAGGGGATGTGGGGTCTGACTGCAATCAGTGGGGTGGGGGGGTAGCCAGGGGAAGGGGATGCCCAAGGATTCAATGTGGGGCCTGGAGGAGCACAAGAAGTTCAGAGACGGGCAAAGTTCTAAAACTTACCAGGGCCTCTTCTGACCAGTCGGCTACTGGTCTCCCCCGTATGCTTAGCACCCTCCCTCAGAAAAATTGAGGCCGTTTTGTTGCTGCTGCCGTGGGTCTCCCCATGTTGACATCATCGGGCCATGACTTTTGAATCCTAAGCAGGTCCCCCTTACTTTTATTGGGGGCCTTGTCCACAGAATCACCGCCGTAAATATTACGTTGGCCAGGAACGCGGAGCCTTGAAGACGGGATCTACACATTTAGGATTTTAACCCCTGCCTGCCCGTCTTGGTGGATGTGGGGGGTTAAAATCGTGGCCAAGGTATTACTCATGGAAAGCTACGGTGATGTCGGGACCTGAGTATCACGAGTGAAGTCAAACATTTGACACTGCATGGAGCAGTCATGATTTCATCCGTATGCTGACCCAGGCCCGTGATCCCCCATCATGATTCTAGCATGGCCCAGTCAGCAGTGCGCTTTGGGAGGTCCTGAAGTCATGAAAGGCGCTCGACAAATGCAAGTTCTCTCTTTTACTCTGGCCTCTGGGTCAGGAGATTGTAGGGTAGGTTTTCCGATTTGGAAAGGCCAATGTTTGGACATAAAGTGGGCGTTATCAATCAGAACATTGATGGCGGTCACTTCCACCAATTTCTCATCCTACTTAGAATTACATTACATAGAATTTTACAGCACAGAGACAGGCCATTCGGCCCAACAGTTCTATGCTCCACACAAGCCTGATCAATTTTGGGATGGAAATTGTACTGGGTGAAGGAATGCAGCCACCAGTATGTGGACAGATGCCTGTCAACCAGGCCAAAACAACATCTTAACATCAAGCACTCTATTTTCCATCACTTCTGCCAGCTTAGCGTTGGTTCCATTGACTGTCCAGATGAATTGGTTGCCCAGGGTTAAAGAACCCAGTGAGAAGACTGCCAAATTGTCCTTAACCATTTCTTCTCTTTGTTTGTTCAAGTTCCTGTTGTGACTTCAGTTTCCTGTACTTTTGCTCCAATTGCGCTACAATGGGTTTCCCCGTGGGAATCGGTCTTTTTGAAGAGAGAAAAGAAAGGCCAACGGGTCAGGCTGTACCAGAGGTGCTCAGCACTCACCCGCCTGTAGTCCCCCCCTTCCCAACCAAAATCTACAGGCAGAGGCGCATGTACCTGCATTTGCCTGTGGAGACTCGATTTGGAAAGGACGCTGAGACAGAGCTATGCCACGTACTCCAACCAGAGTTGTAGCCAAACTCCTCCGGTGCTGTGGCTGCTTGTCGAGGTCATAACCACCCTTAACTTTTATGCTTCAGGATTATTCCAGGCTTCCACTGGGGACATCAGCAACCACAAGTCAATCAGCTGTCCATAAATATGTAAAGCAAGTGACCACCGACAGCAACGCGAGAGGGTTCGCAATTCTATAGAGAGGCAGGATTCACGGAGGTGCAGTCAGTTGTAGATTGTACCCCTGTGGCACTGCAATGCTGCATCACACATTGCTGCTACCTACATGAATAGGAAGGGATTCCACTCTCTATGTTCAGCTTGTTTGTGACCACCAGCTTCAGATTATGGAAGTCCATGCTCACTTCCCGAGCACTTGCCACAATGCTTTCATTTTAAGACAGTCAGCCGTCCCATCAATATTTGATTCACAAAGGCATCTCTCCTGAGATTTCTCAGATATCCTCTCGAGCCATGGCTACTTCCTACCTCGCCATGTCCAGCACCCTTCACGGCCTCCCTTCCCAGATACCCAGTCTGCCCCCTCTGTCAATGGAACCAAAGAGAATTACAACCTAACAAATGAGTTAACCTCCCCATCCGAACTTAATTTTTGATAATCCAATCATTCCAAAAGATATCCTTTCCAAGCATCCCATTGCCCCCTCAAATATTTCAGAATTAGTCTAACTGGATTTGTAGGGATAATTACAACTTACATTGCATTTTGCTTTGTCTTGCATAATGCAGTGGGAATTTCCAGAGTGAACAGAAAATTTTAGTTTTGTTTTCATTAAGGATTGAGTCATGGTCCCCATCTAACCCTAAATTTAAAAAATGTTGACTGTGACAGATTTTGACTCATTATCATTCACTGTTTAGATGCTGAATGTGACTGAATGTTTATCTGTCCGAGGGCAGGTTCTTGCTCCAACTTTTTACAGGCACCCCTTTGCTGGATATAAGAACATAAGAAATAGGAGCAGGAGTAGGCCATACGGCCCCTCGAGCCTGCTCCGCCATTCAGTCAGATAATGGCTGATCTTCGACCTCAACTCCACTTTCCCGCCCGATCCCCATATCCCTTGATTCCCCTAGAGTCCAAAAGTCTATCTATCTTAGCCTTGAATATACTCAATGACTCAGCATCCACAGCCCTCTGGGGTAGAGAATTCCAAAGATTCACAACTCTCTGAGAGATGAAATTCCTCCTCATCTCAGTCTTGAATGGCTGACATCTTACTCTGCGACTGTGCCCCCTAGTTCTCGACTCTCAAGCCAGGGGAAACAATCCCTCAGCATGTACCCTGTCAAGCCCCCTCATAATCTTATATGTTTCAATGAGATCACCTCTCATTCTTCTAAACTCCAGAGAGTATAGGCCCATTCTATAGGGGAGCTCTCTGGAGAGCTCAACGAAGGTAATCCCTAGAAAACGAGGCAGCAACCAACTTAGTCAGAGTCAGAAGGCTGTTGGTTCAAGTCCCATCCCAGAGACTTGGCATATAATCTAAGCTGACATTTCAGTGCAGTACTGAGGGAGTGCTGGACTGTTGGAGGTGCCGTCTTTCGGATGAGACGTTAAACTGAGGTCTCCGTCTGCCCCCTCAGGTGGACGTAAAAATTCCCATGGCATTATTTCGAAGGAGAGCAGTGGCATTCTCCCCGGTGTCCTGGCCAATATTTATCCCTCAAACACCTAAAACAGATTATCTGATCATCATCACGTTGCTGTTCGTGGGACCTTGCTGTGTGCAAATGGCTGTCGCGTTTCCTACATTACAACAGTAACTACATTTCAAAACAGTACTTCATTGGCTGTAAGGCACTTAGGGGCATCCTCAGGTCATGAAAGGCGCTTATATCAACGCAAATTCTTTCTTTCTTGAGTAAAGGGCTGGGTTGGCCAGGGTAGGTGTTTGGGTAATGGCCTAGATGAGCTAGGCCGGGTGCTAGGATAGTGGTTCGATTCGGTTTGAACCATGCCAGCAGCTCGAGTGATGGGCTGGTCTGAACTGGACCAGGACCAGGCCAGCCGCTGCAGCAATGGGTTGTGCTGAGATGGGCCGAGCCAAGGTCGTGGCCTAAAGTTGAGAAAAGTCATCCTGCAGAAGCTAAGATCGTGAATGGGAAGACTGCAGTGCGGGCTGGAAAAAATTCACCCTACTTTCAGGAACTCTACTTTCACCTGTAGCAGTCTGCCTCAACCATCTGATAACAGCTTCGAGTCAAAATATTATGCTTCACCAGCCTTAGGCTTGCCTTTGTTCAGGATGCCAAACAACTTTTATGTGGAATTTTGGGGAACTTCAACAAACTAATTATTTGCATGTTTTGTATATCTGTGTGCGCGCGCGGGTATTTTTATATATAATAATGTAGTATATAAATGAAAGGAGTATTGTGCTGATTTTGTTGATTAAGTTGAAATGCAGCTTGTGTAGGTTAAAATAAAAAAACAAAAGTGCTACTTTCTTCTTTTTTGAAAATAGTTGTTGCAGAAATATAGTTCTCAAAGGTGCAGTAAATAAAGATAAATGGTGATTGTTTTCCTGTCCTGTCTCTGCTGCTTTATAGCTTCCCCACGTTAAGCAGCGGTTCCCCTGAACCAAGAACATATTAGTATGAGTGCTTGGGAATTGGAAACTGCCAGTGACTGACAATTTACTGTGTGATAGCTAAATTAATTGCGTTTTAACAAGAAAAATATAGAAGCTGTGGAAGGTGATGGCTGTTGCGATTTACCGCACATCAATACAGAGGAAATCTCTAAATTATTTGACCCATTGACACCATCTTAGTGAGCACTTTCCAGTCAGTGCTCTACTGTGTCTAGTTGAGCTCACAGCGTGATCGAGACGGGTTCGTTTATTTTTTTTATATACAATGCAACAATTTTAGGTTTCTCCTCTCCAGTTTTCTTTTACCCTCCCTTCTCCAGCAGGCACTGAATCTTGCAGGGGTACAGTATTGTGACCACTGGCAACCATCCAGTACCTTGTCCATGTGACGCATAATTTACAGCATAGAAACAGGCCATTCAGCCCAACTGATCTGTGCCGGTGTTTGTGCTCCACACGAGCCTCCTCCCACCCTATCTGCATATTTTTCATGTCGCAGTTTAGATGATAACAGTGTCGGTATGCTATTTGACCATAGAAGGCATCACAGAACAGCCTGATCCTCTTCTCCCCCTCAATGTCCACTTTCCAGGGAGAGTCACAGAGTAGCAATCAGGAATGTAAACCCTACCTGTGTTTTTTTTCCTCTCCCTAGCTCAGGGTGCCAAGGGCCATTTGTAGTGCTCCAATTGTTGCCTGAGCTGAGGAGCCTTGGTGCAGTTTGTAGCACTCTCTGGCCGCTGAGTCAGAAGGGTGTGGGTTCAAGTCCAACTCTACAGACTTGAGCACATAATCTAGGCTGACACTCCCAATGCAGTACTGAGGGAGTGCTGTACTGTCGGAGGTTCTGTTTTTTTGGATGAGACGTTGAACCGAGGCCCCATCTGCCCTTTCAGGTGGACGTAAAAGATCCCATGGCCACTATTTCGAAGAAGAGCAGGGGAGTTCTCACCAGTGTCCTGGCCAATATTTATCCCTCAACCAACATCACTAAAACAGATTATCTGATCATTTATTTAATTGCTGTTTGTGGGACTTTGCTGTGTGAAAATTGGCTGCTGCATTTCCTACATTATAACAGTGACTATACTTCAAAAGTACTTCATTGGTTGTAAAGCACTTTGGGACATCCTGAGATTGTAAAAGGCGCCGTATAAATGCAAGTTCTTTCATCTTCCCACCTGTGGAGCCTTCCCCACCCACATCCCAGTGCATGCCCTAGTGTTTTCTGACTCAGGCCTCTTGTGCATGATCCCCTCGCTGTGCTCCATAGGGGCAGAGCCTTCAGCCATCTTGGTTCTAGTTTCTCAACCTCCCTCCCCAGATCCCTTGACCACTGCCTTCAAAACCTTATTCGAAACCTCTCTCTTCGAAGTGCCCCATTTCCTAAAAGCGCTGCTCCCTCACTAATGCATCAGAGTGTCGGCCTAAATTTTGCACTCAACTTGTGTTGTGGAGCTCAAACCCACGAACCTTCCGGCTCAGAGACACCAACTGAAGCAAGGCGACAGTGATGGCATTAAGCCCGCATTGAGGTGCAGTTCCACTGGCTTGGTATCAGTCCAGACCTGTTTCTGGGCCCAGTGCCCGAATCAGGACGGAGTCTTGCTCCACTACATTCTGTAGTCACGTCAGGCCGTGACTCCAGATATACTCTACAGCTTTAGTGCACCGAAGCTAAGGTTGCAGCGTAAATGCATCTTGAAGGGTTAATGTACTGCGTTAGCCATTGTACCAATGTTTAAACAGAACCTTATACAGCTATTTGTTGCATGAGCAGTAAACATAGCAAAACACGGTGGTGGGACATGCCGTCTTTCTTTATATGTCTGTACAGCTGCTCCTCAATAGTCATTATAAATGTTGGAAGAAACCACATGGAATTTAATGAGGACACCGCAGCCTGCTGGAAAGGATATTGTGTGGACATTTTCACATTCGTCACCCAGATGGGCACCAACTACACTCCGCTGGCAAGAAAGATTAAAACTCGGTAGTATGAACGGTGGCCTGAAGGACCATCGTAGTTTTTGATTAGAGTGTCACAGGTATCGTGTTTAACAGCACAGTGGCCAACGGGATTCTTGATGTTGGCTAACTGTGCAGTGCAAGTTCTCCTCTACTTCATGCAAGGGGTTAACTCAGGATACTCCAATGTAATGAGTACACAAGACAGATTGTGGTTTGCAAATAATGAGCACGGAGGAGGACAATTTTGAAACAAGTCACAATGTTGCAATTTCATTTTCTACTTCTGTTTCAGTCACAAAAACTATTCGCAACAGGTTTGTGATCGCAGTAGATTTTTAAGTCCTGCATTCGTACATTTCTGTTTCCCCCATCCTCACTCCCGTGACAGAAAAAGCTTTGGTGGCATTTATTTTCCTGTTGATTTTCCCTCCCCGCCCTCACCCTGGGCTACTTTAAATTCAAACTAAAGAAAAAGTTGTCGCAAAACCTAGGTCGGTAATACTTTGATCTCAGTTGGAGGTAAGCCATTGAGAGTTACAAGAGATTGTCAAAGAGGGACACTTGTAAACCATCAACAGCTCCAAGGAATTCGCTGCTCCCTGGGCCAGCCATTTTTTTTCTGCGATTTCAGCTCACGTACCTTGTCACTGAATCAAATCCTAAACAATAGTGATAACACTGCTTGGATATCAGGAGTAGCTTTGTTACTGTCACGATCTTACATGCAACTAAATTAATTTAACAATATTAAATACTTTTTTCTTTAAAAACCTCTTTTCTTCCTTATTATTTCTTTCTTTCTTTCTTCTGCACGTGGAATTGTAGAATGTTAGAAGAGGCCATTCTGCCCGAATCTCTGCAAGTGCTTTTCTTCACATAATCTGCCCAGCCACATGCTCCTGTAAAACCAGTTCACGGCATTTATGGCTCTTGGCCCTATTTGAGCTTGAACTCTTTATTCGAAATCTAGATAACAATCTTACCTGTTCCCCTTGCCTCTTCCATGCTTCCCCTTCGTATTCGAGACCAGTCCCCAGTTGTGTCAAAACCGGCTTGAACATTACGGGTTAGATTTTCCTCTTTTGCACTTGGGTGTTAAATAATCACCTGGGCGGAATGGATAGAGGAAAATCAGATGGGGAGGGTCAGTTGCTTGTAACAGAGCCCCCCCCCCCAGTATTCTGTTGATTTTAATTTCATGTGCTCAGGCGGGCTGCATGGCCTGATTCTCCTCCATACGCTCTGCCCAGGCGGTTGTCTAACGCCCAAGGACAAAAAAGCAAAATCTGCCCTTACTTTGGTATTTTGCATTGAGTGGCACCTCAAGAATGTAGTCTCGCACCGATTGCAGTTATACTGCATGCACTGTAATCACAAGAGTTAAAGTTTGCCGGCATAGGCACGATGGGCCAAATGGCCTCCTTCTGTGCTGTATTATTCTATATACAACCCACAGAGTCAGTAAGGCATTACTAGCACTTACATTCACTAGAATGGTATCAGGGATAAGTGACTTCAGTTATGTGGAAAGACTAGAGAAGCTGGTGGTGTTCTCCTTAGAGCAGAGAAGGATAAAGGGGGGGATTTAATAGAGGTGTTCAAAATCATGAGGGGTTTTGATAGTGTGGATAGAGTGAAACTGTTTCCACTGGCAGGAGGGTTGGTAACCAGAGGACACAGATTTAAGATAATTGGCGAAAGAACCAGAAGGGAGATGAATTTTTTTTAAGCAGCGAGTTGTTATGATCTGGAATGCACTCCCTGAAAGGGTGGTGGAAGCAGATTCAATAGTAACTCTGAAAAGGGAATTGGATACATACTTGAACAGGAAAGAACAAGGGCCGTTCAGCGATGATGTCAGGAAGCTTCTTCACACAAAGTATAATGGAAACCTGGAACTCTCTCCCCCAAAAAGCTGTTGAGGCTGGGGGTCAATTGAAAATTTCAAAACTGATATTGATAGATTTTTGTTTGGCAAGGGTATTAAGGGTTACGGAACCAAGGCGGGTAGATGGAGTTAAGATACAGATCAGCCATGATCTAATTGAATGGCGGAACAGGCTCGAGGGGCTGAATGGCCTGCTCCTGTTCCTATGCTCTTAAGTAGTGTTCTCCCCTCCTCTCCCAAAGGCATAGCACGTGCTGAGGTACAGTTCCATGGGTGCCGGCAGCTCTTGGGTACTTTGCCCTGGTGAACTATTCTTAAATGTAGCAATCAGAAGCAGGCAACCTGTCTGAGGGGGCCCAGTTGTAGCAGCCCAACCTCTGCCGCGGGTGAGACCAGTTAACTCAGTGCAGATCTAGCACCTTCTGGTTTGCATGGCTTTAGTGCTACACCGGAAAGGGTTTGTCCCACTGGGCTATCAGTGGAGCTGAGAACATAGTGTTTATGGACAGTACAGGTTTCTCCCACTTGGATCAAGTGGCGCCAATATGATTAAAATGCAGCAAACGTTGCTGCTGATTTACTAGTATTAGTACTTCTGTAATGAGACACAGTAGACCACTGACAGGCAAGCATTTCCTCATCCATTAAATCTAAGACTGGTGAGACCCATTGAACCCATTTAGAAAGTAATACTATAATTCAGATTAGTAATATATAGTCTGTTAATGAGATTCCATTCCTGTTGCAGGCATTCAGAAGCTGGGTTCAAACAGCCAATAATAATCCAACCTGTGATAGCATTCCCTTTCATGTACTTCAGTCTTAAAATAAGGTTGAATATAGTCAAGAAAGACAAGAGTAGGCCTATAGGAATGGACAAATGGGTTCACCTATAAACTACGTAAATTATAGTTTTAGATTATTTTTCTAAATACATGTATATTTATATTTTAAGAAGATTTGCTTTTGACAATCTTGAACAATTTCAGACAGAGTTTAATTCTTTAAAAAAGCAGGTGCCCAAAAGCGTGGTCAAAGAGGTAGGTTTTAAGGAACATCTTAAAGGAGGAGAGAGAGGTGGAGAGATTTAGAGAGGGAATTCCAGAGCTTAGGGCCTAGGCAGCTGAAGGCACGGCCGCCAATGGTGGGGCAAAGGTACCAGAATTGGAGGAGCGCAGAGATCTCAGAGGGTTGTAGGGCTGGAGGAGGTTACAGAGATAGGGAGGGGCAAAGCCATGGAGGGATTTGAACACAAGGATGAGAATTTTAAAATCGAGGCGTTGGGGGATCAAACAACAAGAACTGGCATTTAAATAGCTTTGCTGAACACCTCCGCTCTGTCCGCAATCGTGACCCTGACCTGCCAGCTGCTTGCTATTTTAAATCCCTGTCCCACTCCCACTCTGACCTGTCTGTCCTCGGCCTCTTACACTGTTCCAATGAAGCTCGAGGAACAGCATCTCATCTTTCGTTTGGGCACTTTACAACCCTCCAGTCGCAACATTGATTTCAATAACTTCAGATCATAACCACTGCTCCCATTTTTTCGGCCAGCCAGTGATGGTAATGGTTCTGCTGTTGCCATTCACAGCTACTCCTGATCAATCTTTTGTTTCTTCACCCATCCCATTATCACCCACCTTGCTTTGCACCATCATCCCTTTTGTCATTTAATCACTCTTGTCCTTTACTCTATCACACACCTTCTATTTTGTTATTTCCTCCCTTCCCCCCCCCCCTTTCCCTGGCTTTGTACTTGCGTAAAAACTTTAACCCTTTAACATCTTCCAGTTCTGATGAAAGTTCTTCGACCTGAAACATCAACTCTATTTCTTTCCCCACAGATGCTGCCTGACTTGCTGAGCTTCTCCAGCATTTTCTGTTTTTATTTCAGATTTCCAGCACCCGCAGTATTTTGCTTTTGATTTGGCATTTAAATAGTGCTTTTAACATAGTAAAACGTCCCAAGACACCTCACAGAGGTGTAAAATAACTGTTGACTTGTAGTAGGAAAAGAGGTAGCGAGGCAGAGGGGTTTGGAGAGAGAGTTCCAGATTATGGAGCCAAGATGGCTGAAGGGTCTGCCATCAAAGATGGTTTTGCTTTACCATAAAATTAATTGAGAGTGAACAGCAACGCATTACAGCTCCACTGTGATATCCCATGGAGTACTAGGCCGTGCTTTCATAGCCACAGATCCCCAGCCTACTTCAGCCCTGCCATCGTGGGAGGCATCAAGCAGAAGCCAAGTGTTTGCCCATAGGGAGAGAGAGAAAGTCAAAAAATGAGCCATTCTGCTCTGCTCATTTGCATCTTGTAGCAGCTGGTAGGGACCTGGTTGCAAGTTTTTTTTTTATATTCATTCTTGGGATGTGGCCATCGCTGGCAAGGCCAGCATTTATTGCCCATCGCTAGTTGCCCTTGAGAAGTTGGTGGTGGGCCTTCATCTTAAACCACTGCAGTCTGTGCAGTGAAGGCGCTGCTACAGTCACTTAATATATTTAAGAAGGAGATAAATAGATTTCTATTCACAAGGGGTATGGGGAGAGAGCAGGAATATGGTATTGAGATACAGGATCAGCCATGATCATATTGAATGGCGGTGCAGGCTCGAAGGGCCGAATGGCCTACTCCTGCTCCTATTTTCTATGTTTCTATGTTTCTATAACAGTGCTGTTGGGAGGGAGTTCCAGGACTGTGACCCAGTGACGATGAAGGAACGGAGATATGCATCCAAGTCAGGATGGTGTGGGGAACTTGGAGGTGATAGTGTTCCCATGTGCCTGCTGCCCTCGTCCTTCTAGGCGGTAGAGGTCATGGGTTGGGGAGTTCTTGCCTGTCCTCTCATGGAGTAATAGTGAAAGATCAGAGAAAGAACTACAGGGGGAAATGAAGAGAGAATATAAATACCTTCAAAAATAGATTAGGAGAAACGCAAAGAATTGCATTTGTTATTGTGGTTAAATAGACCAGTTAAACTACATATTGTATGATAAAGCAAAGTAGTTCCAGATACTCCTCAATGTAGAATATGAAGTAGACCTCCAGTGTGAGGCGTCCAATTGCAATTTAGAGAATATACAACAAGAACAGCCCAAGGGGGAGCAGGCATCACACCACCTCAGCTTCCCTAACTTTTAAAAGTTCTCACATGATGCAACTTTGATTTTTTTCACCTTGTGAATGTCAGCAGAGAGCTGCTTGTCCTGTCGACTTTCTAACATTAAAATTTAACCGGCATTCTAATGCAGTTGAGTGGAGCTTTGCACTTGCCCAGAGCCCGTCTTTTCCCGACCAGAGAGCAATGTCGGTCTGGCGGTATAACTCAGATCTACCAGCCCTGCCTCACTCTTGATCAGGTAACAGCCTCAAACTAGGGTTGCCAGCCCTCCAGGATTGTCCTGGAGTTTCCAGGAATTGAAGATTAATCTCCAGGACACTGCTGCGAGCAAAATCATAGAGGCGTTAAAAAAATTCTGGGTTTTTTTCATTTTCTTCGAACACTTCAGTTTATTAGTTATGAAAATATTGGAGATGGAGAATAAAGGATGTTTGACAGGACAGTCAAGAATCATCCAATTGGTTAATGAAGAGTCCTTATGCTTTCCAATTGGCCATGGGAAGGCGGGGCATCGCGAGGATGGACGTGTTGGGCGACCAACAGCGGGAGTATGGGGGCGGGACGGTTGGAGGCAGGAGATCATGTGATGAAACCTCCAGGAATACATCCAACCAGAGTTGGCAACCCTACCTCAAACTGCTATTTGTAGAATAACTGTGCCTTTAAAGCATAAAAAGGTCATTTTTTTCCTTTTAATTTTGATACAGTGAGGCTACTGTAGCTCTGAAGAGGTTAACAGTTTGCTCCCTCTGGAAATCATGATGTCAATTGAATTTAGAATAAATCAGTTAATCTCGTTTAATCTTTTGCCATGTGTTTCTAGTTATTACACAAACTCAGATGATTAATTTGTGTGATTTCAGAAAATCCCTTTTCCTCATTAAATAATTTATTGTATCTGATGTTGTTACTGCAGAGAGACTGAGTTCAAGTTCCCTTCTCGATTCTAATTCACGGAAACCGAAGCTCAAATTTTGTTTTTAAGTTATTGCAGTGAACAGTGAGAGCTGCCACTTAAATCCTAAGCTATGCAGCCACAACAGCCACCATGCAGTAACCACATCTTTTTTTTATTTTCTTTAATTTGATGGCATTCGCTAGCTGTTGGCTCGAAAAAGCCTTTCAATTAAACCACCCCACCAGTGGGGTGGCGAAGTGGGGGGGGGTTGGGGGCGCGGGTGGGCGAAGGGAGGTAAAACGGCTCTGAAAGGTCTTCACACGTGTACATTAGATTTAGAAGGCTCCCAGAAGAGAGATAGGATTTCTGTCATATTACAACTCACGCATTTGAGAAGTAAATTTTGCCATGTTTGTGTGGGAATTGGACAGGCTCAGTTGTAGTAACGGCTGCCACACACACACACCCCGCCCCCCCCACACACACACACACACACACCCATATGCCAACACACATACACACACCCCCACACACACACCCACACACATACGCCAACACACACACACACACACACACACACACATATGCTCAAAATCATGAAGGGTTTAGATAAAGTAAATAAAGAGAAACTGTTCCCATTGGCGGAAAGGTCGAGAACCACAGGACACAGGTTTAAGGTGATTGGCAAAAGAACCAAAGGCAACATGAGGAAAAACCTTTTTACACAGCGAGTAGTTATGATCTGGAATGCACTGCCTGAAAGGGTGGTGGAAGCAGATTCAATCGTGGCTTTCAAAAAGGAATTGGATAAATACTTGAAGGGAAAAACTTTTCAGGGCTACAGGGAAAGAGTGGGGAAATGGGACTAACTGGATTGCTCTTACAAAGAGCCAGCGTGGGCTTGATGGGCCGAATAGCCTACTTCTGTGCTGTAATTCATTCTATGATTCCATGCCAACTCACACACCAAAACTCACACACACATACACCCAACACACACTGACACACGCACACATATACACACCAACACACACACACACACAAACGCACACATACGCTAACACACACACAGGCCAACACACACACACGCCAACACTCACACACCGACAAAAACACATACACCAACACGCACACACTACATACATGCACGCATACTACACACGCACACGCACACAACGCTGCAGGTCTATGCCATATTATGCTTCTTAAAGACTGCATCTCTGAATGGAAGTAAGCTTAAGCGGCAGATGTTTGTCTTCTAGCCTCTTGCTTTGTACTCTTTGTGCAGACGATCTGGATCCACTGAAGAAATAATCAGGGGAAAATTGTATCAAAATGTTCCATTCCACACCACTGACATCCTCCATCTTAATGAGCACAAAAATTGATTAATAAACATATTTTAAAAGGAATGAGTTGATGGGTAATGCTGATACTGATTTAGAACAGAAGCATGGAGCTAAAAAGACCCCCCATACCTTCCGCAGACCCTCCTCAATTTGCCTCATTATCAAGGCTACTGATTTCTACCTTTCATGGAAAAGTGGATGAATCATGGTCCCCAAAACACTCGTAGAATTCCATGTAATAAAATGGATTTTGACTTATTCAACCATTGCAAAACAATGGCCTTGCTTATCATGCACTTCACCAAATTCATTCAACCTCCTGAGGGAAGATTCTGCAAAGTTCTTCCCTTCCTGTCCTCACCCACCAAAAGGTGAGTGTCAGCTTGGCTAAGTTAGCAGTACCTTCGAGTCAGAAGGTTGTGGGTTCAAGCCCCACTTCAGGATTTGAGCACAGACTCTGATCTGACACTCCAGTGCAGTACTGATTGCTGCATTGTCGGAGGTGCTATCTTTCAAATGAGATGTGAAATGAGGACCCATCTGCCTCTTCCACTGGACGCTAAAGATTCCATGGAAGTTCTCCCGTTTGCCCTGTCCAACAGTCTTACCTTCATCACCGCCACTAACAACAGATTAACTGCTCATTCACTTCAGTGCTGTTTGTGGGATCATGCTACGTGCAAGATGGCATTTACTTGCATGATGACAGACAGTGCACTTCAAAATAAATAGTAATTCATCCCTTTGAAATGTTTCTGAGAAACATGTTGTGGTGAATGTGAATCTTTCCCTCTAAGTGAAATTCTGGAGTATCTGTCAAACCCTATAATCTACATTCTTCACTCATCCTTTCCATGACTTGACACTTACCATTGTCCCACCAGCTCAATACCCTCCATGCTGCAGAGTACTTAACTGTGTATCTGAACCTGTCCTTCAATCTTCTTACTAATCAGGTTTTTATGGTTCTGTTTTCTAAAGGAGTTAATCAACATATCATTAAGTACTCTGCAGAGGTCCATATGTTCACTATGGGCTCATTAAATATGTAAACTCAGTGAATTTCTTTCTTCCATTGGCTACCAGTCATCTCTTGAAAATGTATGGCTTGCAATCAAAAAACCAGTAACACTACACTTTCATTGCATTTTGTATCATTTCCCTCTGTTTATTTGCTGTGGTATTCTATTAGCTTGTTTGTTAATTTGGTCTCCAGAATTCTTTGTAAATAGTATAGAAAGAAATAAATAACTTGCATTTATATACCACCTTTCACAGCCTCAGGACGTCCCAAAGCGCTTTACAGCCAATGAAGTACTGTTTTGAGGTGTAGTCACTGTTGTAATGTAGGAAACACATAAATACACCTGAAAAGTTAATATGTCTTTTTTTTTATTACAGATCCTGATGGACCTATTGTAGATTTCCAGCATTGCAGTTTTTCTTTTTGTCAGGTACAGTAAAATTTTGTTTCGCTGTTGGGAAAAAGCCAGCTTGCTGTGGTCTAGGAATAATGAGAGGCATTAAGAATCAAACCAACGGGCTCCCTCGATCAGACAGTTGGTAAAGGCAATGTGGTACTGAACCCTACAGACGAGGAAGATCCCAGGCTGGTCTGTGCTGAGTTACCAATCTCAACTGGGCTAGAATTGGAGGTGCTACAATAAAAGTCAACAGCTGTCCACAAGATCATTATTCAGTGACCTCTGCTGGAAAGTGCTCATGGAATGGGCTTGGCTGTGATTACCTCTCCTTTTCCCACTACGGCCTAAGGGCCGACTGACAGTATCTAGGCTCACACATGAAAAATGCCCACTTGGGCAAGGTATCGGAAGACAGGTGGGTCATGAGGAACGTGTCCCGATGCATTAGTGCCATCGGAAGTAAAGGAAAGAAAATTGGAGAGGATAAAGAATCAAACCTACTATGTGACACATGGCAATCCTCACAATAACCGATTTAGATGAACTTGTATTCCTTTAGCTGAACTACCATGGGAATAAAGTTCCACTTCTGTGCTCCCAGCCAGCGATTTTCTATCCACTAAAAGTAAAGGGCGAAAAATCACAGGCTGGGTAGAGCGCAATTCCACGATACGTTCTCACGCATGGCGTGAAGCGGAAATTTTACCTCCATGTTTCTTCACATATTTCCTTGAAATGCAAGTGAGAAGATTTTTTGTTTTGTTGAAAACTTATAACTTGATCTTTATAGGACCGGTGAGGAGAAGAAAAGATCCGAAAACTTTGATTGGGCAGCTCATCGCTACGGCTGCTCTGTGCTGGGTATCTGATTGGCTGGTTGTCCTTTTGGGGTTGACCTTGTCTGATGATGTCATTTGCCTTATAAGGCTGAAGACAAGTTGAAAAAAATAAAGAAAAGGGATAGTTTCAGTTCGAATTTCACCGGAGCATTGTAACTGGAAATAACGTCAGCACACGTCTGGCAAATTAGGAAGATTGTGTAATACATATTGTTGCTGTTTGTCCCACTCCACAGCAAGCTTTCTGTCATTCTCGTGTTACTCTGGACCATGTCTGTTGTTTTTTGTTAGCTTAGGGATTGCAAATATCACCATAAGATGTAATGCTACACTCCGCGCTAATCAATATCATCAGGGAATTGAACCAACGTTGGATCACTGGATGGCGTCCAGGAAAAAATGATCTCGATCCAGTGAAAACAGTCCTCACACTAGCAGTCTGTTCGCAAACCTGGCGTTTCATGGCTGCTGTTCGAAAATTTTCTAAAAACTGAATTAAATTAATGGGACGTCTTTGCAGTATGTAACGGCCGATGTTTTGTGAATAAATAAATTCTCCCCCTGGTCTCCTCAAGCCAGGCACCATCACCAGCTGGATGCTTAGGCAGAGACAAGGCAGTAAGAATGGCCCCACAGTGACTAAGTGTACCTTATCTTCACTCACTGCCATCCCATGCTGGGCTAAGATCAGGAGCTCATCACGGGGAGGCTTCATGGCAAAAATACATTTCTTTTCACCTCTTTGAATTATTCTGAAAACATTCATAAAAAATGGCCAATGCCAATTTATTGAGGAGAATTGAGCGATGCACTTCTTATAGGCTCATTTTCTTTGATAAAAGAAAGAACTTGTATTTATGTAGCACCTTTCATCTTCCAAAGTGCTCCATAGCTAATGAATTTGTTTTGAAATGTAGTCACAGTTGTTATGTAGGGAAAATGTAGGGAAAATGCGGCAGCCAATTTGCACACAGCAGGGTCCCACAAACGGCAATAAGATAAATGCACAGTCAATCTGTTTTAGTGATGTTGGCTGAGGGATAAATGTTGGCCAGGATGTCAGGAGAATGTCCCTGCTTTTCTTCGAATAATACCATGGGATCTTTTACGGCCACCTGAGAGTGCAGATGGGGCCTCGGTTTAACATCTGCCAGTGCAGCACTCTCTCAGTACTGCACTGAAAGTGACAGCCTAGATTTTGCGCTCAAGTCTCTGGAGTGGGACTTGAACGCATGACCTTCTGACTCAGAGGCGAGAATGCCACCGCTGAGCCAAAGCTGACACCTAACATATAACCAGAAACGCCCTGGTACCTCTCTCAAGTGGCACTTTTTCCATTTGCAACTCAAGTCAGCCAGTTATTGAAAAGAGGTATTATTGCCAAAGTTCCCACATGCAAATTTTCTAGCACTGCATGGTAATCAGGAGCTGATTATTCCCTTCCCTACTCAGAGGCACAGAGGCAAGTTGTAGCTTCCCTACTTCGACCATAGCTGAGATTAGCATAGACCCAGAATTGGAACTTCATGCCTTACATGGCACCTCATGGGCATTTACTACTGAGTTACCAAGGAAACATAGGGTTCATTATTATACTTTTTTAAAACCTATTATGAATTCCTATTGAATTTTGCACAGTTTACGTTTGCAAGCTGAGAAGCAGCAGTAAGTATCATAGCCAAGGTAGATGGGACAACTTTTGATGATGATGATATGCATTCTGGGATTATTGCCGGTGGCAAAGAGATTTATGCTGGCATGGCAATCAAGAGAGTCACTGAGATGTTCCCACTGAGGGAGCTTGGTCCTCACGAATAATAAACCCAGAAAAAATGGCTTTTTATAATTTCAGAGAGGTGAGACTCTACCATTAAATTTGGGAAGGGATGAAAAAGATCCTTGGAGTACAGGAATGAGATGTGGAAATCCTCTGGGAACCCTGCGTAACTGTTCTGGGTTGGTGGCTATAGGGGAACAATACTGGGAGTACATATCCCATCCAGGGACAGAGAAGAGCATTTACATTGCCAATTATTGGGCTATAGAGAAGGAGGAATGGAAGGCTCAGTTTATAATTGCATTGAGACATTTGTACCATACTTTGAGACGCACATGTATGTGTTGATTTGGATATCGGCCTGTGTTTATTTTGTTGATGTTTTGTAGCTTGTGATTCAATCTAAAAAAAACGTAATTTTAAAAATATAGTAATCCTACACTTGTATGCAGAAGCATATGGTAGAAATAAATCTGATATTTCCATACATTAGATGGTGTTAGTCTACAAGACTACAACAACTTGAGACCAGACTAATTGGCAGCCAGCTGTAACTGCGCAGTATTCTATCCCCATTGCAACTGGCTCCCCCTCAACACAATTACTTTTAAACAGACTTGCCAACACATCTTGTACAAATGTACACATTTTATACCGTAGCACCAATCATCCCAATTTCAGCTGCACAACAGTTAAGCTGATTAAAAACTACTGTCACAAGATTTACATTCTGCTTGGGACCAGCAAGCTATCTGTCATGTGCCAGTTTCAAATGCCTTTACTTCCCAAACAGTAAGTAAATCCTGCAGTGCATACAAGTTAACACATTGGCATTAAATGTTACACTAATAGGTACTAGACTGGAACCTAAAGTAACTAAGTTCCAGCACAGGCACGATGGACTGAATGGCCTCCTTCTGTGCTGTATGATGCTATGACTCGAAGTAGTTCAATGGCTTAGCTATTCTTCACTTATGTAGAGCACTTTGGAATGTTTTGTTGGGTTGAAGGCATGTTATGTAAGTTAAGCTGTTGTTAGTGGTTTCCATCTCTGCAAACTGTGGTTGAAAGTAACCTGATAGAATGAAGGTCTTTACCCTCTGCTGACTGTAAGGGTCTTGTGTAAAATAAGCCTGGGTAATCTTGCCCCACTTGTTACTGAGTGACAGTGCATAGCACAAAGTGCACTCACTACTAATTAGAGAGGGGGGGGGAAATCATTTTGATAGGTTGCTTGGGAGGAGGAGGAAGGAGAAAAGAAGTATTCTTTGTATGTGTGGTAATGCTTGCCTTAATTGTCTGCTTGGAAATATGGAGATGGAGTATAAAGCAGCTTGGATTTAGTCTGAAGCACACATGTGGCATCATAAGTGTGCCCTACATAACAAATCACCGAACTGCAGAAGTGATTTGTTGTATAAAGCATTTTGATGTGAAAGATGATATGCAGATGCAAGTATTGTTATTCTTCTTGGCAGTCTTAATCAGAGAAAAATAGCAGACTAATGCAAAAAGGGGGATGATGCTCTTAGTTTACGGTTAAAGCGCACCAGGGGTGTAATTATTAGCGTGAAATGAGCTGATAGCGAATCGGCAGCCCAATTTACACCATGCCCGATTTTCTTTTCCCTTGGACGCGGTGTAAAACCAGCTGCCAATTCACTAGGAGCCAGTTTTGCGTTACTGGCGTAGAACGATTTTCCTTCTTCCGCCTCCCCTCCCCTCGCTTGGTGAGGGCTGATTCTTGTTGGATGTGATTTAGGATTGCTTAATCTTGACATGACTACAAAAGGTGGGAAAATATTCCATCATCCAGTATTGATATATCTACACCTTGATGTGCAAATGTTCACTAAAAATTGGACGTAAATGATAAAAGACAATCTGGACAGTGGACTTAGGTCTCTTCTATGTTTGGAGTTCAGCGCTGATTTGGCAAATTCAAACAAATCTGATTATTTTCTTGACTTGGAATGCAGAGCAGGCAATAGCAGAAAATTGCCGATGTAACAACAAGTAGTGTAAAAATCACCCTTTCTACAGAGTGGAGAAAAAAAAGTTTAAAAATCCCTTTGGTCCAAAATCAGTGGAATACAAACTATGACCACTATCAAAGAGTAAGTGTTACTGGTGAAATGATAAGATGGACAAGGAAAGCAAGAAAAATGGGCCAGGTGAAGTCAAGTGATGAGTTGCTCCAACAACTTCATGACAATAAAAGCCTTGGTCCTTGTAGGCTCCAAACTCATTGAGACTCTCAAGGCTTTGACAGACACAGGAAAACTAGGATCAGCACAAAACCAAGAAAAAATACAGACAGAATTTTCCAGTCATGCATAAAAACGATGGGAAAATTCAGTCAATACCTAAAACCAAAGCTTACCCTCTGGTTCCTCATGCAATCCGCGATCCAGTAAACTTGCACAAAATCTATGCGCAACATAAACCACAAATGTGAAAACAGGAAATCTCAGGCTTTCTCTCAGGAATGAAAAAAAAAAGACAGGTTTCTATTTATATTCACTTGCATAACAACAGCGATTGGGCTTCAAAGTAATTCATGCACGTGAAGAGCTTTGGACTGTCCCTGAGAGGCATGATAAAGTGTTAAATAATGCAAGTTCTTTCTTAAATAATGCCTTATGACATCTCTCAGAAGTGTCTCAAAGCCTTTCAAATACAATGAATTTGTAGTAACTGACCCCACAATAGCAATATGAATGACTAGTTATAATCTTCTTCGGTTGTGTTGGTTGACAGAGTCGTGTTGGTCAGGGTTTCAGAGCAACTCTTCAAATAGTGTTGCGGGATCTTGGACACCAATCCAAATTAGCTGAACAGGCTGATGGTTTAATGTCTTATCTGAAGGACAGCACCTCTGACAATGGAGCTCTTCTTCAGTGCTGCCTTGATTGTGTGTATAAATCTGGAGTGGGACTGAACCCACAACTTTCTGACTCAGAGACGAAAATGCTACCAACACAATCTGCAAAGGAAGGTCTGCTCTGATTCATAGAGAAATCCAATGGGATTGAACAAATAGCGACTGTGGGGACATTGTAAGCAATGTTTTGGAGCACAAGCATCTAATCATACAAGAATGTCTCCAGGGGCAGTCTACCAGGAAAAAAGTGTTGCCAAGGTAAAATGGGCGCTTCCCATCAAGTCGCATGACGTAAGTTTCTGAGTGTAGTCATTTCTAAAAAAAGTGCTGTTGTGATTTGTTACAAGTAAGCTCCTTGTCCTGGGCCCATAAAAAAACTCCAGCCCCCGGGACTGTCTCTCCCCGCCCCCCCCAGACCTGATCTACCTGCCGTCTCAGTGTGGGAGCTGTCCAATTTCTCACCCTTCCACAATTGGCGAGCTGCAGTAGGGCACTCATTTGGTGCTGGTGGCATTTAATTGAGGCCGAACCCAAGTACGCTTCAGATGGGCATCGCTGCCACTCCACCGACTTTGTGCCCGTTTCGGCTGGAAGGCGAATTCTCCCCCCCACTCTCCCCTCCCCTTCCCCTCTCCCCCAACCATGGCTCAGTTCCGCACCGGGGTCTTGTCTTCATCAATTAATTGTAAACAATTTTACAACACCAAGTTATAGTCCAGCAATTTTATTTTAAATTCACAAGCTTTCGGAGGCTTCCTCCTTCCTCATTTACCTGAGGAAGGAGGAAGCCTCCGAAAGCTTGTGAATTTAAAATAAAATTGCTGGACTATAACTTGGTGTTGTAAAATTGTTTACAATTGTCAACCCCAGTCCATCACCGGCATCTCCACATCATGACTGTTCATCAATTAAGTCATTGATGGGAGCAAGTGAACACTTTATAAAATTGATACTGTTTTTTTTTAGTCGTATGCTCAACATTTTAAAGCATAAGCGATCCCAAAAATAACCCAAGAACTGGCAGAACCCTTACTACACAATAAACAGCTCTAACCCTGGCGGGGGGAGGCTGCAGTACGGTGATATAACCTGAAACTGAACTCATCCCAGAGAGCTCGAAAATAATCCTCGAAGCAAAACAGAAGTTCTAAAAGAGAGCCATAAAAACAATAAATGTCACTGCCCAAGATGTTTTTATGAGTATTATAAAGACACTAATGAATGGTTGCATATGTTGCATTATTTATACTTTGAGCAGCAAGCCAACCATAGCTCACTCATGAACATCTAAATCATGTAATCTGCTTAACCTTTTATTATCCTCCATTTGTAAGTCAAAGATAAATTGGCCCTTCATCTAATGATAAATGGTGACAGTTTATCCAGGAAATCATGCACCCTCTAGGTGTAGTCTTGTTTTTCTTTTCCTCCATAAAGATTAATGTATTATTGCAGGTTCTTTTTTAAAAATATCATGCACACTTATAGATACTACTGAAGAAGCATAAACATGTTGCAGTTTGGTGGCCTATAAATCTGTTTCATTTTAGCAATAATCATATATTCACTACATAATTATAATTCCAGGACTGCCTCTTGACTCTTGACAGCTTGGCTCAGTTGGTAGCACTCTCTCGCCTCTGAGCCAGAAGATCGTGGCTTCGAGCACCACTCCAGGACTTGAACATACAATCCAGGTGGATACTCTAGTGCAGTGCTGAGGGTGTGCTGCATTGTTAGAGCTGCTGCCCTCCAGATGAAAACCTTAAATTAAGGTCCCCTCTTGTCTGTTCCAGTGGATGTTAAAGTTCCCACGGAACTGTTCGAAGAAGACCATTGGTACCCTGGCCAATATTCCTTTCTCAGCCAACATGGTCATAAAAAGATTTCGCCGGTAGTCATGTCATTATTCTTTGTGGGATTTTGCTGTGCACAAACATGGCTGCCAAATTTGCGTACAAAACAAGTCACTGCTTCTCAAAGTAATTCACTGCGTGTGAAGTGCTTTGCTACATGATAAGGTCCTGCAGAAATGTAAGTCTTTATTTTGCTCAATTCTGTATCAACAAATGAAACAAAAATAAAGAGAAGTGGTTGGAGGAGTGGAGGGACTTGGTGTTTGATCTACAGGAAAGCTATGAAGGGACATGTGAGCTGCTTGTTTGTCATTCGATGTGGATGTTAATGGATCAACTTGTTATATTCCCACTTAAAAATAATTAAATTACAGCACTCTACAGCAGAACACAAATAATGGAGAAGTCAGATTTACTCTGAAATCTACCCATTCATATTTCATGATATCCACTGAATCAGAATGATACAGCACAGAAACAGGCCATTCAGCCCATCGTGCCTGTGCCTGCTCTTTGAAAGAGCTAATCAATTAGTCCCATTCCCCTGCTCTTTCCCCATAGCCCTGCAAATTTTTCCTCTTCAAGTATTTATCCGATTCCCTTTTGAAAGTTGTTGTTGAATCTGCTTCCATCCTTTCAGGTAGTGCATTCCAAATCATCAACTCACTGCCACATTTATTTTTCCTCATGTCACCTCTGGTTCTTTTGCCAATTACCTTAAATCTGTGTCCTCTGGCTAATGACCCTCCTGCCAGTGGAAACAGTTTCTCCTTATTTACTCTATCAAAACCGTTCATGATTTTGAACACCTCTATCAAATCTCTCCTTAATCTTCTCTGTTGTAAGGAGAACAACCTCTGATTCATAGCCGTCTTTCATAGAGCTTTGTCTCCTGTTGAGTTTTCCTGTCTCTGCTGGACACTTTTATGTTAATAGACCTGCTCAGATAACCATTAATGCAACGTTGCAATAATCGCCCAGTACGCTGAATGCTCGCACCATCCCAAGGGAGATGTAGCAAGGTGTCATTCTCCAACCCACATCTCCAGCGCTGGTCCAGTGAATCGTTCCCATGCCAAAGTGTTGCACTTAAATTCATATGTAGCATAACTGGAGATTGGTTGCTGCTCTGTTAATATAGTTAAGTGTAGACTTCTATTTAGTGGATAATATTGTGTTGCAACAAGACTATGTACTTAGGAATAGTTGACTGTGCACTAACCTTAGAGGCGGGGAAGAGAGATTTTTTCTCATTATTTCCTGCCAATTCCCAAAATCCCACATAATCCGGTGCCCAGAAAAGTTAGTTTAAGCCACTGTGTCATATGTAACCTGTAATCACAGTGTCTGTGGGAATCTGTATGGAGCTGCTTATAACGTGACAGGAATCTACTATCTCAGTAATATCTTGGTTAAGATTATATCTATGGTTATGGATTTAGGTTTGAGTCCCCGCAGTGGCTGAATCTTCAGTCTGCTAGTCACATACACAACAACCCCAATTTTATTAAAAGTTGGCATAAATTAGCACAACTTGTGCCCTCGAGCTGAATTGCTGCTCAGTGGTAATTAAGGCACAGTGAAAAGCTGAACATAAATTAAATTATATATTAACATGGCTCTCTACCACATCCTCTATCATATTGACAGAGTACGAGGGTGGGTTGTCTACTGCCAGGCCCCTGAGCTTTTTTTTATAACAAATGAAGTAAACATTTACTGCTCTCCTATAAAAAAGGAGACTTATTTCTTTAGGATCTTTGGAATGTACAAGGCTGGATGCAACCATTACGATGCATTGGGGCCGTTCCAACACTTAAAATATATCATGTACTATTCTGTCTCTCATACTCTTCAGTCACTTTCTCCAACAACCATCTTCCCGTTCTCTCTTGAATTTGCTGGCACTATGGGGACAGTTTTAACCTAACCCGCCCGTAGGGTTGCCAACCCCCCCAGGATTGTCCTGGACTCTTCAGGAATCAAGATCAATCTCCTGAGAGAAAAATCATAGGGGCATAATAAAAACAGTGTTTCTCTTTCATTTTCCTTAAACACTTTCATTTATTAGTTATAAAAATATTGGAGATGGGAAAAGGGCTGTTTGAATGGACAGGGCGGTGGGAGGTGGGAGGTCATGTGATGAAGCCTCCAGGATTACGTCCAACCAGAGTTGGCAACCCTACCAGCCCGTCGGAAAACTGACAAGATCGGATGCGATGCAGGTTTTCCACCCATTCGATTTTACTCTCCGTTTGAAGTCAACAGAGAGTAATATTGGACGTGGTGTAAAACCAACATTCCACCCAATCCCGTGGGTTTCCCACCCTGTGAGTTAGGTTAAAATCACCCCCTTTCTGTCATCAGTGCCTCTCTGGCATTCTGTTGCACATAGTCACCTCCCTCTATTACAGAAACGTCTCTTAGTTAAATGTTTGTTATAGTGTTGGTATGATTTGTGTTGGAAAAAAATATTTTGCACCACAAAAAATGTTCACTAAAATATTTGCCATGCCTTGCCTCAGACTAGACAGAAGATATTGCCTGTCTAAACAAACTGAAGTATGTTACATGGACCTGAGTATCCGCCACAGGGAGTAACAAACAATAACAAAGTTCTTTTAAAAATTAATTTTTTTAAAAACTGTCAATTTGAATCTGAACCATGTGTTACCTGCCTATAAACATGACCTGTTCTGTGGTGTTATCTTCTGAGATTTTAATCCCTTTGTCCATAAACAGGAACTCCTCTGTGATTAATTCCGCAAGTGTGCCTGATACTTTAATCAGATCAAGTTACATGCAACCTTGTGGTTGAATTAGGGGCAGTTTTAGTGTTGCAGCCACATGATCAGTAGACTGCCCAGCCCTAATACATGTGGGACCATTAATTGTTTTGACACCCATTAGTGAAAAGTTATATTTCCTTATTGCTTTGTTCTTCCCCGGGTAGTTGTTATTTTTGGTACTGGTTTGAAAAATCACTTGGAGCAATAAGCTCTTGAGTGACACTACCCTTCATTAATTCTTTAAATTACTTGCATGTTTAATTGTACCAAGGAAGTTTCTGTCCAACTACCTGACTCGTACCAAAGGTTAGGCTCAATTTGCCAATCTTGGCTTAGTGTTACCGTCAATCTCAACAGCACTGCTTCACTGTTTGTAAAGTTCAAAGAGTCTACAGTGACTACACCCTCTCAGGTGGATGTAGAAGATCCAACGGAACAATTTCAAAGAAGAGCTGGGGAATTCTCCCCGGTGCCCTGGCCATCAGGACATCCTGAGGTTGTGAAAGGCGCTATATAAATGCAACTTCTTTCTTTATGCAAGCTTTGATTGACGTTGTGTTCGGACATCTCTAAAGACTGTGGAATATTCTGTGGCCATTTCTGCATTACAGTATTAAAAGTTTGTGTGTGTTTTTTTGTGAATTTTACATTCATCAAACTGAGGCATATTAATGCTGAGAAACAGACTCCTTCCCTTTTCAGGCACCCAGTATCAGCATCAAACACTCCTAAGTCAGGTAGAGCAACAACAACTTGCATTTATATAGCGCCTTTAACGTAGTAAAAACATCCCAAGGTGCTTCACAGGAGCGCGTTATCAGACAAAATTTCACACCGAGACACATAAAGAGATATTAGGTGACCTAAAGCTTGGTCAAAAAGGTAGGTTTTAAGAAGCATCTTAAAGGAGGAGAGAGAGGCAGAGAGGTTTAGGGAGGGAATTCCAGAGCTTAGAGCCTAGGTAGCTGAAAGCATGGCTGCCCATAGTGGAGTAATGAAAATTGGGGATGCACAAGAGGCCAGAATTGGAGGAGCGCAGAGATCTCAAGGGGTTGTAGGGCTGGAGGAGGTTACAGAGATGGGGGGTGGGGGGTGAGGCCATGGATGCTAGATGCAGAGTAAAACTCCTCTGTTCTGCCCCAACAATGTGCCTCAACAGTCAGCAACAGGGGAAGATCCTCTGCTGCATTGGTCTGCACATTTCCATTTCCCACATCAGCTGCCCATGGCCTTTCTTAGTCAGATGACCAGTTTAATGCCAATTAGTGCTGAATTAGAGGCACTTTCTTTCCATGGGCCCCTGGCCAATATGAACTAGACTGAGCTTTGCCAGACTCATTTCACATAGGACCCTCGCAGCCAACAGACAGAGGAAACTTTCATATCGTCAGCCTGTGCTGGATCTGAACTTGGATTCCAATGGCAAAAGTTCCAGTAAAACACGAGCAAACACTTCAGAAGTTGCAAAATGAACTCTACTGACATTCTGGGTTGTTAGGGACTTCAGAAAAAAGACACCTCCATGTAGAGTTGGGCTTTTTTTTCCCAATTGATTCCGAATACATTCCAAAGAAGCTAGACTATGAGGAAATCCAGCAGATTATTCACATTATATCTTGTTAGACGAGTAAGAGAGTCGTTCTTTGAGAAAAGCAGTGGCATTTCTGGACCAGGATCAAACAGTAATTGATTAAGAATGAGCAAACTGGCTTTGGTTCAGATAGTTGAGTTTGCTTTAAGTCTGAAGGAAGCACATTGTAGAATGGGTCATATCAACGCTCATATCTCAAACTGCTAAGAAGGCCCAGATGAAAAGTATCCCAGGCTATTAAAAGAAGCAAGGGAGGAAATAGCGAAGGCTCTGATCATTATTTTCCGATCCTCCCCGGCTACAGGCATGGTGCCAGAGGATTGGAGGATTGCTAACGTTGTACTGTTGTTTAAGAAGGGAGAAAAGGATAGACCGAGTAATTATAGGCCAGTCAGTCTAACCTCGGTGGTGGACAAATTATTGGAATCAATTCTGAGGGACAGTATGAACTGTCATTTAGAAAGGCACAGATTAATCAAGGATAGTCAGCATGGATTTGTTAAGGGAAGGTCATGTCTAACTAACTTGATTGAATTTTTTGAGGAGGTAACAAGGAGGGTCGATGAGGGTAGTGCGTTTGATGTAGTCTACATGGAATTTAGCAAGGCTTTTGACAAGGTCACACATGGCAGACTGGTCAAAAAAGTAAAAGCCCATGGGATCCAAGGGAAAGTGGCAAATTGGATCCAAAATTGGCTCAGTGGCAGGAAGCAAAGGGTAATGGTCGACGGGTGTTTTTGTGACTGGAAGGCTGTTTCCAGTGGGGTTCCGCAGGGCCCAGTACTTGGCCCCTTGCTTTTTGTGCTATATATTAATGATTTAGACTTAAATGTAGGGGGTATGGTATATTGGTGAGATTTGAGTTTGAAGAGAGTAAAAGAAAAAGAATTTGCATTCATATAGGCCTTTCATGACCTCAGGATGTCCCAAAGTGCTTGACAGCCAATTAAGTACTTTTTTATTTGAAGTGTAGTCACTTGTAATGTGGGAAATGCGGCAGTCAATTTAGGCACAGCAAAGTCCCACAAACAGCAGTGTGATAATGACCAGGATACCGAGGAGAACTCCCCTGCTCTTCAAATAGTGCCATGAGATCTTCTACATCCACCTGAGAGGGCAGATGGGGCTTCGGTTTAACATCTCATCTGAAAGACCACACCGCCGACAATGCCGCACTCCCTCAGCACTGCACTGGAGAGTCAGCCTAGATTTTGAGCTCATGTCCCTAGAGTGGGGCCTGAACCCACAACCTTTTGACTCAGGGGTGAGAGTGCTACCTACTGAGCCATGACCGACTGACCAACAGACCGTCACACTCACTTGCACGCCACACCCACACACACCCCTGAATAATGTTTATCAGAGTGTTGCAAGTCTGTTCTTCGGGTAGGAAAGATCTCTGTGGTAATGGACAGTGCATATAATAAACTGTTGTCCTTGAAAGTGTTGTTTATCCTGTAGCTTTGAAAACTGAAACATTAGAAAGTCTGATGGCCTTTCCAGGCCACATCAGGACACGCGTTTATTTTTTGTCCAATCATTTATTTTTATTGGCTTGAAATCTTTACTGGCAACAGAACATCTTTGACAACAGTGGTATATTTTATACAGAGGCTCACACAGGAAATCATATAAACAGTGAGCTGCATGTCAATGTTCGTCACACTGTGGAAAAGGCTTTTCATACTTTGTTCCTTGTAACAGGTTAGCCTGGCAATACATTTATCACTTCATTGACTTAGTCTTCTCTCTGCTGAAATTTCCATTTCCCCTCTTTCCCTCTCATGCCCCCACCAATCATAAGTAGTCTATTCAACAAAGGACATAGTATGGCTAATGTTAGCTCCATAATAGAAAGTTAGAACATTAAATCAAGTTGCAGGAGGTTTAGGGCACTAAAGTTGGCCCTAGAGCCCGAGTTAGAGAGGAGAAGAAAAAAACAGCCAACATAACTGCTCCTGATGGCTAAAAGTGCACAGATATGAATATTGGCTATGGACAAAATCAAGCTTGATTCTGATACCCTCTCATGACCCAACAGCCTATCAGTATTCAGTGTGCAGGCTGATATATAACGAATAGCCACTTCGACCAGACACTCGAGGACTGGTGCCACTTCATGACTGAACTTTCGAGCTCCAAAATCAGTTGCAGTGTCCACCAGTGGGCCAGTTGAGATTGTTTAACTCGTGCACCTTGCTAATTATCTTCTGACGTACATCCTAAAACCATTTGGTACATGCACAACCAAGAGAGTTTAGAGGTTGGTCAGCAGACTGAATTATTTATGATGGATTTTCAGGTTTCAAACATTTGGATAGCAATAAATGTATCATAAACATCATTCATGATGTTTATGATACACTGATGTGATTTGCAGTTTTAATTGGTGTGTGAGAGTGGCATGGTTAGACATTGTGGGGCCAGCTTTTGGTAAGGAAATCAGTAGTGGTTTTGGGTGGGCATCTTGGAAGAGATAAGAGGAGGAATGGGGCAATGTCATACAAACATACAAAAATGATGGACAGGAAAAGATCAGATGGTGCATCATGATGGCCAGAGTATCATGACTAAACACTTCTTACACCCTCAACCCTGCAGCCATGTAATAATCTCCATGTCAGAAAAACGTAGTTGTGGCCCTGAAAGACAAGGTGTGTGATATGTTGGGTGAAGGAATGGATACCATGGAATATAGTGCAGTCTGGCTCTATGAGGATTAGGCAGTTTTCCAGCTTATGTTTAATTGCAAAAGTAATAGAACATTTTGCAACTTGCAGCAGAATTGATAGCAGAGGAAAATCCCTCTGATTCTTTAAAGGAATCTTTAAAAGAATTCTTTAAAAGAAAGCCCCCGAAAGCTTGTGGGATTAAAAATAAAATCGTTGGACTATAACTTGGTGTTGTAAAATTGTTTACAATTGTTAACCCCAGTCCATCACCGGCATCTTTAAAGGATGTCAAGCGGGTGCTTTGTCACTTATTTTTCAGTAATTCTGTTAGAAGCTGTCGCTAAATTTGCACTCGTTTGCCCAGGGTGGTCAGCAATGGAATTATCACTCGTCCTCCCCACTGGATTGTAATGTTCAAACAGACTTTGTGCGTTGGTGTGCCCATTTTTCTTGCTGCCTGGTACAAGTTGTTGGGGTATTTTTTCTTCCCCTATTTAGAATCCTGCCCGTGTGAGAATTACTGAGTGCTGAATGTTTTCTACCAAATCAGGAATAAGTCCAGCTCTCCGTTGAGCTTGCCTCTTACACGAATCACACCATTGAAAGAGGGAAATTAGGCATAAAGACAGCAATTCTTCAGCCCATCCTCATTGATGACTACTGATGTCAGCAGCAATTGGAGATTAATAACAATTGTAGTCATGGCAACAGTGAATGTTTAAAGCCCAGAGGCATGTTCTGGTTATACTCGTCATTGCCATCACTTAGATAATCCCGCACTTAGGCGCCTGTTTTTTTTTGATTATTTGCATAACTTGGGTAAAATTCTTATTGCCAAAATTCATTTAATTCTGGAGGGAGTATTTTTTCTTAACAGCATCTCAACACGTCTGTAAAATATCAAGCAAGTTGCACACAATGAAAGCCACACAAACATAGTAAGTAAAAAAAAAACACTTAATAAAGTGGAAACGGTAAATACTGGAAATGCACTGCAGGCCAGTCAGCCTCTGAAGATAGGCCCACGTTTCAAGGCTGGCCCTTCACCTGAACTGCAGCTCCGATGAAAGGTCTCACCCAAAACGATCGCCTACCTTTCCCTTTCAGATACTGATGGACCTGCTGAGTTGTTCTAGTATTTTCTGGTTTTCCAATACAATGGGTCAAATCGTCCTGGAAAAATGATGGCGAGTTAATGACGCACGCCACTATTAATGCGCAAATCAGCCAGCAAGTTCAGGGGAAGAAGAGATACGCCATGAGTTCCGAAGCTCCAGAACCTGCTGATCGATTTACGCCATTTGCTTCGCACAGACAACATCTCGCCCTCAATCTCCCCGCTATTTTTAAGAACTTGCTGAATTTACATGTTAATTGCCCTTTAAACTCACCCCAGAAAGTTAGGGCCCATATTTAACAGCAAAATTACCATTTAAACGATGCAATAATTGTTAATACAATGCCAGTCAACCTCTCTAGCCCAGAAATGGAACAATTTAAACTGTTCAATCTCATTCCTGCATGTAGTAAGTTCTTTTCAGAGATTTTTTAAAATTTAAATTTTCAAGTTTTTTTATTTTCCTTTCTGTCTCTTTTTTCTCTTTCGCTTAATCCAACCTTTCTTTCCCTCTCTTTATTTCTCTTTCTAATTTGACTCTAATTCACCCTATTTCTTTCTCCATCGTTCCTCTGTTTCTTTCTCAATCCTTAAATCTCATTGATTAGGGAGATAGACTGTTGGTCCCGTCGTTGACTAAGGTCCCAGATGCCTCGCTGTCAGCGCGCACTTCCAGCAAGTTATGGCGCAAATTAGATTTGAGCAGAAGGGTGCCAGACAAAGTCTAACTAACGACGTACGCTGCGAGATGCCCCGCTCCAGCAAGATCCGGCCCAATAAACCTTGATTTAAATACTTAAGGAAGAATTTCTCTTGTTTTTGTCAGTGTGACTTTTTTTTAAATATAAAAATGTTATTGCTTTGCCTGCAACAGGTAAAAATATCAACATAAAAAAGTTCCACCTTAAATGCCTTTGTAAATTTGAATGTTGCAGATTTGCACAGTAACGCTGGTGGTTACGAGAGAGATGACAAATAGTTTTCTCTTTCCAACGAAATAGAAGGGAATGTGGTAAACAAAGTTATTCCTAGACCAGTGTGCAAGTAAAAGTACATGTAGGGTTGACAGGAAAAGGCTGGTCTGAATCAAAATTGTTCAAATTTAATTTTTCCCTGCAAAAGAACAAAATAATAACACTCACTGCATTGTAACTAAATGTGTAATGTCTAGCAAGATTTGATAGGGTAGATAATAAAGAAATAGAAAGACTTACATTTATATAATGCCTTTCACGACCTCAGGACGTTCCAAGGCGCTTTACAGCCAGTGAAGTACTTTTGAAATGTAGTCATTGTAGAGAGAAACTATTTTCTCTGGTTGGGGAGTATAATAAAGGGTATGAAGGGATATGGAACCAAGGCAGGTAAATGGAGTTAAGATACAGATCAGCCTTGATCTAATTGAATGGCGGAACAGACTCGAGGGGCTGAATGGCCTACTCCTGTTCCTATAAGATAGAAGATACATTGATTCAAAAGAACCATCTGCTTTTTCTCTTTTATGTGTTAACCTGTCACCTGAGCAACAGATGACTCTGCAGTTTAATGGTCCATGTTAGGCTCAAATAACAAATCATGTAAATTATGGGCTGTGAGGGATAGAAAACGATTGCCAAAAAGAGCTGCGTAACAGGGGTGAGTAAACCAGCAATATAATTTCATAGCTCCATAGCTAAATTAATATGTTATGTTTTAAGATCTCAGTTCCTGAACTCACTCACGTTGTTAGTGCTCATGAATTCTCCATTCTTCCGTATTAACAGAGATATTTACCATATCTCACTACTGTTCATTGCATTTCCTTTCCATAATGTCATTACTCAATATTACTGGCATAATTGCTGGCAGATAGAGCTTTCAAGTAAAGATGTTCCTCAGTAATACATATTAGGTTTCCTGCCAAAAGAAGGAAAGAACTTGCTTTTATATAGTACCTTTCACATCCTCAGGACATCCCAAAGCGCTTCACAGCCACCAAAATATTTTTGAAATGCAGTCGCTTTTGTAATGTAGGGAAACACGACAGCCAATTTGTGCTCAGCAAGGTCCCACAAACTGCAATGAGATAAATGATCAGATTTTTAAAACTTTTGTGCTTGGTATGTTGGTGACATCCCAATTTCTTGCTGTAACTTTGGCGGAAACCATGGTGAAACAGAGTGAACAGCTGTTTACTCCATTTAGGAACATAGGAGGAACATAGGAACAGGAGTAGGCCATTTAGCCCCTCGTGCCTGCTCCACCATTTGATAAGATCATGGCTGATCTCTAATCTAACTCCATATACCTGCCTTTGGCCCATATCCCTTAATACCTTTGGTTGCCAAAAAGCTATCGATCTCACACTTAAATTTAGCAATTGAGCTAATATCAATTGCCGTTTGCGGAAGAGAGTTCCAAACTTCCACCCTTTGTGCGTAGAAATGTTTTCTAATCTCACTCCTGAAAGGTCTGGCTCTAATTTTTAGACTGTGCCCCCTACTCCTAGAATCCCCAACCAGCGGAAATAGTTTCTCTCTATCCACCCTATCCGTTCTCTTTAATATCTTATAAACTTCGATCAGATCACCCCTTAACCTTCGAAACTCTAGAGAATACAACCCCAATTTGTGTAATCTCTCCTCGTAACTTAATCCTTGAAGTCCGGGTATCATTCTAGTAAACCTACGCTGCACTCCCTCCAAGGCCAATATGTCCTTCCGAAGGTGCGGTGCCCAGAACTGCTCACAGTACTCCAGGTGCGGTCTAACCAGGGTTTTGTATAGCTGAAGCATAACTTCTGCCCCCTTGTACTCCAGTCCTCTAGATATAAAGGCCAGCATTCCATTAGCCTTATTGATTATTTTCTGCACCTGTTCATGACACTTCAATGATCTATGTACCTGAACCCCGAAGTCCCTTTGGACATCCACTGTTTTTAACTTTTTACCATTTAGAAAGTACCCTGTTCTATCCTTTTTTGATCCAAATTTCTTCAGGGTTTCCATTGACCTTCCGCCAAAGCTATGGTGAAAGAGCGGGAGAATCCCCATGGAAATTTTACCACAATGTGTTTTCGTGATGTTGGTTGAGGGATAAATGTTGATCGGGGCACTGGGAGAACTCGCCCCCTCTTTGAATAGTGCGATTAAATCTTTTTTAGATCCACCTGAGTGGCCAGATGGGGAGTCGGTTTAATGTCTCATCGGAAAGACAGCACCTCCAACAATGCAGCACCCCCTCAGTACTGCATTGGAGTATCAGCCTGGATTATGTGCTGAAGCCTCTGGCGTGGGGCTTGAACCCACAACCTTTTGATTCACCAAGAGTGCTATCAACTGAGCCAACTACTGCATCATAGGTGTGTGCTCTGAGCCAAGCCCAATATTTGAACAACAGGATGCATCTTTCAGGCTGGGTTTTAGTTGTCTGAGTTCACACCTCATGAGAATGCCGTTCAGAAAGGAACAGAAGTTTGCACTTGTCCAGCTGATCACTTTTACCGTGGGGTTCCACCAAGGAATGTCACTGCTTCAGATGTGGGTTCAAGTTTGATGTGCTGAGATCAGTTCAGAATCAAACTGACCTGGTCTGAACCATCCATTCCTGCTGCACTATGCAGATGCCCATTCATTTCCATAACCCAAAAGATTTTTTTTTAATTGTCACCTGATGCCATTTTTTCCATTTATATTAAAATTAGTACAGGCAGGCAACAAAACTGGATAACTGACTCCAGTCCAATATTCATCAGATCTGGTGATCATGGCCTCAGGTAATATTATAGAACAATGGAGACCAAGATTCATTTAGATGATGTTGTATACCCAAGGTATATTTAAATGTTTTCTCTTCAATGTTCGTTTAATCCTTTCTCAGGAAATATATTGGTCCAGAATTTGCTGCAGTGGGGCATCTCACACCGTGCCTCGTTTCTTACATTTTTTTCCTCACCCTTTAGCTCGAAAATATTTTGCGCTGCAAATTTGCTGGAAGTACGAACTGATAATGGGGCAGTGAAGGCAACGGGGCATCTGGGACCAAAGTGAATGACGGGACCAACAGGCTATCTCCTTAACCAATGAGATGTAAGGATTGAGAAAGAAAGAGGAATGACAGAGAAGGAAATAGGGTGAATTAGTCAATTTTTTTTATTCGTTCATGGGATGTGGGCACCGCTGGCGAGGCCAGCATTTATTGCCCATCCCTAATTGCCCTTGAGAAGGTGGTGGTGAGCCACCTTCTTGAACTGCTGCAGTCCGTGTGGTGAAGGTTTTCCCACAGTGCTGTTAGGAAGGGAGTTCCAGGATTTTGACCCAGCAACGATGAAGGAACGGCGATATATTTCCAAGTCGGGATGGTGTGCGACTTGGAGGGGAACGTGCAGGTGGTGGTGTTCCCATGTGCCTGCTGCTCTTGTCCTTCTAAGTGGTAGAGGTCGCGGGTTTGGGAGGTGTTGTCGAAGGAGCCTTGTCGAGTTGCTGCAGTGCATCCTGTGGATGGTACACACTGCAGCCACTGTGCGCCGATGGTGAAGGGAGTGAATGTTTAGGGTGGTGGATGGGATTCCTATCAAGCGGGCTGTTTTGTCCTGAGTGTTGTTGGAGCTGCACTCATCCAGGCAAGTGGAGAGTATTCCATCACGCTCCTGACTTGTGCCTTGTAGATGGCGGAAAGGCTTTGGGGAGTCAGGAGGTGATTCACTCACCGCAGAATACCTAGCCTCTGACCTGCTCTTGTAGCCACAGTATTTATATGGCTGGTCCAGTTAAGTTTCTGGTCAATGGTGACCCCCAGGATGTTGATGATGGGGGGGGGGGCGTTCGGCAATGGTAATGCCGTTGAATGTCAAGAGGAGGTGGTTAGACTCTTTCTTGTTGGAGATAGTCATTGCCTGGCACTTTCTGGCGCGAATGTTACTTGCCACTTATGGGCCCAAGCCTGGATGTTGTCCAGGTCTTGCTGCATGCGGGCTCAGACTGCTTCATTATTTGAGGGGTTGCGAATGGAACCGAACATTTTGCAATCATTAGCAAACATCCCCATTTCTGACCTTATGATGGAGGGAAGGTCATTGATGAAGCAGCTGAAGATGGTTGGGCCTAGGACATTGCCCTGAGGAACTCCTGCAGCAATGTCCTGGGGCTGAGTTGATTGGTCTCCAACAACCACTACCATCTTCCTTTGTGCTAGGTATGACTCCAGCCACTGGAGAGTTTTCCCCCTGATTCCCATTGACTTCAATTTTACTAGGGCTCCTTGGTGCCACACTCGGTCAAATGCTGCCTTGATGTCAAGGGCAGTCACTCTCACCTCACCTCTGGAATTCAGCTCTTTTGTCCATGTTTGGACCAAGGCTGTAATGAAGTCTGGAGCAGAGTGGTCCTGGCGGAACCCAAACTAAGCATCGGTGAGCAGATTATTGTTGAGTACAGAAAGGGAAAGAGAGGGAAAGAAAGATTGGATTCAGAGAGAGAAAAAAAGAAATGGAAAGGAAAAGTAAGAAAAAAAATTTAGAAGTTAAAATGGCAGTGCATTCCAGAAAATAATAACTCGCGCTTAAAAAAATTTCTCCTCATCTCACCTCTGGTTCATATGCCAATTTCCTTAAATCTGTGATCTCTGGTTACTGACCCTTCAGCTGGTGGAAACAGTTTCTCCTTATTTTCTCTATCAAAACCCTTCATGATTTTGATTTCCAGTCCACTGAATGTAAATGCTCCACTTAGTGTCACTGATCTTCTCAGTATTATCTTTGGTGATGATGGGGAGTGCTGATTGTTATAACTGGATAGCCATATGGTGACGGTTAGAATACTAGAGCCTGGTCTTTAGTTGTTTCCAAGTTTTTATTCATCGGGATTCCCCTTACACACACATCACACCCTCGATCAGCTCTCCTCTTCAAAGGATACAAGAGAGTCCTCAATCGATACCCACCACCTGAGTACAATTAACACTCATTGATATAAATCATACAGTTAACACTAATCCTGAACTCAAAGGCTCAGGGCCACTGTCCCCAGACATATGGGATCTTAATGGCAAACGTATCACATGTTTATACTTCAATCAGCTCCCAACATATATTATGAAAGTTCAATTTATAAAAAAATCAGAAACAAGTATCAGCGGAGGTAATTTTAACTTTGGGTGATGGTGTAAAACCGAAGATATAGAATTAGCAGCCTGTTATACACCCCGCCTGATATTTCCTTTCCATTGAAGTCAATAGGTGCATGGTGGGCAGTCACTTCAACAGGGGCCATTTTACACTATCACCCAAAGTTAAAATGATCCCCCAACCAGTCTAACTCATAACAGTGACTACACCTCAAAAGTACTTCTTTGGCTGTAAAGTGCTTTGGGGTGTCCTGGGGTTGTGAAATATGCTATATAGATGCAAGTCTTTCTTTTCTTTCTTCTATTAACATTGAGGATTTATTTAACTGCCAAACATCAGCAAAGTCCCAGATGTTCCATGCTTGTCTCCTCTCCAGGAAACCTTTCCATTCCTATATCCTTCTATGTAATGTTTGAGATTGGAATTCACAATATTCGTCAGAAATGGTTTGAGTAAATTATAAGAATATCTCAAGAGATAAGAATTGCTCAAGAGACTCTACTGCTGCAAGAGGAAATCTGGAGTGTGGGAGTGGGGGAAGGGAGCACATGGCAATCACTTGAATAAAGTTAGGTATGTTGTTCTCCCTCTCAAAGTTACCTCAGGTAGAGATTCAAACCCTACATTGTCTTTGGGGAGAAATTCACAGTTACTTTCAATGCTTCTTACAATGTTTCCTTGGCTGTTAGTGTCGACAGTCCTTTTTGAATTGGGGGAGGGTGGGTTTACAAACAGTAATTAACTAAATGATCTGTAATGGGCTAGTCTTGCAGTCAATTATTAAAAAATTCAGGTGTGTTACGCACCCCCAGCTCCAAAATATGGTGGTGGCAATTAGACAGAGAGAGAGAGAGAGAGAGCCTCAATTATATTTTGATAATGAAGAGTGGAGATGTTTAGCATGATTCACTTGGATTGTAGCCAATAAAAAGGACCCAAGGCATTAGCAGAAAAGAATGGACAACAAAGCTCAACTCAGTAATTGAAGGTCCAGGAAAGTACTCCAAATGTAGCCCCAGGCTCCCAGCACAGGCATAGGCCTCTGCAAGTAAATTTACAGGGATTTACAACATAAGAATGTTACTCTGCATTGTTCAATTCTTTATGATTTTCCTGCGTTAGACATCTAACTTAGGTTATATTTTCAGCTAGCTGAACAATCAAGATGGCGGCTCAAACCAATCTCTGCTCCCCGACAGTTCAGCATCGGCAGCTTCGAAAAGAAATTGAGCAATTTGATTATTCAGCTTCCTGATGCTTACACGTTAATCATTGGTGCCTATCAAACGAATCGAGCTGCTTTCGATTCACTTATGCTTAGTCGATCAGATATTTGATTGATAACTTAACAGATAAGTGCTTATTTCAGCCAATCGCTAACTTTGCCCTACAGCTGTGTGACACGTTTGAAGTGTGCACATATCCAGTGGCCACAATTTGAGGTTTGGCCCCTGTGAGGCGTGATGTAGATAGATGCAAGATTTTCAATGATATAAACTTTAAAGTATGGTTATGGCACATGAATTTTTTTTTGAAATTGGAATTGAGTAAAAGGACCCATTTGTAGTGTCAGCATCCTCATGTCTGACCTCGATTGGATTTACTTGTGGCCAGTGAGTCCCTCAGTAATACATCTGCACTATCATGCAAGACCTTATGAATAAAAGCTGTTTGAACCAAGCTAATTATGTGTAAAATTTGAGTTCAGATGTAGGACTCTCTGCTGCCTGTTAACTTCACTGGAAGATTTCCTGTAGTGAGAGTGCTCAAAGGGATTTGTTTTTTTAACCTGCAATACGTCAATTGTTTTGCAAAAGTTGTGTTAAAGATGCAACAAATTAGTAAAAGTTGGAAGGGTTAGGAAACTTTCTGTGATGCCCGGGAGATATTGTGATGCTTATGAGACGTTGTGAACCTGACTTATTGACTTGGGTCATTTTCCTGCTCTTCAATTAGCATTTTTATACCTGATTTCACTTTCAAATCAGCATCAGCTTCCTGTCTATGCTATCTACTCTCATCACCGAAATCAATTATGTACTGCCAAACAGAGCCAGACACAGTGCAATTATAAAATGATAATTAAAAGGCTAACATTATTTATGAAGTCGACCAAAGTGATTTTATAGGGCTGATTCCCGATCAGGCAGTGCCAAGGCGGAACAGTGCTTGCAGGGAAATCTTGCATGGCCATATATTACCTTCTGAATCAGAAAACTAGCACTGATAAGAATTAAGTTTATGGTTTTCTCCCCTCCTTTCCCAAACTGTGGACTCTGCTGAGGTGCAGTTCCAGTGTCCCTCTGGTAACTTGTCCAAGTAGCCATTTTACATGTCTGAACTTTTACAGTCAGTGTCAAAAGGCTGTTTGACACCACATCCGAACCCAGTCCTGTCCTCACCTGATGTCTACACAGGCACAGAGGGGTCACTGATTAGAAACCAGGGACAGGAAACCCTCCATAGCTCAGGGATCTATCTATTCCCTTCAATGGGGCCTGTAGTCGGATTAGAAGCTCTTGCCTCAATTGTTATGGTATCAGGTTCACAGAATATGTTGTTTACTAAAAAGATTGATAAGTTAAAGGACAGAATTTGATGGGACCCACAGCCCATGGTTGACGTAAAGTTCTATTTACCAACTAGTCAAGTACAGTTTAAATCCAGTTTTGTGAAGTTGAAAAGTATGGTCGCTGTTAAATGCAAACATCAGTGTGCTTGTTCCTCCATCCCCAGTCTTTCACTGCATCCTTCTGAGCTCTCTTTATGCATTCGATCTTATCTGGCTTCTCACAGCTCGTCCCTAATCTGCTAATTTGTTATCTGCACCAAAGGGTTGTTTGTTTCTTTTTGAGAACGTGGAATTATTTGGAACAAGCAAGTGCAAGCTACTCATCACGCCAATTCCTTTTGAGTGACCTTGGATAGTCTGTGTTTTCATTGACTCTTTCTTAGTTCATTAATTTCCTGAGGGAACATGAATAACCACAGGGTGACACCATGAAGAAGCAAAAACTCTACCTGACCCCTGAAAGTAATTGCGCAAAAAAAAATCACAGTTATCAGTCTTACGTTATTCAGTGCTGACCAGCTGCATGCCACAGATGACATTCCTATGATTGCAGCACAAACTGGAGCCATGATCGTCTATGCCTATATGTTCTATATATCTTTCAATCCTTTCGTAGCCAGATTTTTGTTCAGCTTTTTTTTAACAAAGAAGAAAGAAAGACTTGTATTTATATCGCGCCTTTCATGACCTCAGGACATCCCAAAGAGCCTTACAGCCAATTGAGTAATTTTGAAGTGTAGTCACTGCTGTCATGGAGGAAACATGGCACCCAAATTGCACACAGCAAGATCCCACAAACAGCAATAATGACCAGATAATCTGTTTCAGTGATGTTGCTTGATGGATAAATGTTAGCCAGGAAATTGGGGAGAACCCCCCTGTTCTTCTTCGAAAAGGGCCATGGGATCTTTTATATCCACCTGATGGGGCAGATGTCTCACCCGAAAAAGGGAAGTCTTAATCAACAAGATGTTAATTATCTCTGAATGGTTTCTTAAAAAAAATAAGCAAGTGTAGAATGGAAAAAGCCCATTCAGCCCATCAACCCTGTTACCGAAGCAGGGAGTGGGAAGAGGCCATTCAGCCGATTGAGCCTAATTCCATAAAGAAGATGCAATGGGCATGATTTTATTGGGGGGAGTGGTGGGTGGGGCGGAGTTCCTGACAGGAAACCCGGAAGTACGGGTTTCCCGTCGATTTTGACATGAGGATGTCTTTGACGTAAGGATGCCATTAATTTTTTTTTGTACGTTTGCTGCCCAACAGGCCAGTCTGATTTACAGGTTGACCTCAGTTGGACAGGAGAAGAGGATGGAAGAGGACTTGAAAAGCTAAGTGTTAGTTGGGGGAGGGTGGGTGCGGCTCATCGGTGGGGGGGTTGGTGGTCACTGGAGTGGGGGGTTTGTCAGTCACCAGGGGGGTCGGGGTCACTGGGAATCAGTCATTGGAGGGGATCAGTCATCGGGGGGATGGGGGGTCAGTCATCAGTGGGTTTCAGTCATCGGGGGGGCTCAGTCATTGGGGGGGGGGGTCAGAGATCGTGAGGGGGGCTGGAGATCGTGAGGAGGGGTCGGAGATCATGGGGGGAGTTGGTCGATTGGTCGATTTATAGCGTCGCTGCAGGTAGGCCTGTTGGGCCTGGTGGAAGCACTCTTGCTCCTCCAGGCCCACAAGCTGTGCTATAAAGGCACTTACCTGCTGTTTCAAGCTTTCTAACCTCCTCTCACGTGGCGTGAAGGAGAAGGCCCGGGAACCCCGGCCCCCAGGGATTAAAAGCAAAATACTGTCAAAATGAAGGCCCACAGCCTCCTTTAAAGCTTTTAGCAACCGACCCGCCTCCTGAGAGTGGGTTGGTCACCCGCCCCTCGTCCCGCCTCCGTTAAAACTGGAAGTGGGCGGGTTGGAGGCAGGTTATAGATTTTTTAAAATTTTACTGCCCCCCCCCACCCCCAACTCACCCATTTTCCCATTTAAAATCGTGCCCAATGTCACTTATCATGGATCCCACCCAATTTATTTTATCCCCTAAGGGAATGTTTTATGAAATGTCCCATTTAACCCAATGGTCATCAAACCATACTCCAGAATAGCAATGTGTAATCTCTGGCCTTCCTTGAGCCTTGCTTATTTTGTGCTTGTTCTTTTGTCCTGCAGTCTCACTTTACATCTACATTATCCATAGGTTTTAATGTGTGATGGCTTTGGTCCATGTATTTTCTCTGCAAGAGACATAAGACCAATTCTGTCAGCCTAATTCATAATATATGAAGTCCTGAAATTATCCCTTTGTTTTTCTCAGATCCCAGTGTGCATCAAAGCATTTTAAACATTAGGCACCCAAAAGAGCATACAATGTTCCAAATGTAACCTGATCAATAAGTTATAAAAGGTTAAGGTGACCTGTTCTGACTTGTACTCAAAGACCCTCAAAATACATTCCTGCACTTGATTATCCTTGTTGAGGATAGCCTCATATTGACTAAGTATTTTCAATAAATAGTTGGCAGTTGTACCCAAATAATTTTCCTTTTCCACATTTATCAAAAATAGGATACTTTCATTATGTATACGTGTTTCATCTTTCCTGCACAAATGTATATTCATTTATATTTTTCCACCTGAATTTTCATGTGTCATTTCTTAGCTCATCTTCCCAATCTGGCCAAAACTTTTTCAATACTATCAGTCGCCCCAACTCTGATCATTGGTCGCATCAGCAGATTTGATTATCCAATAAATACTTCTACCATATTATTTCTGACTAGATTAAACAACAGAGGGCTGGAACAGACCCCTGCAAAACTGCGTGAGTTACTGCCCTCAGAGCTTTAGGATAAAAGAACCTTTTATCAATTTATTTTCTCTGGTTAAAGTCCAAGTAACAGATTTTGGTGAGTGAAAGGTTGAGCTTAGAAAACATGATGCTCACTCAGCGGTGAATACTTTCTCAAATATTCTCTAGCACTTGTTGAAAAGTCAAACATGAATTGAGTTGTAATGCTGGAACCATTTCGGTGTCAGTAACCCTTCAATCCTGCTGAAAATAGCTATCAATTTACTTTGAATTGTCAAATTGGTGAACTATCTTACTTTGGATTCAGGAGAGTCATGGAATCTTTCTTGAAGGCAAAGTACTTTTTTTCTCATTCACGAAGCTCCGTATGATGGTACCTGCTCAATCTTTGACTGATGTCCTTTGAAGCGCCTTGGGACGCTTTACTATATTAAAGGCATTATATTAATGGAAGTAGTTGTTGTTGATATAGTGTAGGGGTTGAGTGTTGAAAGTTTGAGTATCCAGTGTGGATTAACGAGTAATGATTCGTGATGGTTTTTGGCTGCCTGGTTATTCTGCCTTGTCTCAACACGTCTAACCCAATAAGAAACATCTCTGTACACAGAAACTTACCAATATCCAAGCCTAGCATCCTCCTACAATCATCATTGTTGACAAAAGAATACATGGTTTTATTAGACTTTGAATTTTCTTAGCAAAATAGTTGCACCAGCAGTAACTCTAAATGGCTGTACTTAGGGAACATCAGCAACTAGAAATCCTAAATGTGAGCTAGTGGCCAGCAATTACAACACAAGAAAGCCCAAACTCTTCAGAAACATAGAGTCCTGGCCAATATTTATCCCTCAACTAAAAGAACAGATTATCTGGCCATTATCACACTGATGTTTGTGGGACCTTGCTGTGTGTAAATTGATTGCCACGTTTCTTACAACATGACTACATTTAAAAAAAAGTACTTCATTGGCTGTAAAATGAAATGGGATGTCCTGAGATCATGAAAGGCGTTATATAAAATATGAGTCTTTGTTTCTTTCTTTCAATCAGCTGTATGCTTAGGACACAAACTGTGTTCTGAGTAAGTTGCCTCACTGCTGGTGACCTCTGCAGCATATTTTCAAAAGCTCCAAACTATCGCCTTTGAAGTGAATAAATGTACAGTGCAGTAACAATGCCCCAAATTCATGTCATGAAAGATCTTGCTGTCCTTTGGAAATTTTGAACTACTTCCCACTTTGTCCAGTGAAAAGTAAATCCACTTCTTTGCCTGTCTATTGTTTCATGAGTCAGCCACGTGTCCCACTGGCAAACCTCACATGCACCAATAACCAGGCTAGCTGAATGCTTGCCAGGTCTGTCCAGTAACAGGAGAAGCAACCAGTTGTTGTAGATATAAAATCATGATAGCTTGATGCAAATTGACCAGATGTTGTAAGTAATTGCTAACGCAATGTATGCCCTTGGGCTTGAAGCTTTAAAGAAATACACATGGAGGAACTAATACATTGATGTCTTTGCTTTATTACTAAAGGAACATATGAAATTTCATTGTGAAAAGCCATTCAGAACTGAGAAAGCGAAGTAAAACATTCCCTTCAAAAGATTTCCTGCGTACTTAAGAATTGAACCTCTTCTTTCTATTTCAAAAAATATGGAAAAATGAAACTAAGACTTAAAAATAAGCTAATTATCATGAGAGCATAGAAACAAAGGAATCATAATCACTTACTGTGTCAGAAAGATGTTATACGCTGATCAGTTTACAGTGAGCATCAAGTTTCCACCCTGGTTAACACTTGACTCTGAATTATGACTGGCATTCAAAGCAAAGGTAGGTTTTGAAGCTTCACGTACAGGATGGCAACTTAACTCTGCCAGAATGAAATACAGGAACATGCAGCAAGTTTTTTAACAACAATATAAGAATAAGCAAGCTATATAAATGCATAATATTGCAGGGCTGGCTCAGGGGGGAATGGGCACATGAAAACCAGCTGGATGGAAATGACCAAGACTAGAAATGGTTTAAGAATGAACTTTGACACCAAGTAAATACTCCGGAAACATATTTACACCCCTTCCAAAATCCTACAAGAAGACTCCTACCACTAGATGGATTTTTTGAGAAACCTTCAAGTTGTGTACTGTACAATCCCAGGGGAGCCAAAATCTTCCAACTCTAGCTATTCATTACATTGCCTATGACCAGCGCATATTTGATCCATTACATGCTATTTTTTAATAGCTGTAAGCTTTATGGTGGGGGACCATGGTACCCCAAATAAATATGGCGTTTAACCCACTGCCCCTCAGGAAAAGGCTTAAATTACAACTCACTTCTACCAGCCAATGTTTTGTTCCTATTTTACTATCTTTATTTCTGTGCAGTAGATATTACTCTTGGAAAAAGTACTACAAATGAAACATATAATTAAGTAAAGATTTTCTATTTATAATTACATTTGTCTGTTGCTAAGCTCACTTAAATTGTATTGTGAATGTTTGCCAGGCCTCTCTTGTTAATGCAGTACATGCGTGATCAGGGAGATGACTGATTACTTTTTTTTTATTCGTTCATGGGATGTGGGCGTCGCTGGCGAGGCCGGCATTTATTGCCCATCCCTAATTGCCCTTGAGAAGGTGGTGGTGAGCCGCCTTCTTGAACCGCTGCAGTCCGTGTGATGAAAGTTCTCCCACAGTGCTGTTAGGAAGGGAGTTCCAGGATTTTGACCCAGCGACGATGAAGGAATGGCGATATATTTCCAAGTCGGGATGGTGTGTGACTTAGAGGGGAACGTGCAGGTGGTGTTGTTCCCATGTGCCTGCTGCTCTTGTTCTTCTAGGTGGTAGAGGTCGCGGGTTTGGGAGGTGCTGTCGAAGAAGCCTTGGCGAGTTGCTGCAGTGCATCCTGTGGATGGTACACACTGCAGCTACTGTGCGCCGGTGGTGAAGGGAGTTTATGTTTAGGGTTGTGGATGGGGTGCCAATCAAGCGGGCTGCTTTGTCCTGGATGGTGTCGAGCCTCTTGAGTGTTGTTGGAGCTGCACTCATCCAGGCAAGTGGAGAGCATTCCATCACAATCCTGACTTGTGCCTTGTAGATGGTGGAAAAGCTTTGGGGAGTCAGGAGGTGAGTCACTCGCCACAGAATACCCAGCCTCTGACCTGCTCTTGTAGCCACAGTATTTATATGGCTGGTCCAGTTAAGTTTCTGGTCAATGGTGAGCCCCAGGATGTTGATGGTGGGGGATTCGGCGATGGTAATGCCGTTGAATGTCAAGGGGAGGTGGTTAGACTCTCTCTTATTGGAGATGGTCATTGCCTGGCACTTGTCTGGCGTGAATGTTACTTGCCACTTATCAGCCCAAACCTGGACGTTGTCCAGGTCTTGCTGCATGCGGGCTCGGACTGCTTCATTATTTGAGGGGTTGCGAATGGAACTGAACACTGTACTTCACCACTGCAGCTACATACTAGACTCTAGGCTCTGGCCACAATCTTCCAATCCTTAGATATGGGGATGGTGCCGGAGGACTGGAAGGATTGCAAATGTTACACCCCTGTTCAAAAAAGGGGAGAGGAATAAACCCAGCAATTACAGGCCAGTCAGCCTACCTTCTGTGGTGAGGAAACTTTTAGAAACAATAATCCAGGACAAAACTAATTGGCACTTGGAAAAGTATCAGCTAATATATGAAAGTCAACACGGATTTGTTCAAGGGAAATCATGTTTTACTAACTTGCATGAATTCTTTGATGAAGTAATGAAGAGGGTTGATGAGGGTAGTGCAGTTGAAGTTGTGTATATGGACTTTCAAAATTTGATAAAGTACCACGTAATGGACTTGTTAACAAAATTAAAGCCCATGGGATTAAAGGGACAGTGGCAGCCTGGATACAAAATTGGCTATGGGACAGAAAGCAAAGACTTGTGATGAATGGTTGTTTTTCAAACTGGAGGGTTAGTAACATAGGAACAGGAATAGGCCATTTAGCCCTTTGAGCCTGTTCCGCCATTCAATGAGATGATGGCTGATCTGTGACCTAACTCCATATACCCACCTTAGCCTCAAATCCCTTTAAAAGCTTTGGTTAACAAAAATCTTATCAATCTCAGATTTAAAATTAACAATTGAGCTAGCATCAACTACTGTTTGTGAAAGAGAGTTCCAAACTTCTACCACCCTTTACGTGTGGAAGTGTTTCCCAACTTCACTCCTGAAAGTTCTGGTTCTCATTTTTAGGATATGTCCTCTATTCCTAGACTCCCCAACCAGCGGAAATATTTTCCCTCTATCTACCCTATCAGTTCCGCTTAATGTCTTGTAAAACTTTGATGAAATCACAGCATAATCTTCTAAATTCCAGGGAATACAACCCTAGTTTGTGTAATCGCTCCTTGTAATTTAACCCTTGGAGTCCAGGTATCATTCTAGTAAATCTACGCTGCACTTCTTCCAAGGCCAATATATCCTTCCTAAGGTGCGGTGCCCAGAACTGAACACAATACTCCAGGTGTGGTCTAACCAGGGCTTTATATAGCTGTAGCATAACTTCTACCCCCTTGTATTCTAGTCCTTTAGATATAAAGGCCAGCATTCCATTAGCCTTTTTGATTATTTTCTCTACCTGTCCATGACATTTTAATGATATATGTACATGGACCCCTAAGTCTCTTTGGACCTCCACTGTTTCAAGCTTTTCACCATTTGGAAAGTACTCTGATCTATCCTTTTTAGGTCCAAAGTGGATGACCTCACACTTGCCTACATTAAAATCCATTTGCCACAGTTTTGCCAATTCACTCAATCTATTAATATCTCTCTATAATTTTATGCTTCCATCTACACTGCTTACAATGCTGCCTATCTTTGTGTCATCGGCAAATTTGGATATGTGGCTCTCTATCCCGTCATCTAAGTCATTAATAAATACAGTGAATAGTTGAGGCCCCAACACAGATCCCTGTGGGACACCACTAGTCACATCCTGCCAATTTGAGTGTCTGCCCATTATCCCTACTCTCTGTCTACTCTGAGTGGTATTCGGACCACTGCTCTTTTTGATATATATTAATGACCTGGACTTAGGTATAAAGGGCATAATTTCAAAGTTTGCAGATAACACGAAACTTGGAAATATAGTAAACAATGTGGAGGATAGTATCTGCCTTCAGGAGGACATAGACAACTGGTGATATGGGCAGACACATGGCAGATAAAATTTAACGCAGAGAAGTGTGAAGTGATATATTTTGGTAGAAAGAATGAGGAGAGGCAATATAAACTAAATGGTACAATTTTAAAGGCGGTGCAGGAACAGAGAGACCTGGGGTGTATGTACACAAATCTTTGAAGGTGGCAGGACAAGTTGAGAAGGCTGTTAAAAAAGCATATGGGAGCCTGGGCTTTATTAATAGAAACATAGAATCATAGAATCATAGAAGTTACAACATGGAAACAGGCCCTTCAGCCCAACATGTCCATGTCGCCCAGTTTATACCACTAAGCTAGTCCCAATTTCATGCACTTGGTCCATATCCCTCTATACCCATCTTACCCATGTAACTGTCCAAATGCTTTTTAAAAGACAAAATTGTACCTGCCTCTACTACTGCCTCTGGCAGCTCGTTCCAGACACTCACCACCCTTTGAGTGAAAAAATTGCCCCTCTGGACCCTTTTGTATCTCTCCCCTCTCACCTTAAATCTATGCCCCCTCGTTATAGACTCCCCTACCTTTGGGAAAAGATTTTGACTATCTACCTTATCTATGCCCCTCATTATTTTATAGACTTCTATAAGATCACCCCTTAACCTCCTACTCTCCAGGGAAAAAAGTCCCAGTCTGTCTAACCTCTCCCTATAAGTCAAACCATCAAGTCCCGGTAGCATCCTAGTAAATCTTTTCTGTACTCTTTCTAGTTTAATAATATCCTTTCTATAATAGGGTGACCAGAACTGTACACAGTACTCCAAGTGTGGCCTCACCAATGCCCTGTACAACTTCAACAAGACATCCCAACTCCTGCATTCAATGTTCTGACCAATGAAACCAAGCATGCCGAATGCCTTCTTCACCACCCTATCCACCTGTGACTCCACTTTCAAGGAGCTATGAACCTGTACTCCTAGATCTCTTTGTTCTATAACTCTCCCCAACGCCCTACCATTAACGGAGTAGGTCCTGGCCCGATTCGATCTACCAAAATGCATCACCTCACATTTATCTAAATTAAACTCCATCTGCCATTCATCGGCCCACTGGCCCAATTTATCAAGATCCCGTTGCAATCCTAGATAAACTTCTTCACTGTCCACAATGCCACCAATCTTGGTGTCATCTGCAAACTTACTAACCATGCCTCCTAAATTCTCATCCAAATCATTAATATAAATAACAAATAACAGCAGACCCAGCACCGATCCCTGAGGCACACCGCTGGACACAGGCATCCAGTTTGAAAAACAACCCTCTACAACCACCCTCTGTCTTCTGTCGTCAAGCCAATTTTGTATCCAATTGACTACCTCACCTTGGATCCCATGAGATTTAACCTTATGTAACAACCTACCATGCGGTACCTTGTCAAAGGCTTTGCTGAAGTCCATGTAGACCACGTCTACTGCACAGCCCTCATCTATCTTCTTGGTTACCCATTCATGTCCCCTATTTGCCCTCCTGATTTCTCTCTTAACTCTACTCCGGCAATCTCTATACTCTTCAAGGGATCCACTTGATCCCAGCTGCCTATGCATGTCATATGCCTCCTTCTTCTTTTTGACTAGGGCCTCAATCTCCCGAGTCATCCAAGGTTCCCTACTTCTACCAGCCTTGCCCTTCACTTTATAAGGAATGTGCTTACCCTGAACCCTGGTTAACACACTTTTGAAAGCCTCCCACTTACCAGACGTCCCTTTGCCTGCCAACAGACTCTGAAAGTTCCTGTCTAATACCATCAAAATTGGCCTTTCCCCAATTTAGAATTTTAACTTTTGGGCCAGACCTATCCTTCTCCATAGCTATCTTAAAACTAATGGAATTATGATCACTGGTCCCAAAGTGATCCCTCACTAACACTTCTGTCACCTGCCCTTCCTTATTTCCCAAGAGGAGGTCAAGTTTTGCCCCCTCTCTAGTCGGGCCATCCACATACTGAATGAGAAATTCCTCCTGAATACACTCAACAAATTTCCCTCCATCCAAGCCCCTAATGCTATGGCTGTCCCAGTCAATATTGGGAAAGTTAAAGTCCCCTACGATTACCACCCTATTTTTCTTGCAGCTGTCTGTAATCTCCTTACACATTTGCTCCTCAATTTCCCGTTGACTATTTGGGGGTCTGTAGTACAATCCTATCAAAGTGATCTCTCCCTTCTTATTTTTCAGTTCTACCCATATAGACTCAGTGGGCGAACCCTCGGATATATCCCCTCTCACTACTGCCGTGATGTTCTCCCTAATCAAGAACGCAACTCCCCCTCCTCTCTTACCTCCTGCTCTATCTTTCCAATAGCATCTGTACCCTGGAACATTGAGCTGCCAGTCCTACCCCTCCCTTAGCCATGTTTCAGTAATAGCTATAACTTGCCAGTCCCATGTACCCATCCATGCCCTGAGTTCATCTGCCTTGCCCATCAGACTTCTTGCATTGAAATAAATGCAGTTTAATCTAGACTTCCCTTGGTCTTTGCCCTGCTTTCTCAGACCATCTGTCCGGTCATGTTCTGTACACTCTCCCTTACTGCCTTTTGTTTCTGTCACCACTTTATTTCCCACTGACTTCCTGCATCGGTTCCCATCCCCCTGCCATATTAGTTTAAACCCTCCCCAACAGCACTATCGAGTATAAAAGCAAGGATGTTATACTAAACCTTTATAAAACACTGGTTAGGCCTCAGCTGGAGTATTGTGTTCAATTCTAACCACCACATTTTAGGAAGAATATCAAGGCCTTAGAGAGGGTGCATCAGAGTTTTACTAGAATGGTACCATGGATGAGGGACTTCAGTTATGTGGAAAGAATGGAGAAGCTGGGGTTGTTCTCCTTAGAACAGAGAAGATTAAGGGGAGATTTGATAGAGGTGTTCAAAATCATGAACGGTTTTGATAGAGTAAATAAGGAGAAACTGTTTCCAGTGGCAGAAGTTCAGTAACCAGAGCACACAGATTTAAAGTGATTGGCAAAAGAGCCAGAGGCAACATGAGAAACATTTTTTTACGCAGCGAGTTGTAACAATCTGGAGTGTGCTGCCTGAAAGGGTGGTGGAAGCAGATTCAATAGTAAGCTTTCAAAAGGGAATTGGATGAATGCTTGAAGGGAAAAAATTTACAGGGCAATGGGGAAAGAGCAGGGGAATGGGACTAATTGGATAGCTCGTTCAAAGAAACGGAACAGGCACGATGGGCTGAATGGCCTCCTCCTGTGCTGTACCTGTTATGATACAATGATACTTAAGTGTCAATGAATTGTTTGTATTCTATAATTGATGTTGAAATCCAATGTTACCACACTCCAGTTTGATACACAACTTACCCCCCCACCTTAGTTGCGATACTGAATTTATCACATGATCTCCTTCCTTTAGATACCATACAATTCCTGAATAACCAAATTATATGCCATTTGCATTATCTCAGCCAATGCTGGAGTGGGTGAAAATCATAGAACCCACTGATGAAAATCTCATCAGAAGCGAAAGACTTTACTCATATGCAACCTAAACCTGACTATTAGCTCCTTGGGCAGTCAGCTCAGGGATTCTGCCCCTAATCACTATCAAGTAATTCCTCCTGGAGAATTCACATCAGTCGAGGACAGGATTGGGTGCAGCTGTAATGTTCCCCCCAGGGTCAAATAGCCTCACTTTGTGGGTTCAGGCATAAAGAGTGGTCACTTGTAGCACTGCACCCCAGCGTAGTTCAGCATCGGGAGGAGAAATGAGGGGAGAAAAGTGCAATGGAAAATTAAAGACAGAAACTTTTGCATCATTCCAGCCTCCATCTTCCCCCCTTCCCCCAACTCTAAAATTATGTAATTTTGTGAAGCTTAAAGTCAATACTATCACTTGTGCGTCCAATACAGAGACAAATAAACCCACACTAGCAACTGGGAAAATCTTTTGAAAATCATCGTCCCACTGCTGCAGATCTTTTAAAAAGTCAAATGCCAAGGGAGCAAAATTGGTCAATGGCAGTGGTGCAAAAAACAGGCTCGTAGCAAATCGGCAGCTCGTTTTGCACCCCCATTTTCTTTCCCATTGATGGGCTCCCGATTAGCAATCAGCCCATTTTGCACTACTGCCATTGACCAATTTTACCCCCTCCCCCCGCCAAGTCTTTAATATCTCCACTAGGCGGCAACGTAGCATATCAATCGCAAAGTTTGTTGCTGATGCTGATATTAACTGATTGGAAGTGTTAAGGATTTGCTGTGGTGAAGACCCAATTCACACAGCGATTTAGTTACCTAGTCGTTGTGGAAAGGTAAGGAAGCCAGGCAATTTGATCTCAAATGACAGAACTTATAATACAGTCCACAATTTTTTATCTTAATTGGATTTTATAGACTCACTCTTACCCATGATAGTCCATAATGCTGTGAATAAGAAACACATGTTTTTGGATGATTTGGAGTTCCAGATTCCTCAGCCCACATCTGGAAGATAAAAAAATATGAATTTGAAGTTGGAAGAAAAATCATGATGTGTGAAGAAAGTTTGTTGCAAAATCACCAGGGACACTGAAATAGATCTCTTTCCTTCCCCTCCTCCACCAATCACCAGAGACACTGAAATAGATCTATTTCCTTCCCCTCCTCCACCAATCACCAGGGACACTGAAATAGATCTCTTTCCTTCCCCTCCTCCACCAATCACCACAGACACTGAAATAGATCTCTTTCCTTCCCCTCCTCCACCAATCACCACAGACACTGAAATAGATCTCTTTCCTTCCCCTCCTCCACCAATCACCAGAGACACTGAAATAGATCTCTTCTCCTCCCATCCTCCACCAATCACCAGAGACACTAAAATAGATCTCTTTCCTTCTCCTCCTCCACCAATCACCAGTGACACTGAAATAGATCTCTTCCCTCCTCCTCCTCCACCAATCACCAGAGACACTGAAATAGATCTCTTCCCTTCTCCTCCTCCACCAATCACCACGGACACTGAAATAGATCTCTTCTCCTCCCGCCCTCCACCAATCACCAGAGACACCGAAATAGATCTCTTCCCTTCTCCTCCTCCACCAATCACCAGTGACACTAAAATAGATCTCTTCCCTTCTCCTCCTCCACCAATTACCAAGGACACTGAAATAGATCTCTTCCCTCCTCCTCATCCACCAATCACCAGGGACACTGCAATAGATCTCTTCCCTTCTCCTCCTCCACCAATCATCACGGACACTGAAATAGATCTCTTCCCCTCCCGTCCTCCACCAATCACCAGAGACACTGAAATAAATCTCTTCCCTTCTCCTCCTCCACCAATCATCACGGACACTGAAATAGATCTCTTCTCCTCCCGTCCTCCACCAATCACCAGAGACACTGAAATAGATCTCTTCCCTCCTCCTCCTCCACCAATCACCAAGGACACTGCAATAGATCTCTTCCCTTCTACTCCTCCACCAATCACCAAAGAAATGGATGACATCCCACAACACCATCAGTGAGACAGTCACCCCAGGCTACCATGGATAAATGAAAATTGAAGAGATTGAATATACTTTGCGCAAAATAATATATTTAATTTTTGTTTAAAATAATCCCTCAGATAGAGCACAACCCCCACAAGTTACACAATTATGCAAACTTTTAGTGCACCTGACCTGCACAAGACAGACAAAGATAACAGAATATCTCCTTCCCCATGATATAAAACAACAGAACCACGAGTCAGCCCAATTTGAATTGATTTAGGTTCAAGTGTTGCCAGGAAGATGTGAATGGTGGACAAAAAGTAGATATTGTGTGTGGTGCATAAAATATACAGATTGTAAATGGATTTGATCATATGAGAGTTGTCTTAATCAGCAGTTTCCTATTAGTAGAGTCATTTGTGAAGATTGAAACCAAACTTTGATTTTTGGATACAAGAGCTGGACCTTGTTAGCCAATGAATATAATCAGTTGGAAACCATTAAAATGTGCAGACACAGCATTTCCTTTGAATCGTCAATATAACCAGAAACAGTTGGGATTGGAAAGACATTTGACCTACCCTCCTTGAAACAATAAACAACACATGAAGCTGGGGGATCAGTGACATTGCAGAGAATGAAGTGTTGGCAATGGCAACGCTGCAAGGACCACCAGGACATGGTCCAGTGAAGAAGGATGTCCGGTTCATTCTGCTTCCTGTGCTGAGACCTGTGCGAGACAAATTTCAGCAACAAGACATAACAGTTAACCACTTTAATGAAATTTTTTTTTTTAAAAAGCTAAATGATGCACAGAACTAGAATTGGATTGTGCAGCTTTGGCCTGCACTTGTAAATATGTTTGTTGCAATTCAGGTTTAGTACAAGGACCTAGGCAGTTGGTGATGGTAATTACCTGTTCTTTGCAGTGCACAAACTCCTTTCATGATATGTCTTCTTGAAAGAAGAATACTACTTTTCTGTGTTGTTTCAATGATCTTTCTTGTGAAAACATCTGCTCTGTGGATTGGTGGCCGTGCCTTCAGCTACCTAGGCCCTAGGCTCTGGAATTCCCTCCCTAAAACTCTCCGCCTCTCTCTCCTCTTTTAAGACGCTCCTTAAAACCTACCTCTTTGACCAAGCTTTTTGGTCACCTGTCCTAATATCTCCTTATCTGGCATTTGACAACACTCCTGTGAAGCGCCTTGGGACGTTTTACTACATTGAAGGCGCTTATGTAAATGCAAGTTGTTGTTGTTTTGTTGACCTGAGACTTTAAGTAGCAACTGTTGGGTTACAGTGCTTTCATTACCAATATTTCACTGTACCAGTAAAACCGCCTATTTAGAAACTACCGTTTTACCAAAAGCCAAAAGGAACAGAGCCCAACATGTTTGCAAGTTCAGCCAAAACCATACTTTAATCACTGAGATATTTAATTCAGTAAATCTTGATTTTGGGACCATTATGGTAATTTATTTTTCTGGTCTGTATGGCTTGGTACCACACCAACCAATGTGTTTACCCCAGAACCACACCACACAGTGGACTGAACCATTGAGGGGAACTCCTTAAGTAATTCCTGACGTCAAACGAAAGTTGATCTAATGCACAGCCCAACTCGTATCAAATGATCATTCAATTTTGGACCAACCAGGTTTCATTGAAGAATAATTCAAAACTGAATCCAGAGATTTTCTCATTTGGCTGTCAAAAGCCCAAATTAGGATCATTGTGGTGTTACAGTACATTATTGGCTCAATACATCGAATGGGAGAAATTAAAAATAACTTCAAAAATTCAAGCAAAAAAAAAATCAGATTGGATCCTCTGACAAACAAAAAAAATTCACTTTCGAAGTTCAGCCAAACCATCCTAGGCTCATTGCCGCTATTCAGATATGCTCAGATTAGACTTCTTCCTGTCTTGTGCAATAAACAATGCCTGAAATGCCATAAAACCAATTGTGCCATTAAAAAAGAAATCAGAATCTAATTACCGAAAAAATAAACAAATTCGATGCAATGGGACTATTTGGTCTGTTCTCACACGGGCCAGTAGCCCATCTGAGCCCATGCCCAGCACAAATGGGCTTCAAGAAGTGTTCGCAGATGTCATCAGTTTCTCATGACAGTGACAATGCAACTCCAGCAACGCAGCCCCCTTCAATGCCAGCACAGGAGGGAGCTTCAGGCATTTTCCCAGAAAAGAATTGAATGCACAAGTGACACGGTACTCGAAGCAGGTCCTGCAACAACATCAGTATCACTCAGATGAGTGTCACCTCAGTCCTCCAGGCTCCGTCGGTACAGTCCCAGCACCAACCTCTCAACCTCCTGATGCTGAGGTCACACCACATTGAACCTGTTGTCGTTCTCTGACCTCAGATGACAGAGTGGTGTCATCAGCCATGACTAGAGTAGGTAATCCTGGTCTCCAAGCAGCTATCCAGATACAGTTCTCTGAATGCAGATATTTTTGAGTATCAGAAAACAAAAGAATCATGGCAGTTTCCAGGGTAACATACAGGGTTCACACACCAGAACAATGTGACACTCCAAATTGCTTTACAGCCAATGAAATACTTTTGAAGTGTAGCCACTGTTGAAGTGTAGGAAATGCGGCAGCCAATTTGCGCACAGTAAGCTCCCGCAAACAGCAATGTGATAATGACCAGATAATCTGTTACAGTGATGTTGGTTTAGAGGTAAATATTGGCCAGGACCCGGGGGAGAACTCCCCTACTCTTCTTCGAATAGTGCTATAGGATCTTTTACGTCCACCTGAGAGGGCAGATAGGGTCTCAGTTTAACGTCTCATCTGAAAGATAGCACCTCCAACAGTGCAAAAGTCCCTCAGAACTGCACTGTGAGTGTCAACCTAGATTTTGTGCTCAAGTCCCTGGAGTGAGATTTGCACCCACAACCTTCTGACTCAGAGGCGAGAGTGCTGCCTACTGAGCCATGGCTGACTGAACGTGCCCATCTCTGTCTCTACCACACCACTAAGGAAATTTCAAAATAAGGTGGCCTCGATCTGGACATACTGTTTGATATGTTCAGTGATGCTGCTGTAGTACCAGCCAACAGCACTGTTGTGAGCGAGTAAAGTGATACTGAGCAGTTCACATCCACTGAGACATACTTGCCCGACGCTCCAGTCTCCTCTGAAATCCTGATTGTCACTGAATGGCGGGTGACCTGGGTCTCAGAGGAAACCAGGGGGTGGAAGGTGCTGTCCATTTCACCCAGCCATGCTACTGCAAATCGACTTACTAGTCCACATCTACCAACCCCAAGGGATTTCTATTGGAGCCGACACCACATAAATACGGTGAGATGTCCTGACCTAATGTGGTGTGCGGGCACTGAATCCAGACGAACAGATGTATCCAGATGTTATATCACTTAGTTTGATGCCAGGTTTATGCCCATACTGGTATATCAGAAAAAAGTTGATTTACACATCCTCTGAGTCTCGTATATGTCTTTTATTCCTCTAATTTCTCTCATTCTTTCTCATTTTCAATTATCACTTAACATTCAGCCATCTCCTGTTCTCCACCTAATCACTTTACAGTTCATTCTTTGTCTTTTCTTGTGTATCTGGTCATTTTCTTCCCCGTCCCCTTCCTCCTTTGCTCTGTCCCTCCTGATAAGTTTTTTTTTATTCGTTCACGGGATGTGGGCGTCGCTGGCGAGGCCAGCATTTATTGCCCATCCCTAATTGCCCTCGAGAAGGTGGTGGTGAGCCGCCTTCTTGAATATCAGTAACATCTTCCAGTCCTAATGAAGGGTCATATGAATCTGAGGCATTAACTTTTCTCCTCTCTCTGCAGATGCTGCTTGACCTGCTGAGTGTTTCCAGCATTTCCTGTTTTTATTGCATGAGGTATCTGCTTTTTCTTTTTTTAGTCCTGAATTTATTTACAGCACTACATGCATGTATGCTGTGGAATCTCAATAACATTTTGTCTGAATGTTTGTAAAAGAAAGAACTTGCATTTCTATAGCACCTTTCATGACCACCCAAAGCACTTTACAGCCAATGAAGTACTTTGGAAGTGTGGTCACTGTTGTAATGTAGGAAACACAGCAACCTGTTTTTTTAGTGATGTTGGATGAGAGACAAATATTGGCCAGCACTCCCCTGCTCTTCTTCAAAATAGTGCCCTGGGATCTTTTATGTCCACCTGAGAGGGCAGAGGGGGCCTCAGTTTAAAGTCTCATTCGAAAGTCTACACCTCCAACAGTGTAACACTCCCTCAGCGCTACACTGGAATATCAGTCTGGATTATATGCTTAAGTCTATGGAGGGGGACTCTGAACCCACAACTGTCTGACTCAGAGGCAAGAGTGCTACCAACTGAGCCACTGCTGACACCTGGCTAAGGTGCGAGTCTGAAGCATCATAACACTCACTCAGACACAACGACAGCTTAGCAATTACAACCTTGATGCACATTTCCATTTAATCGGTGTCAGATTTTAAATAGGGTTTATAATCACCCAAGTTGCCATATTCCAGTAGTCCTTTCAGAAATCTGTATTGGATATATTCTGATTCAAGAACTCTAATGTACCTTTACTTGGCACCGGGAATGCCCAAAGGTTCTCCCACTTGAGTCTAAAGCACTTAATAATACCTAAAATAGCCTTAACAATTCACATCCAATTTAATCAAGTGCTGTGTGTGTGAGACCGACAATCTCCAGTTTCTATTCAGAGACTTCACTGCCTATAAACTGTTTAATAATTGAGAAAATTGGGCAAGAACGTAATTTTTCTGATTCAGCCATCGATATGAAAGAAGTAAATATCTGAATGAGTTACATTGGTTGATTTCAGATTAAAGTGGCCTACAAAAGGGGACTGGTATGGGGCAACAGTCTAAATTTGTTAGCTGCATATAAAATACAAGGTGGAGAAGAGTAGATTTCCAAAGAAAATAAATCACAGAGTGATGTCTGATTACATAAACTGAGGTCAGAAGGGGAGTGGGTTACATAGCCAAACATGAAGAACTGGTTTGCTTTCAGTTAAAGCAGTTGCAATGGGTTTCAAATTCTCAACTTAAAAACAAATGTGCCTGCATTTTTGGCAAACGGGAAGGATTAAAGAATGCGCAGTTTTAAAGGGCTGTCACGGGGTGAAGCGGCCTTGAACGTTGACTCTGATACCTGGACTCAGACTGTGTAGGGCTAAGATCAGAGAGGATCTAGAGATAAAAAGTAAACGAATCCAGGAAAAGAACGAGGGCTGGGGCAGGAACAAAGAAAGGGATGTTATCGAGGGTGTGCACAGGTCACTGTATTTGGGTGCATTACACTCTCCAAATCACCATTTGGGGAGTAGCTGCCATCCAGCTCCCTCCCTATGTCAGCACCTCTAGCCATCTGAAAAAAACTATACAATCTATAACAGACTCAGATGCAACTTATGGACCTAATTTGCAGCCGTCTGTTTCAAATTGTAATTTACAAACGCAGCAAGTTATGTTTATATTTCCACTGGCAAATTTGAGAATTTAGGCCTTAAAGGATACCATGACTTGACTGTTTATAATTAATGATCTTTTCAATTCCTTCATTTTATTTTTGTATCTTCTTTCAAAAAATGTGTTTTATTCAAGGTAAATGCATATTAGTACAGCTATATTTATGAGAAAGAAAATTATATGTTTTCTTTTACTTCACCAAGGAACCTTGCTGAAGGGTCAAGGCCCAGAGTGCAGGACACCACCAAGATTGAAAACAGAAGATGAGGTAAATGAAGAATTAGTGGTTAGAGGACGTCGGGTTAGGTTTTAGTGCAAAGTACAGAGAGAAGATAAGGACGAGTGAGGCAAGGAGTTGCACAGTTGTGAAGCCATGGGACAGAATGAGTTGTGGTGGGAAACAAAGACATACGCACCTATAAACAGCTATACACACAGACGCATTCCCAGACCACTGAAGGACACCTCACATTGCACAAAATTATAGACTTGGATTGTACAAAAGAAACATTTAAAATGGTACTCCTAAAGTTTGACTTCCCTAATATTCACATGAAAGAAAGAAATGACAAAGGCAGTGGGTTGATTTGTAATTTCTTTTCTTGAAGCATGAGCCCAAAAATGGGCCACCGCATCTTGTGAATATGTTTTTGTTGCTCAAGATAGTGGGCTTGTTTTGCTTTCCATTGAATGGGATGTTTTCCAAACTTGAAAGCATTTCCTTACCCATACAAACATATGGTTTAGCATTTTGGCTTAGCAATCTCTAATTTAATAAGAATCTTTTTCTGGATAGATGCCGGACGTTTGGCCCTGTTGGCACTTCCTGTCATAAAACACATAAAAATATGGTTCCAGACCCAATTAAAAAAAAAAATTGAATACCATTATTAAGGTTAGAGCAATTTCATCTTCAGTTTCTTCAGCCCTCCAAACCAAGCGTTCCAAAAGTGTTTTGGCACAGTCAACGCAATGATTTAATCCCAATATGGCGCAACCTGGCTATTCCATATAAAGTTGCAGGTAAGAGAATGTTAGTTGCAATGTGGAGTTTAAGAAAAAGCTGGAAAAACAAAGTTGTGGTGGAGTAGTCCAACCCTGACCTTTCCTTCACAATACTGTGGGTGTTCAGTTGAGCCTAGTTAGACTGACTCTGTATTGCTCCCAGTTAGATTGAACCTAGTTAAGCTGTCTCTGTATTGCTCCCAGTTAGATTGAACCTAGTTAGACTGACTCTGTATTGCTCCCAGTTAGATTGAACCTAGTTAAGCTGTCTCTGTATTGCTCCCAGTTAGATTGAACCTAGTTAAGCTGTCTCTGTATTGCTCCCAGTTAGATTGAACCTAGTTAGACTGACTCTGTATTGCTCCCAGTTAGATTGAACCTAGTTAAGCTGTCTCTGTATTGCTCCCAGTTAGATTGAACCTAGTTAGACTGTCTCTGTATTGCTCCCAGTTAGATTGAACCTAGTTAGACTGTCTCTGTATTGCTCCCAGTTAGATTGAACCTAGTTAGACTGTCTCTGTATTGCTCCCAGTTAGATTGAACCTAGTTAGACTGTCTCTGTATTGCTCCCAGTTAGATTGAACCTAGTTAGACTGTCTCTGTATTGCTCCCAGTTAGATTGAACCTAGTTAGACTGTCTCTGTATTGCTCCCAGTTAGATTGAACCTAGTTAGACTGTCTCTGTATTGCTCCCAGTTAGATTGAACCTAGTTAGACTGTCTCTGTATTGCTCCCAGTTAGATTAAACCTAGTTAGACTGTCTCTGTATTGCTCCCAGTTAGATTGAACCTAGTTAAGCTGTCTCTGTATTACTCCCAGTTAGATTGAACCTAGTTAGACTGACTTTGTATTGCTCCCAGTTAGATTGAACCTAGTTAAGCTGTCTCTGTATTGCTCCCAGTTAGATTGAACCTAGTTAGACTGTCTCTGTATTGCTCCCAGTTAGATTGAACCTAGTTAGACTGTCTCTGTATTGCTCCCAGTTAGATTGAACCTAGTTAGACTGTCTCTGTATTGCTCCCAGTTAGATTGAACCTAGTTAGACTGTCTCTGTATTGCTCCCAGTTAGATTGAACCTAGTTAGACTGTCTCTGTATTGCTCACAGTTAGATTGAACCTAGTTAGACTGTCTCTATTGCTCCCAGTTAGATTGAACCTAGTTAAGCTGTCTCTGTATTGCTCCCAGTTAGATTGAACCTAGTTAAGCTGTCTCTGTATTGCTCCCAGTTAGATTGAACCTAGTTAAGCTGTCTCTGTATTACTCCCAGTTAGATTGAACCTAGTTAAGCTGTCTCTGTATTGCTCCCAGTTAGATTGAGCCCAATTAGGCTAACACTTTATTCCTCCTAGTCAAAACTTACAACAATGCTTCCTCAGTTCTTATTTATTGCAAAATGGGAGAAAAATGGCAGAGGTGCCATCCTCACCCTTGGAAGGAAATGTGTTCTCTGACTGATGGATCTGCTTAAGAAACCACAAAAGATACCATGAGCTAGTTGCTAGGTACAAGGCAATTAAAGGTATTTCAGTCTTCATTATTCTCAGACACTATCCTTCGCCAATGAAGTTAAGTATCCAGGATGGGTAACCAATAACTGCCCCTCATATTGATAATCATGAAGAGTCACAAGTGAAATGAGAGGTGACCACTTGGTGTTTCCTTGACAATGGGCTCAACCCTCATTTATTCCTAGTTCACACAAGCCATCTCAGCCTTTTACACTATAGTGGACCTTTCTGTGAATTCTTAATCCACTGGTGTTGTGGTTACTCAGTGCATTTGGGACACTTGTTTTTTTTTTACTTTGATTTCTTGCCCAAAAGCCTTGTTCACAAATTTATACATCTTTCTTGGACCTTTGTGAATGTGGTGGTGGAGAGGGGAAGGGCAGTGGTCTGTACAGGTCAGCAATTGCTGGCTTGTATGGGTGGCCTGATAACTCGGCCAGCTGACTGCTGGAACAAAATGGAGGCAGCAATAAACAGACGGCGGACCCTGGTGAGAATTTAAAATTTACTGTCGTGGTGCTTTAGCCTCAGTGTTTATACTGAAAAGAATTCCGATTGGTGAGGATGTGAAACAGTTCTGAAACACTGGAATACATTTCTGAAATAATTATACTGTTTTGATTGCTGCAGTCTTCAGGGCTGGGTGGCACAGTGGGTTAGAACAATCCTGAGTGATAGTATTAACGTCTATCCTCTCTGCCGGCTGTAAGGGCCCAAAGTGTCACCCCAACCCAACCCAATTCCTTGTGAACTGGAATCTCCAGTATTACACTGCCCTGTAATTCAGCACTAAGGTGGCAGTCTCCCTCAGATAGGCCACAAGGATGACTGGTGTGAAAAAATGGGCATATCACACTAGGAGGGGGTGTGCGTCTGAGATTCCATTTAGGCGTATTATTAGAGCAGTTATATGTAGCAGTTATAACCTGTGCTGTGTCTGAGCAGGAGTGTTTGATGGTGACCCTGGACACGAAAGTGGAAAATATTCCATCCCCCGATACTCATCATCTCTCACTTTACATACAGAAGTATTTACCACACCAAAAAAAAATGGTTTCAGTCTACTGTATTATCTCTTTGCAGACTCTTGAAGAAAAATCACTTTCTGCGTCCTGGTTCTCTTTCCACATGCCAGTAAACAAACTGGGCGGAAGAACAACAAAACCCCGTGTGAAAGTTGGAACACAAAGTTGGGGAATCAGTTGAGGAAAAGGATTGCTAACGCGGCAAAACAGTACCACAACTGAGCACCCCGACTCGCTGCTGTGATCAATCCTCTGATCCTGGGAAACAAGTTACGGCAGAGCGCAGGTTCATATAACCAGGGTTGTAACCCCCCAAAATGGCAAGCTTGCGTTCAAAATAACCTGCAGCAGTTATGACCTAAGCTCTTCCACCGCCTCTGAGCTGAATGGAAGAAAGAAAATGCAAAGCAAAACATGTTGAAGCCTGGGAGTTCTTCGCAAGAGTCGGAAAGTTGGTTACAGGCGTTCGGATAATAAAATCCTTCCAAATAGTAAATCATCTCTTTCTCAGTTTAATTAATGTTAACAGCCCATGGATTAAAAAAAAGATATAAAATAATGGAAATATGCAGCTGTTGGTGGCAGTATTTACATGTTCTAGAACAGCATTCCTTCACAACTTGCTGTCCTTTCTGAGAAAAAATGCAGTTGAAATTCCGCCCACATGTGCATCTAATCAGCCATACAGAAGGCATTAATGACTTGTCAGTTATATGCCCTGCCATTTTCTGTCCCAATTAATTCTTTCATTGTGCACCGAATAAAAAAAAAGACAAAGGCCTTTTGCACACAATAACCAATCATTAAAATTCAGCAGGTTCCCCTTGTTTCCTTGGCTTCTCACCAAGAGAGCACTGCCTGCTTTCCTTCTGTACACTAACAATGTCTAAAATTAAGCTTACCCCAGCAAAGATATCAGTAAACATTTCCTGGAGTATACCTTTATTATACCCTTCTCCTAGGACATTGTGGGCATCTGATATACAAGAAAAACAATGTACAAGTTTGAAAACAAAAGGGGGGAAAACTGAAAAACTATTGCATGTACAAGCTGTAAACATGAAAATTATGAATATGCATTTGTACTTTTTAATTTATCCTTTTCACATTATTAAGTATCTAAAAGTAGTGGATTAGTGCATCATATTATAATCATCACCTTCATTACCAGCTTTCCCATTTTATTTCTTTGATACTTATTCCTCATGTTAAGTTGTTTAGAATCCTCTGTACACTGCCAATTTTGTAACTAAAATGTAAGGCAATGGAGAAAGAATCACTCACCAAACAACTATAAGGAGATGCCTGAACAAAAATAGCCTAGCTACAGAATGGTGCATGACCTTCACTTGGCCTTTGACTTTGTACACTGTGCATGGACGCAAGTATGCATGCGCGCAATAATCAGTTCATACCTGTTTCAATACAAAGTACATACATGTGCAGTAGATTTTAGTTTACAGCAAACCGTAGGGTGTAGTTATGTGTCTTTCTCCTGTTCTATTTGGCGTATAGTGCGAGAACCAGTGAGTGAATGAAGCAATAAGTACACGTGCTATAAACACAGCACAATGGCCCAGAATTTGCTATCAAAATAACAGTGAGGCTAACGGTGCTGTCCTCTATTTATGCGTAAATGGTACAACAACTTCAGGCGAGGAGCAGATGTGCGGTTAAATGCCAATATCCAAAAGTTGCTGTCCGAGTTGCGCCACTCCACCGTTAGCTTCGCAAAAATGGCATCTCGCTGTCTGTGCCTCACTGTTGAAATGCATTGAATACGTGAAGTTCCTGTGTTTGCACAGTAGATACAAACTAAAGTCAAGTCTTGTCATTTCAAGAGTAAGTACCCTTTTAACAATGTGATGACTATTAGTTACTGCCAATCAACCTCTTTGGCACTGAAAATTAACAATTACAAGTGTGGAGTCTCATTCCTTCAGGTATTAATTGTTTTTGGAGATTTTAAAAATGTCAATTTTTTTTTAAATGTCAACTTTTTACTTTTCTTCTGTCTCTCTTTTCTCTCTCTCTTAATCCAACCTTTCTTTCCCTCTCTTTATTTCTCTTTCTGTACCTGATTTGACATTGAATTCACCCAATCTAATTTGCACTTCCTTCTCAGTCCTTCCGCTGTGTATTTCTCAGTCATTCAATCTTTCCTTCCAGGTCACAAAGTACCTTTTAAATTTACAATCAAACTTTTTTAAGAATAGAAATTAGCAAGGATTTATTTTACACCGCAATTTATAGTGGGCCAGATTTTGCTTAAGGAGATATCCTGTTGCTTGCTCTGTTCACTCAGGTCCCAGAGGCCCTGTTTCCCTCGCTGCCCCGTTATCAGCTCGCACTTTCAGCAACTTAGTGGTCAAAAAATGTTTTGAGCTGAAGGGTGCAGGGGGCAAGTCTAACTAACAGCAGATGCTGTTAGATGCCCCGCTAAAACAAAATCTGGCCCACTATAAATTGCGGTGTAAAATAAATCCTTGCTAATTTCTATTCTTAAAAAAGTTTGATTGTAAAATTAGAAGGTACTTTGTGACCTGGAAGGAAAGGATCTGAGTGTTCAAATGAGACAAAATGCCTTGCAATATTATGTAGACTATTTAAAAATCTTAAAAAGAAATAAAAAATAATATTTTAAAGCTGTGTGGTATCCTGAAATGAACCTGAGGTAGCAGTGCTTAACATACCATAGACTGGTAGAACTTGGGTTGATACTCATTATTGCCCATGGAGTGAGTCCAGAACTGAGAGGTTATACCTATCAGGAAAAACTGAACAGGCTGGGGCTCTTTTCTTTAGAAAGAGAAGACTGAGGGGTGACCTTATCGAGGTCTTTAAGACTATGAAAGGGTTTGATAGGGTAGACGTAGAGAGAATGTTTCCACTTGTGTGGGAGACCAGAACTAGGGGCCATAAATATAAAATAGTCACTAATAAATCCAATAGGGAATTCAGGAAAAAACTTCTTTACCAAGTGATTGGTTAGAATGTGGAACTCGCTACCACAAGGAATAGTTCAGACGAATAGCATAGATGCATTTATGGGGAAGTTAGATAAACACATGAGGGAGAAAAGAATAGAAGATTATGCTGATAGGGTGAGATGAAGTAGAGTGGGAGGAGGCTCGTGTGGAGCATAAATACCGGCATGGACCAGTTGGGCCGAAAGGCCTGTTTCTGTACCGTACATTCTATGTAATTCTATGATCATTGCTGGGGCATTATGGAAGGTGTAAGGTACAAAAATACTAGGAGGGGGTCACCCCAACATCACTCCCTCAGACCTTCTCATGGGCATTTATAATTAGCCTTGGTGGAGGCTGGAGGAGTGGAGATGTAAAGAGGGGCTGAAAATAAGTGAATGTTTAAGCAAGTCTGGGCTTGCATAAAATGTGGCAGGAGCAGTACTGCAGATACACAATTTCAGACGTCTGCTCATTTCTGAAAGCCGAATAATGCCCAGCTCCCCATGCGCTCTGGCATGTTATGTTTATGTAGCCTCGTTTTATCTGGTTGAAGTTTTATATATCTCTATATACAAGAACACTTTGTACAGAAGAGATAATAAATAAGGAAGTTGTTCAGACCCCCTAGGGCCTAGATGGCTGAAGGCACAGCCAACAATGGTGGAGTGAAAGAAATTGGGAATGTGCAAGAAGCCAGGATTGGAGGAGCGCAGAGATCTCGGAGGGTTGTAGGGCTGGAGGAGGTTCCAGAGATAGTGAGGGGCGAGGCCCATGGAGGGATTTGAACACAAGGATGAGAATTTTAAAATCGCGGTGTTCCCAGATCGGGAGCCATTGTAGGTCGGCGAGCACAGGGGGTGATGGGTGAATGGGACTGTGTGCGAGTTAGAATACAGGCAGCAGAGTTTTGGATGAGCTCAAGTATACAAAGGGTGGTAGGTGGGAGGAGAGCATTGGAATAATCGAGTCTGGAGATAACGCAGATCACAGTTACAACACAGGCAGCTGCATCAAAATCCACTGGAAGTTTTTCCGCAATATACATTAGGTATAAGAGGGAATGTCACTTGAGTCCACCTGCTGCTGTTTGGAGTTATGTCAGTTCTCAGCTAGACCACTAGATGGAGTGCCTCTCTTTGGTGAGACATTTCAACCAGGGAAAACTTGTAATGGCCAGAATGTCTTTGTGCAAGTACATCTCCAGTCAGATGATTGTCCTTTATGGTGCTGGCTGTAGTTTACCCTGCCAGACCAAATGACCTTCCTAACATCAGGCAGCTCCTATTGTTGGTTGTATTGTTCGAAGGAAGTGTTATGGAGATAGTGGGGTCATTACAACAGTGACTACACTTCAAAAAGTACTTCATTGGCTCTAAAGTGGTTTGGGATGTCCTAAAGTCATGAAAAGCGTGATATAAATGCAAGTCTTTCTTCTAATTTACCACAGGCAGGAGAGGGAAATCTTTATATGTGAAAACCAGGAAATTATTAGTTGAAATGGGACCGCTCTAATGACACAGACAATGTAATATGGCACTGACACTCAGTGTAGATTGCTAGGCCATCTAAGGGGAGGAAGAGAGGCACTTGTCACTGATAGAAGCTTTGGCATGAGTTGGGAATCATACATGGTGTTGTACCTGTGGAACTAGGAAGAACCTAACTCATAAAAAGGTGGCGTGGGTAGGGAAAGGAATGTGGGGATGAAATGGTCACAATGTGCAGGAGGAAATAGAAAGAAGACCACCATCCAGGTAGCTTTTGACAAAATTAAAAGCATCAAAGATCTGTTCTGGCCACACTTCTAGTCCAATATCCATTTTGATCTACATTCCACAAAAGTATATGTACTACATATAGGATAATGTCAAGATCTTTCTAATGATCTCCAAACATCACCAATGAATTTTAATGTAACAGATAAAAGTGAGCACTGGAATGTCTTTTTGATAAAAATTACACAATTTGGACCAGACTCCATTGGTTACGGTCCAGTCATAGTTAAACATTAATTAAATTCATTGACCCAGTCCTCCCTGTGCGTGACATTGTGTGCAAACTCCCTTGATAAAGCAAGGCACATCCAGTGTGATACCCTCTAAATGTGGATTCTAAAACAATTGCCTGAGTTACATTAAATTAAAACCTTTATTGAGCAACCATTTACATATTTTGATCGCAGCTCCCTAAAATATACAAACTCACTCAGTCTGCTGCCAGTAGTAAACACCAGCATCCTACAGGTAACCACAAAAGCAGTTATCCCTTCAGAGGTCAGCTGTGGCTCAGTTGGTAGCACTCTCACCTCTGAGTCAGAAGATTGTCAGTTCAAGTCCACTCCATTTTGAGCACAAAATTTAGGTTGACACTCCCAGAGCAGTACTGCACTGTCGGAGGTGCCGTTTGTTCACCTGGTCACTTATCTCATTGCTGTTTGTGGGATCTTGCTGTGCGCAAAATGGCTGCCACGTTTCCTACAGTACAACAGTGACTACATTTCAAAAAGTACCTCATTGGCTGTAAAGCTTTGGGACGTGCTGAGGTCATAAAAGACGCCATATAAATGCAAGTTTTTCTTTTTTAAATAACATTCAGACACCAAGTAAACATCATTTCCCTGAACTGTTCATAAACTGTTGACCAATAAATAGTCCAAATGGTGGCTCTTTTAAAAAAGTAGGTTAGACTCTAGTACATGGTAGCAACCTACTTTAATGATTCCATTCACAAGTTTTACTGAATGTTCAAATGGATGTAAGATTTAAACTGCTCAAGATATCAAGTCTTTTTTTCTTCCACTTGTGAGGAGTTTATCTTAAAGTTGTATTACGACTGCCTCACACTTCTATTACCAGTCTTTATATTTCCAAGTGTCCCTAATGGATTATGTTCTTGAACATACACACTGCACCTAGTATTGGCTTTAAGTGCAGCCTGTAGCATTTAACATCATACTGCCCTGGTGTGCAGTATGTGCTATAATTATTTCATCTTGACCTGACCTTTGCTGTGCTTCCTTCCCATTGCATTGTAGTCAGTCAGACTATTTAGTGACAGGCCATTTATAAATTAGCACAAGAAAGCAAAAAAAAACACTTGTTTTATTTTTTATTAAATTGGTACAAAAATACTCATTTTATTTTATATGTATGAAAAACAAATCTGAAATTAATATGTTGAAAATTGAAGAACAACAGTGGAACTTCAACTTTCCTGGAATGTCAAGCTGATTGCATGTATGCATTTAGAGTGAATATACTGTTCTGGGACAGGTAGCAACAATGCAAGTTTCAACCAGACAGTACCCCATATACACTGCCTGGATGAAACTTCAGTTCTGCTGTCCAGGAGGGAGCTCTGTGCACGAGTGGCTAACACACAAGCACAGATCCTCTGTCCCAGTGGTTAAACTTTACATGTTTTGAGAGTGCAGGAGACACCATTCATGTTGTCTACACATTTTAATTAATTGCAGGTAGGCTGCATCCAGTTTGATACCACAGTGGAGTTACACCCCATGGAGTGCCAAACTAAAGTATGAGAGTACTCTCTCCATTGATTTTAAAATTCTCATCCTTATTTTCAAGCCCCTCCCTATCTCTGTAACCTCCTCCAGCCCTACGACCTTCCGCGATCTCCTCCAATTCTGGTCTCTTGCGCACCCCCAGTTTCCTTCGCTCCACCATTGGCGGCCGTGCCTTCAGCTGCCTGGGCCCTAAGCTCTGGAATTCCCTCCCTAAACCTCTTCGCTTCTCTACCTCTCTCTCCTCCTTTAAGACGTTGCTTAAAACCTACCTCTTTGACCAAGCTATCCTAATATATCCTTATATAGCTCGGTGTCAAATTTTGTTTGAAAATCGCTCCTGTGAAGTGCCTTGGGACGTTTTACTACATTAAAGGCTCTATATAAATGCAAGTTGTTACTGTTGTTGGTGATTTATTGGCAAGGATGCAGGATTTTTGGTAGCAAGCAAATAAGATGGCGTCTGTTATCCCAATGTTCAATTGGAGAAAGTTCTGGTTCAACGACAAGTTGATGTCAGATAGGCAGCTGATAACACAAAGGTGGCTATAGAATGGAAGGTGGTGGTGGAGTGAGAGAGCTGGGCATATGTACGGAACCAGATCCCATGCCAGCAGATAAAGCTTGCAAGGGTTGGTATGTAAATAAGGAAAAGTAGGGGTGCAAGGATGGGACCATGAGCTACTCCAGGGTTGACAACCATGGGGCAAGAAGAGAAACCATTGCTGGAGGTGTTTTGGCTGCACTGGGACAAGTAGGAATGGAATCAAACGAAGGCAGTCCCCTGAAGGTGGACCACAGAGGCGAAGTGGTGGAGGGAAATGGAGAGACTGAGGACCACAAGGATATGATCAGTGATTTTGACTCGAGTAGTCTCGATGCTGTGAATGGGACATAAACCAAATGGAAAGATCCAAAACAGGAAATTTTAGAGCAAGTAAGCATGGAGCTGGGTGATGATTTCTGTTCTGGATGCAACATCAAATAGCCCAGACGTCATTAGACTTGCATATTAAACATTAATATTTAATGGTTAAACATTAATATTTAATCAGAACATTGATATTGGCAATGCACAATCTGAAAAAAACAGCCCTACACTGAAATAAGAGTAGAAAATGCTTCAAACGTTAACTCTATTTCTTTCTCCACAGATGCTGCCTGACTTACTAAGTATTTCCAGCATTTTCTACTCTTATTTCAGATTTCCAGCATCTGCAGTATTTTGCTTTTGACTGAAATAAGAGTATTCAATCAGACATTTGGTATGGACTGTATAGTAAAACTGATGAGAAAGTGTAATTAGTCACTGGTCTAGGAACTTTTAGATAAACAGGTGGAGAATGTGCAGTAATATTGGTTTATTATTTGACTAAAAGGCCAAAATAGCAGAAAATCATTTTCCATTGGTTCCAGGGTAACCTACTTTATAATAGGTGGGAGCTATCAGTATGTTAGTCATGCAAATAATTGCAGTTCTAAGCCGTTAAACAAGCAGAAAGTGACCACTAATGTTACATTGCTTTTCACTCGGTGGAATACTTGGGGGTTCATGTATATATATATCGAGATATATTTATGTCTTTTGGATGTGACGTAAAACCAATGTCCCATCTGCCTTCTCAGGTAAACGTAAAATACTCCATGGCACTATTTCGAAGAAGAGCATGGGAGTTCTTCCTGGTGTCCTAGCCAAAATTTATCCCTCAATCAACATCACTAAAACAGAATATCTGGACATTATCACATTGCTGATGGTGGGACCTTGCTGTGCGCAAATTGGCTGCCGGGTTTCCTACATTAGAACAGTGACTACACTTCAAAAAGAAAAGTACTTTATTGGCTGTAAAGCACTTTGGGATGTCCTGAGGTTGTGAAAAGTGCTATATAAATGCAAGTCTTTTTTCTTTCTGTATATTATATAATAAAAAGCGGCATATAGCGTGCACTTTCTGCAAAAGTGTCACACTTCCTGTAACACTTTCTCCAATTTGATGGTAACAGCCCTATAGTTATAAAATATTCTATCCTGACTCATTATGAGCAATGTTATAGGAAATCTGGTTGTGTACATCATCTGTAAGACTTGTGGGACATAGCCCACAAAGAAGCTTTTAATCCCTTTTAAAATCAATTCTAGTTTATATTAGAATAAGAACAAAATGACTGCATTTCTAAGATTGTTTGAAAACGATTAAACTTGAAGAAGTACAGGTTTACCAAAAGAAAAAAAATCTCCCTTGAAAATGATGCAAGAACATAGTGACTACACTTCAAAAGTACTTCATTGGCTCTAAAGCGCTTTGGGATGTCCTGAGTTAGTGAAAAGCGCTATATAAATGCAAATCTTTCTTTCCTTATAAACAAGGCAGGTAGCTGTGCAATTTTGTTGAGCATTCTCCCATGTACTGAAGAAGTTAGCAATACAGTAAACAAATTGAAATATTTCAATTTGTTGCTCGATATTTTCATGTTTTAAAAGGTACTTCACTCAAAAGTCCAACACGATAAACCCAAATCTGCCAAAAATGGACATGATTTTTGGAGGCACAATTAAAAATAACACACTGGGTCATTAGATCTTAAACCTCAGATCGATCTTCAGTGAACATGACAGAGCCGGAAACTGATCTTTTAGATTATTAATCGCCGTCAGATTCCTCTCATTCCAGATTTAACCTTTTACTGTCCAACAAAACTTTTTTCTAAATTGAATATGAAACGTAATTCTTTTCGTTAAAAGTAGATACACCAACAAAATACAGTAAAAAGCTTTGTTTTTAATCTTGACAAATTTTACCTGTACAAAAGTTAACATTGCTTAGTCAGAAATTATTCTGCATACCTCTAACAGAAGATTCTAGTACAAACAGAATGGTTAAGTTACAGTTGATTTTTTTTTCAAACTTTATACAGAAAACGGTTTGCAAAAAAAAGGAATTCACCAAGAATATCCTTGCCAAAATGAACACTTTTTTTCCAAAAATAGAAGTAAAAATTAACGTTAAAAAAAATCAATTTTTTTTAGTTTTGCAAACATTTAAAGGCACAAGTTAGCACTTAAATGGAAAATGAGTTTATATGCTCAGCATACAATTGAAACTAGAAAACAAAAGACAGTATTAGACTACACTACTTATCGGACAGCGTTTGTTAATATAGGTGCAGTTTTATTGTAGAGGAGAATTAAAAGATTCACAGCTTGTTGGCTAAAATATCTGGTCCCCAAAAGCCCGAGTTGACAAGGAACAAACTTTCTTAGAATTTCTCTGTTAGAAAAGTGTTACCATTTTCTCCAGAAACTCAGCTAGGGTGATAAACACATGATTCCAAAGCATGTAACATGTTTAATAAGGTACGGCTTCCGCTCCGATTCAGAAAACAGTTGGCACGCCAATCAAAGTCAAGAAGTACCTCCCATTCCCATGGGAAATAAGTCAACAGACTTATTTTCCCTCAAGACAGGCTCTCCATTATTACACATGAACTCCTGATCCCATGTGAAAGTCTTATCTCTTTTTGCTTGAACTATTCCAAATAACAAAAGGGAAAAAAATACAGAAATGATACGTTTCAAAACTCGAGGACTCCTCAACACTTGCAGTACCTCTTTTCACAAACTTAGGAAATAAAACAAACTGGAAAAAAAGTTTGCAGAATTTGACCAATTTCATTTAAGTGTACTTTGTCCTCACAGAGGATTTTAGAGGTTCCTATTCTTGTCTGTAATCGACCTGGAAATGCTTCTTAAATCTGTCCGGACCAAAAGCTTTGCGTTCCTTTTTTTTAAAAACTAAAAGCAAGTGGTGGTTTTCATTGGCCAGGATTGGCATCCTTTTGGATCAGCAGGCACTTAAACTGGAATGGCACAGTGCTCCACTTGTTCAGTCCTTCATTAGTGCATAATGCCATGGAAGACTGGTTAAGTCTCAAGGCTTCTTGAGATCACTGTTTCCCCAACCCCCCCCCAACATATTTCCTGGGAGGTGAGGACTTCCTATGGCCTGGTGAGGGTTGTGTAGACTGGTTGGTCCCAGTTAGTTGGGCTGTGGGATGGAGGAATGGACAGAGTATTCAGGAGGGGTGAAGCATAAGGGCGGCGGGATGAATGGAAATATGGGTACTGGTAGATGCTCGAAGGGTATCCAGAGTATGGATTGTAGTAATTGGGACCCTGGACGTCTGAATAGTCACATTGGGAGCCAGAAAAGGCAGCAGCAGCAGCACTGGCAGGAGTGCAACCCTGGTTACTGTAGGAGCTATAATCGGTTTGAGGCGAAGAGCCATGCTGTTGGTCACCGTAGTGGCTTGGGCTGAGCTGTTCGGTCTTAATGTGCGGCCTTTGCTGACTTGGTTCACTGGAGACTGACGATGAAGATGAAGAGGACGAGGCACTCTTATGGTTCCAGATGACTTGGGCAGTGCCGCTGCTGGTTATGTAGGCCGCACTGTAGGAGCTTGCCGAGTTCGGTCCGTGGCTGTGGTCAGAGGGGAGAGCCACTGCATGGCCATTCAGTGGTAGGTACTGGTCAAACTCGTGGACGTCAAAGGTCTCCATGTTGTTGATGACCTCGCTGCTCAGCTCACTGATGTCCACATTGCTGAAGTCGATGTTCTGGCGGCCAGTCTCCGCCATGTGGCGCCCCTCCCTTTTCAGCTCCTGCTTCGCTGTGTGGAGATCAGTTTTGGGGGTGGTGGGTGGTGTTGGGGGCCCTTGTGCGTGGCCTGATTAAGAACAAAAGAAAAGGACAAGCCTTTACTTAAAAGGTCAAAAATAGGCCAAACAATTACATGGTGGCAATCATGAGTGACCAAGAACTTAACATTTGAAAACCACTAGCAATTCTGTGAAATATTTATTTCTAACTCACATCAATTAAAAACTAAATTGTTTTAATTGTCAAACTCCGCTCATTTTATGCATATGTTAACATAAATTAGAAGGTCTAAACAATCTTATTTAGTAATCCCCCCCACCCCCCCCCCCCCCCATAGAGTTGACAGTTCTGCCCTGGGGGACTGGTCCTTTATGAATTGAAAGCGTTTACATGTTGGAAAAGAAATGTAAATTGATTGTTTTGCTGCCTGGCAGAGGAACTTGACTCTCAAATGAAACTGGAACCACAACAGTGCCGCAATCGAAAGTCTCGCTCCTTAACACAACTCTTGAGCGTGTGGCCACTCTTAAATAATAATAGTTTTTTTTTAAAGATTGAACATCTCAATTAAATGCTGATAAAATCATCCTCTCCTCTGAGATGCTTCGGTGCAAACACACGACGGCAAATTAAATCCCTTACCCCTGTCCCGTCTGTCAAAACTCGTTGAAAGAGGGTTTGAGCAATGAATGTTGCTCTTGAGATTCCAAGTATAACGCTGCTTCGTCCTAAATTCCCCCTCATTCTCCTCGCTTGCTTTACGTTTGTTCTGGATGCATTTCTTTAATGTATCCCTGTTTTTTGTCCCATTCTGCCCTGTAACGACCACCCCACCACCAACTCCCCATCTCCTCACCTGTGTGTTCAGACGGGTGGTGCCCATCGGAAATCATTCTCCCTCCGGGGAGGCTGTCGGACGGATGGCCGCCTTTGTACAGTTGGTTCACCTGTAGGTGGCTTTGCTCGGCGCCCTGATCCGAGTCCGCCTGCCCGTTCTTCACGCTCTTTCTCCGACGGGGCTGGTACTTGTAATCGGGGTGGTCCTTCTTGTGCTGGACTCTCAGGCGCTCAGCCTCCTCCACAAAGGGACGCTTCTCATTCTCACTCAGTAAACTTTAAAGTAAAACAAATCGATGGATTAGATTGAGCCTTACAGATATAACGAGGCTACTTTTCCTCCTCCCAGAGAATCATAGAAAGAGCTATCCAATTAGCCCCACTCCCCTGCCCTTTCCCCATAGCCCTGCAAATGTTTCCCCTTCACGTATGTATCCAATTCCCTTTTGAAAGTTATTATTAAATAAAATAAAAAAGTAAATGCTGCCCATAGCTCCTCTCTGCTACCGATCTCATCATTCCCCCTAAGTAGGGAATGGGGATTCCTATTTAATGAAACGATGTTTTATTGGTTTCCAGCTCGCTTGCTGAGAAATCCCTGGATTTTAGAAACGGATAGGTGATTCTGCACTTTCCTTAATCGGTAACCAAATGAATTCCGTCTCCAAAAAGTACTTATGTGGTCTGGGAAGCTTATCTGCGTCACTCAATTTGTAACCTAGTCTTAATAAAGGGATCAAGTGACCGACAAGACCGTCTTCCTTTCACATTGAGGGCTCAAATTCGTCCAATGGATCCTGACAATATTCACATGGCAGAAATTAAGTTGCCTTTCTTCTCCCACCCCTTTCTTAACTTTCATTCCTGGGTGTAATAAGTACTATTTAATGAGCTGAACATTAACATATGGGTTTTTGTTTTGCCTTGTAATCATAGAGGAACGTAAAATGGGAGGGGTTCGGACGCTGCAGACACTCTGCGCCAGCCAGTTCGACAAGAGCCGGGACTCCCCTCCGTGACAGCCCAGCCGCTGGGGATTGGGATTCAACCTTTGGCTATTTGCAAAGCCTCGACCATTGAATCTGCTCTCAATATAGATATAGATAGATATGGAAAACGGGCGCCGAAGCCCACGAACCAATTCCGTAAATTATGTTCAGATAGAATCCTCTCCCCTTATAAAAACTCCCAACATATCTTCCCGCCCGATAAAGTCACAAAACGAGTGGAATACAGATTTATAAATACTTAAAGCTCACCCTATATTACATGAGCTATTGACATTAAAATACTGTAACCAAGTGCTTTGGTCCCTATTCCTAGTGACTTGGCAAACGACTTCATAAAGATATCCTCTGGTCGGTATTTCTAGCGAAATCGTACTTAACAACCAGGACAATTCTTCAATCCCCCCAAAACGACTGCCAGATATTATCAATTGGGTTCATAACCTTTCAATTTGATAGTGTGAGGGGAGAAGAGATCAGGAAGAAAACGAGATACAAAACAGATATGTATCAAGATGGGGGAATAGATATTGGATATCAATACTGCGGCTCAAATTATGTTACAGAACTTGCATTTAATATAGCATTTATACCGTATGGTAATACTTGCATTTATATATTTATACCGTAATACTTACATTTATACTGCATCAGTTCTCTCAGAAACATCCCAAAGGCTCAGGGACAATCACATTACATTATATTATGTGGGTAAATATTTTAAGCTGCCAATTTAGTGCCGTATTTACTTCTCATCATCTTGTCAAGGGGACAAACTTACCGCCAGAGTTTGCCCAGGGTTTTGCTGAGCTCGGCGTTGTGAAGGTGCGGGTACTGATCCGCCAGTTTCCGACGAGCCGCCTGCGCCCACACCATAAAGGCGTTCATGGGTCTCTTGACGTGGGGCTTGTTCTTGGACGTGCCGTTTATCCGCACCGGCATAGGCACCAGGGTCCAGTCGTATCCCTTCAGCACTTGGCTCACTGCCTCTCGGATGCAAGCCGGGAAGCGCTCGTCCTCTTCGCCGCTCATCTTCTTGCCGTTGGCGGACGAGAGCGAACGGCGGCCGCCGCCGTCCTCCGACTCGGACATGCCGGCGTGATGAGCCTCGCTATCCGACATGGAGCCCGGGGAACCCACCGACTCGCTCTCGGAGCCGCTGCAACCCGGGCTGCACGCCACCTCCGCCATCATCTTATCGTGTTCTTCTGTCATGTTCAGCATCGACGTAGCAAATCCGATCGTCTTGTTACAGCCACAAATGTAAAAAAAAAATTGCAAAAAGATACTTTGCAATAAAAAAAATTGCAAAGCAAAAAAAAAACTTGTCTTTTTTAAAAAATAAAACTTTCTAAAAAAAAGTATTTTATTAAATTAAAAACTGCAACAAAAAATTGCAAATGCAAGTTCAAACAAAATCAGGATCCTACATTAAAGTCATGCTTCAATTTGTGCATTTAAGAAATAAAATGCAGGGCAAAAACTCCTTTGAGCAGAGACCTAGCGAGCGATGTCCACAGGAGCCACTCAGAGAGACACAGCTCGGTGCGAGAGTCCCTGTCAAATCGCCTTCGATATTCGCAGGGCGGCTGGTCACAGAAAACTTGGAAAAGAAACTTTTTGTCAGAAGTTTGTTTACGGCTACAGTATATCAGTCTCTGCTGCGTCTCTCTGATTGGTCCGTGTCGCCGTTCCTCTGATTGGCCCTTGCCATGGGATTCTCTTAAAGGGGTGATCCATATTTTTCTTCTTTACCTTTATAAAATTCAACGATCTGCCCAACTCCCTCAGAATCCTTTTAACTATGTAAATATTAAACGGGAGGTCACCAGAAATATTCGGCGTCAAAGCTATTGCCAAGAAAGGTTTTTTTAAAAAAATGAAACACAAAACATTTCAGTCTATAGACCATAATTAGCTTTTATTTTGCTTCCTAATCAGAAACAATGTTAAAGCATCTCGAAGCTCAATGACTTAATAGGTTTAAACGACATATACATATTTCTGTTCAAAGACATGCATTCTTTAAAAAAAACATTAAGTTGCAGTATTCATTTTCCACGCTAAGCGGCTCGCTATGTTCCTCTTTATTGTTGGATACTTATCTGTAACTTATTCAACTTTAAAGCATATGAACATAAGGCCGTAATTCAGACGATCCCATTTGTCAATCAGAAATAAATGGCTAATTATCTTTACATTTATGAATCAGTCAATTGGCACCAGCCTGTCAAAATGGATATTACATCTTTAAATGAAATAACACTAGGTCACCAAGGAAAACTACCCGCTAAACTCTCGTCCACTTCGATTGTTTTATTATTTTTTAAAAATCGTAAGTAACTTACATGCATCACAAACCGTGTATGTGTGTTTTATGGTTCATTGCAACGTTTAAACCTGTATTAAGTACTTTACACTTGAAGTATACAGGGGGTCCATTGTGATTGTCAGCGCTGGCAGTTGCAAAATTTGGCTCTGTAAGTGACCGTTTAATTACTATATCGCGCTCCGGCTGGGTTACTAAATACCAGGCAGTGTTATCAAATACTTGAAGCCACATTGAAGCTACAGAAGAGGAGTTGATGTGTAATCTGCCCCTAATTAAAATGTGTTTACTGACCTAGACGGTGCAGTTTAGCGATTTCGGAATCTGTTGCAAAACTATTAACGCTTTCCAGTATCGCACTGTGAATGTGGACAGATTCTCGGCGGTTAGTATCAACGCAAGTGTTTAATACTTGGGTTGTTTTGTGGACTGAAGTCTTTATGATACTAAATTATCAAATGTTTTCTCCTAGATACATAGAAGACGGACAAGACTTTTGTTTAATTTAGCTGTTTACTAAAAAGTATTTTCCTTGTGCTATATCAAGTTAGTTTCACATTAATTTCTGAAGAGGTACTTTTGGGGAGTATTGGTGAATCTCTCTCTGTCTTTCTCATTTGTAGTTTATTTTTGTTCTTTCTTTCGCTATTTGTCCCTTCTTTACTGTCTCTCATATCACCCTCAGCAATAGTTCTGCTGCAGCCGGAACATTTTGAACAATTGATATAAAAATATTGGAAGGTGGATTAATATCCAGACGATATTACTTTTGTTCGAAGTGTTAGCATAGGTCTAAAATAGAAGATAGGGAATCTTATTTTTACACAGATCCATTTGGAAAATATCTACCGTCCCTGAAATTCTCTTAGGTATCACTCCAGTAACACCTGTCAAAGGGTTCGGGTAAAACGCTAGGAGTTCGCACAGTTGGGGGAGGGGTGTTTGAGTTCTCCCACACTCCTTCGCTAGTTTCTTACAAGTGATAGTTATAAATTGTTTGTTATTTTTTACTCTGCTGTTTATAGTCTGAAGTGAGAACGTCTGGTGTATAGTTTAGACGACTTGCATTGTTTATTTCAAATTAAAAGGACATCGGGGGCAACTCAAATGTTATAATCTGTTGACTTAAATGTGAACATAAAAAGGACACCGACTTAGGAATATGATTTATATCCACAAATAATCTTAACGTAAACGTTTTAATGTAAAGATACATGTAATGTATCCACAATGCACTGGTTTATAAATATATTTCTGAAGCGATATGAACTAAATTAACGGGACATTTTTAATGTAAAGTGAATATTTCGTTCCTCTACTTCAGCGATGCCGGTAGTAAAGTCGGACTGGATCTGAGGTGCATTAGAGTCATAGGGTTTCCTTTAAAAATCAAATAAAAAGAAACAAAGCATGAAATTAACATAATTTGATTCTGTTAACGTCAGCTGATGTAAAACTGAAATTGACAGAGTCAAATGATGTTCATTTCATGCTTTGTTTCTTTTTATTTGATTTTTTTAAGGAATCCTCATGCTGAGGCTCACTCCAATATATATGCGCGTGTGAGTGTGCGGGTCACCAGTATTGCGCTTAAGAAAAAACTTGGAAATTCGACAGAAACTAATGAATCAAAACTATAAAAAGATGCCAATTTCAATCAGAATCCGTTGCAACCGTTTGTTCTTAAAGGATTCTGATGGTGAGACTTTTTCCAAGTGGAACTGTGAACCAAATTAATGACAAGAAGAATCGATCTTAGGGAAGTTTCCATGGATGTTGTAGTTTAATGTGACTTCTAAGGTATAAGACAATCCGAAGTCAGCAATGCAACGGTTTGAATGGGGAAGGTGCGAGATTTCTGTGAGGACCGATGTTTGACCCGGACTGATACCGAATGCTTTCAGCCTATTTTTAAGAGAAAGAGGGATCATATACGAAGGAGAACAAGAGTGCGAGTTTCGCTGGGATTATTATTGTCTTAATTTTCTCATTACACATTGATTGGATTGTTAAAATCTGCACAAGGCAGAATGAGGGAAGCTATCGATCAAATGCCCGCGAGTGAGTATTCTGTCTGAATTAGAGAAGGGTCAAAGGAAACGGAAACGATCTGTTGGGTTACAGTGTGTCTTTGTGTTTACTTCCAAAACTAGCTCTGCCTGTCTGTGCAATAAACAACGAATTATAGCAGGCATTACAAAAAATGAGTCCCCGATGTAGTATTCGGATGCGATTCAAAAGCTGAAAGCCATATATATATAGAGAGATATGTTTTAAATTGATCTTGGAAAAAATAGTTTATTACAAAGTAATGATCGTTCAGGGCATCGAATTGGGGGACGGAGGGAGACTTTCGGGAAGTGAGTGGGACAGGAAAGTTTATATAAGCGACTCACACATTTCCTGCTTCAACGCTTCACTAAAGAATCACCGATCACTGTTTTAACTTCTGTTCGATTTTCACCAGCGTGTACGTTACATTTTTACATCTTACTTGGCTGCACTTTCTGCCCCAATGTCACAGCGTGATATCGCATGGTAATAATTTATTTTGATTTATTTAACAATCTTACTTGTCAACTAAACTCAGACTAAACTCGTTGTGTGTTTGTGTTTCTTCACATATATAAATTATAAACACACACAAAGCACATGTTGCCTGATTATATTGCGTGGGTGTTTGCATCAGTGGGACAGAGCTGGGACCTCTGGAGAGGCCTGTTCTGTGCAGGTGTTTTGATGTTAATGTACCCTAATTATATGATACCTTTGTGATTGACAGCGTGCCACGAGTGTCACGGCCATTCAAGCCTTGTATTTCGAGACTGTTGTCTGACCTGTAATATGATGCTCATATTTTAAGACGTAGGCAAAATATGACAGGGCCAGATTGCGAGTGGATTTTACAACGTGTTCTTTTTGCAGATTGTTCGACATTACTCAATTATATGGTGCAAAAATTGTGTATATATATCCGCAGGAAAGTGGGACACTCTACTTCTGTACCGATTTGGCAACAAATCCCTTCCCACAAATTGGATGCATACCTTGTTATTTTAAGCAAATAAAAAGACTGCTATGGATTAATAGAAACTAATGTGAATTTATTCTTCTGACTAGTTTCCAATCGGAGTGTTGGCACATCGCATCTTCGGTCCAGCAGTCGAAATCTCAGACCATCGGCAGATCATCATGTGCCATGGTTGCACCCAGCAGAAGTGGTACAGGGTAAAAACATTTCAAGGGAAATAAGCTTCCCCCCCGCCCCCTCTCTCTTTGGATCATCAGGTTTTAATATCATTATTAAACAGTAAATGTAGATAAACATATAACGTTACAATCACTCAGTCAATCAGAATTCCATTTTTGTTAGAATTGATGATAAATAATTCCTTAATCGTGTGATAATATTAACTCACGAATGGACACGTATTGTGTGTAATAATTGTAATATGTAAATCAAAAAAAGTGTTAAGATTTATTCTTTTTTATTTTATGAAATTAAACAAGTGCCGTTTCAACATTTATTCACTTTCCACAGACTGCACTGTGTAATCCTATTTGGAAAAAAATGTAAATTTCAGCGAAATGAGGAGTTTATATTTTGCCCTGGGAATGTTATATGTCTGTCTTATTCCACCCAACCTTTAAGGAATAAATTTGCTTTTGTGTTATTAAGGAATAAACTTCAAGTCATTTGGAAATTGAATGTTCGGCTCTCTACAAGTCTCTTTATGCTGCAGGTTTAATATGTCCTCTTTCTAAAATGCCAAAAAGAGCTTGTGGTTACTCTATCAAAGGCTCGTGTGCTGTTTAACATAACTTTCTTACCAACGTAAAGTATAAGCCGTCAAACGAGGATTCCTGTTATTTATACCCGCTGTCGGTTGTAGTCAGCGTTATAATTCCCCAAACCCGTTTACAGTTAATTGCAGGCATTTAATTTTGGATGAGACCCAATTATTTTGTAGGTTTCATTTCGCACAACTGATCCTTTCAAAAATAAGTATGCACTGCACCTGCACGAAACTTTACAGCGTCAAAAACACGTGGTAACTACGTTTCACTGTAGTTACCAAAGGATTTCAGTTCCTTAGGTGGTTGATTTTGACTATTTCAATTATCAATATATGTCTATTACCTGGAATTAATCAAACGTTGCTTGTATTTAATGACAGTAACATAGGAATAGGAGTACGCCATTCGATGAGATCATGACTGACCTGTATCCTTACTCCATATCCCTAATACCTTTGGCTAGCAAAAAATCTATCGATCCCAGATTTAAAATTATTAATTGAGCTAGCACCTACTGCTTTTTTTGTGGGAGACAGTTCCACACTCCTACCAACTTTTGTGTGAGGAAGTGTTTGCTGACTTCTCTCCTGAGTGGCCTGGCTCTGATTTTAAAGTTATGTTCCCTTGTCCTCAACTCCCTCACCGGGGGAAAAAAGTTTCTCTCTATCTATCCTATCAATTCCTTTCAAAATCCTAAAAACCTCAATCAAATCACCCATTCATCTTCCATATTCCAGGGAATAAAAGTATAGTATATGTAATGCCTCGTCATAATCAGAAAGGGATGTTTTGTCTATTGAAAGGTTAAAATGAAAGCATTCTTCGTTAGAAATATACTTATGTTCATTAATAGGTATTTGTATTATGATTTTTTGAAAAATAGTAAACCAGGAATTCCAATATCCCACCATCACAGTTAATCGTGGTGCTGTTTCAGCAGTATGGCTATTAATATAATAAACAGATTCTGGACAGCTCAAAATGTGCCACCGAGTACTGACTTTAAATGTTTATGAAATCATGAACACAGACGGGCGAACGCCAGGCTGTCTTGCGCCTGACTGAAGGCCGGTTTGTACGTGCTGGTTGTAGAAAGACTTAAAGTGTCTTTCGAACAAAAGGACGTAAACAAAACTGAATCAATCAGTTTCCTAATTTTTTACATTGCACAGACCTTCAATTGCATGATGTACACACGAAATTAATTGTCAATTATCCGCCCTCCAGCCTGTTTTTATTGCCTTTATATTGTTTCCAGTGTTTAAATAATTATTACATAGACAATGGTCGATATTTAATTTCATTATTCGATCTTAAATTCTTGGTAAGTTCCATAACAGTCACGAGAGTGCCAGAGTATTTAGAAGGACAGGCAACAATGTTTAACAAATGAAGGGAGATAACTGCAATGCTTCTTTGACCAGCGACTCATTGCATTCCCCCGCAAATACTTTTGTTAGATACCCAAGTGTTTGATGTTCGTCACGATAATAACGAATGTCATTTGCACGGGTTAACAGCCAGGTCATCCAACTTAATGGCGACTGGGATAGATTTGACTTATTTTCGTCTAATGATCGCTTGCATATGAGTGCGATCAAATGAAATAAACTGGGAGATAATTGGAGGGTCTTCTGCACATAGGGAGGGCTGTTGGGACTTGTATTCAAACTCATTAAATGATATTTCAAGTGCAGAGGTGCCCAATAGTTTCGTTCTAAGCTTCGGAAGTGGAATGGGTGAAAAAATAATATCCTCTAAATCTCGCAGTTCATAGACTTCTCAAATTATGTTGTTTTACTTAAAAATCATTTCATCAACAATAAGAAATAATAATAAAACGGGTGAAACCATTCATAAAATGTTACAAATGATTGTAGGAAAAGGTTTACATTAATACCCATCAACTAGCACAGAGCGCTGAAGTTTAAATGATGTAATTTAGTCCACACTCAAGAGCACAGACGAGTTTATTCAATATAAGAAGCATAAAGGTCTTCTTTCATACCCGATTCGACGGAGCCTCTGCCCTTGTCAGGTCAGTTATTTTTGAAGGGCTGCCATTCTTGCATTTCATAAATTCCCTCTGTGTCGTCTCTCTCCCCGCCCCCCCCCCCCCACCCCCCTTTGAATGACCGCTGAAATCTGCTAACAGTATCCTTCGAGAGACACCGTAAATTTTACTAGTAGCTGGAGTGTTTTTTTTAATAAACTGGTTCATAATTTCAGCAGAACTCCCCAGGATTCGCCAAACTGTCTGAACTTACCTGTCTATAAAGGAGTTGTTATCAACTGCCACAAACCTCTTCGATTCTCACAATATGATAGCGGGGTGGTGGTGATAAGAATACGGCACGGGAGGGGGGGAGGAGTAACAGAGAACATTGAGATATTGGGTTGGTGGGCACTGAATTTATTCAGGAAGCTTCAAAGACTCAAATTGGTTTGATAATTTGGGTTTCGGCCAGCCGGATTGTGAATTGTCAGCTCTCATGATTTCCATGAATTGTATAGAGTTCATATTAAATGGAACACTGTCATGTTTAAAGGGGGATCTTTGGCGTTTGGGCAGAGATGGTACCTGCAAGGATTGAACACTGTGCTGCTGCTATGTCCCAGGGATGCAGCAGTGGGGGCTTTTTGCAATGCGATTCACTGCATCATGAATTTCATTCATATTGTTCATATTCTTGCTTTGCATATTCATCAACACCAGGGAACGATGATACTCTTTAATTGTTTGACTAGATTTTCTTGTAAAAAGCGATAGTATTTATACATGTGACCCATTGTTTTGTAATCCGTCAGAAGAAAAAATAACCAAAGTCAACTCATTTCTACAAATATTAGCTTTCTTTTTCACTAAATACAGAAAACACTGTACAGGTACATACGGGCATATATAACACAGACATACACACACATCAGAAAGATATACGACCTATAAAGATTTCTGTATCTATTGTGGAAGAATGTGCTCACTTATTTATGCCACCAAGACTGCGATATTACATTCCTTCCCATCTTAACGGGGATGCTAATGTTACAAGTATTGATGGTAACTATTTCTCCTAGTTCACCTCTATGGGATTTACAGTTTGTACTACAGGCACCGACACTGAGTGAGACGTGCAGCCAGTCGACGCCAGTTACCACTGCTGACTGCACCTAACCTACATGTTCGTTCACAAAGGTCTCAAGCGCATGGGAAGAGCACCATTCCTTCGGAGCTAATCTCTAATGTTGCGAGAGTTTCTGTCAAATCATTTTTTTTTAAGTGTCAAAAGTAAGTCAACGAATTTCCCAAGAGGCTCAGGTGTCAGCCTGGACACTTTTAAAGTGTGGCTTTTAAGTTATATTGCACACTCGAAACACCGAAGCAAAAAGTAGTAATATATCCACATAGCCTTAAAGTATAACAATATTTTAAACCGATTGTGTTTCTAGCGTTGATAGGAAGAGTCGTATTTGCCAGCCATTTCCTGGACCAGACACTCTGGGTTTAATAAGAAAAGGGTTTAATTGCAGTATGTTTACTCCATAACTTTTACTATCAATGGAATCTTGACTTTAATTATAATAGTTTTAGGGAACAATGTCACTCGGGCAAAAAAACCGTGTGACATAATTCACCCATGACTGATAGATGGAAGGAATATGATAGCGCAGTCCTGGTGGCCTAAATAAGCGAGGACACAGTGTTCTGACTAGCTGAGTAAGCAAGCAATTGAAAAACATAATTAAATGGAAAGAAAAACGAGGAATGCATCGAAGGGAGTGGGCTAGGTGTTGGATTTCTAATTTTCCTTTAAAACTATTGTTCTACAGCCTGTCTGTTAGCTGTTCATTTAAAAAAAAACTTTTGTTGTCAACAACGACCGACACTTGTTTTTCGTACTCATCGTTTTCCTACACACATATAACGTTTATTATTTACATATCCCGCCAGTTAGCTGCAGGTGTTTGCAGTTTCTGTTAATGGGACAATACGATGAGTGTCTGTCTCCACACACCAGAGATTTCAGATGATATCAGAAATTATGCTTCACTCTGTTGGTTTTCCCTTTGGAGGTCAAGAGACCTTGCTATCCACTCTTGTCTGTAATATTCGTTGTGATGTGTTAATAGTTGGAACATGTGGAGTTGGCTTTGGTCCATTTTCAATTATCTTTCCACTCGGGGTAGGTGCCCATTGATGACAGGCTCCCGCAATTTAACACGTGACATGAATTCAGCACTTAAAAATGCTATTACGTCATATGATTTGAAATGTTGCAGGAAGGTAACACCATCTATTTTTATTACACCACGACTGTATCACAATGAAGTGTTTGCTTTGTATCAAAAGACTTTACTGCACTACACAATGGTGTAGCGGCAATGTTCAGAGTGAACTGTCATCATGTAAAGATTTTTTTGGGGGGCAGGTTGGAGCATGCAGTCGCAGAAAAGTTTGCTTGTATCACTTTATTTAGTGGATTTTTCAGCATTTTGGAGTGGACTTTATATATGTAAATATTTTCTGATATATTTTGCATATTTGTTTCCTCTATAAGAGACTATTTCCAACTAAATTGGACTGAAAATTATACAGGCGAATCGTGTACATTGTGGTCATCTTAGAATCACAGAATCATAGAATGGTCACAGCACAGAAGGAGGCCATTTGGCCCATCAAGCCCGTGCTGGCTCTTTGTGAGAGCAATCCAGTTAGTTCCATTCCCCCTCCCTTTTCCAGTAGCCCTGCAATTTTTTTCCCTTCAAGTATTTATCCAATTCCTTTTTGAAAGCCACCATTGAAGGGTATTGACAAAATCATATACTTGTTCATTCACTCTTGTTTCTTGCTGTAATGCTATACTTTCTCGGCCTAGAAATTACTCTTTGTGATATTTGTAAGGTATTCCTTTAGTCCACTGTTTTAATCCAGTTATTAATTTATTTTAAAACATATATTCTCAGAACGTGGGTGATGCTGGCAAAGGTACATTTATTTCCCATCCCTTATTGCCCTGAGAAGGTGCCAGTGGGATTTCTCTTGTGGCATTGGTGCTCTCACAATGGTGTTAGGTAGAGAATTTGAGTATATTGACCCAGTGACAATAAAGGAATAGCGTTGTATGTCAAAGCAAGGATAGCGTGTGACTTGGAGGGGAAATTGGAGGTGATGGTCTCCCCTCTTAATTCCTCCTTTTCTGCTCACTGTCCAACTCTTCCCTCTTGTAAAGCATTCTGGGAAGCTCTTTTACAGGGGGCACTATACAAATGTAAATTGTGTATAATTAGATGATGGAACCAAATGCCAGAAAATTACATTTCTGCACAATAGGGTTTTGGAATATATGGTTTAGTCTTTTGCCCATTTGAAAAGGCTCACAGTTAACTTGTTCCAGTGATTTAGAGTCAAATTGGGCAACAAAGTCATTGGTTTCTTATATACAGTCCATGTCAAAATGTTTTGAAATTGGGCAGGACTAGTAAACAAATTCCAATGAGAAAAGAAAACCATAACCAGGGAACCAAGAAGGCGATCTGTCTAAAGTTGTTAAAGAGGCACAGTCTTCATTAAAAAGTGCCTGGTAAATCTTTTTCTCCCCATTTGTAAACATAACATTGTGATGCAAATCAAATCAAAATGCAAAAAGGCAGGTAATCTTTTCTCATCTACATGCTGCCCCTTGGCGACATCATCTGAAAACACCTCAGATTCCACATTGTATGCTGACGACACCCAGTTCTACCACACCACCACCTCTCTTGACCCCTCCACTGCCTTTCATTCATCACGCTGCTTGCCCAACATCCAGTACTGGATGAGAAAACATTTCCTCCAACTGAATATTGGAAATACAGAAGCCATTATCTTTGGTCCCCACCACAAACTCAGTTCCCTAGCCATTGACTTCATCTCTTTCCCTGGCCACTGTCCAAGGCTGAACCAGACCATTTGCAACCTTGGTGTCCTATTTGACCCTGAGATGAGCTTCCAACTGCATATCCGCTCCATCACCAAGATCGACCACTTTCATCTCCTTAAGATCATCCATCTCCACCCCTGCTTCAGCTCATCTGCTGCTGAAACCCTCATCTATGCCGTTGTTACCTCTAGACTCGACTATCCCAATGCTCTCCTGGTTGGTCTCCCATCTTGCACCCTCCATAAACTTGAGCTCATCCAAAACTCTGCTGCCCATATCCTAACTCGCACCAAGTCCTGTTATCCCATCATCCCTGTGCTCACTGACCTACATTGGCTCCCGGTCTGGGAATGCCTCAATTTTAAAATTCTCATCCTTGGTTTCAAATCCCTCCATGGCATCACCCCTCCCTATCTCTGTAACCTTCTCCATCCCTAAAACCCTCCAAGATCTCTGTGCTCCTCCAATTCTTGCCTCTGGTGCATTCCCGATTTTAATCGCTCCACCACTGTTGGCCGTGTCTTCAGCTGCCTAGGTCCTAAGCTCTGGAATTCCATCCCTTAACTTCTCCGCCTTTCTGTCTCTCTCTCCTCCTTTAAGATGCTCCTTAAAACCTAGCTCTTTGACCAAGCTTTTGGTCACCTGTCCTAATATCTCCTTATATGGCTCGGTGTCAAATTTTATTTAATAACGCTCTCTTGAAACGCCTTGGGACGTTTTACTACATTAAAGGCGCTATATAAATGCAAGTTGTTGTTGTTTATTGTTGTTGCAAAACCTAAGTGAAAGACCAAGACCTACAGTGTGGGATGCTGCCAAGGATCAATAACAGGTAAACATGAAGACAAGTTAAATCAGGATGCATTGATTAGATGATACAAGCTAAAAGTCTGAAGATTGTAGGGAGAAGGACAGAATTACGGAGGTAAAGAGTGCCGCAGGTTTAAAGTCCTATGAAAGAATATGTTGGGAGTGGGATTTGAGACTTGAATTCAACACAGCGAGAATGTGGAGAGAAGCGTGTAGAATGACATATTTGCATCTAGGATATTTTAGAGGATCACTGACACTAAGAGAAGATTCCATAAAATAAATATCATACCACAAGCGTAGGAGATACTGTTCATGATTTATTTTGATTCCACTTTCGTTTAATGCTTAACTAACTTGACAATTGTAAACAATTTTACAACACCAAGTTATAGTCCAGCAATTTTATTTTAAATTGCTGGACTATAACTTGGTGTTGTAAAATTGTTTACAATTGTCAACCCCAGTCCATCACCGGCATCTCCACATCATAACTAACTTGACTAACAATGACAGTCATAACGAGAAAAACAAAACGAAATCAACAAAGAACCGCAGCATACGCAAAGAACTAGAATATTTTGAAAACAAAAATTAACTGCTACAGACAGATTTATCCTAGTAATATACCAAGTATTTTAATAATAGGAACAATACAAATAATTCGTTCTGATATTTAACTTCAAAGGAGCATTTCCTTTGGGAATAATTGTCAAAGTTTTTCATTTGTTTACAAGCAGTTGATGCGGAGCTGTGGACATCGAGATATATTTGGAGCAACATTAAGTAACGAGAACAACGTGGATTGCAAACCTATTTAAACCTGGTGGTTTTGAACAGACGCATCGAAATTGGTCATGTTTTAAGTGAACGATTCTCACTTCCAATGGTTGGGATTTGGAAGGTTTATTAATTCCATTGCAATTCATACCAACAGCAATCTTGGTATCAGTGTAATCTTGAAAATTGCGCTCTCTAAAAGGTTACTCTAACATTTTTTGTGCAATATCTGTGTCTTTAATATGTGCAGATTTATCATTTTAAAAAATTTAATTTTAAAGTACTGCGATAAAAATAGCGGTGTGATTTAAACTTTAACACGTGCATAAATTTGTAAGAGAGGCGAAACAACAAAAAAAACCCGAATTAGTTTTGGGTCAAACTGGTGGGAAATTCGCTGCTGATAAAACAACTTGTTTCTGGAGCGCCTGGCCCGGGATCGCGCAGGCGCGGTGCGAGTAAAGATGGCGGCGGAAGGGGTGCGAGGCCGGCGTGTGGGCCCAGAGCAGTCAAAGCGAAACTCGCGGCCGAATCTCCTCACGGACGACGAGAAAAGCGGCCGGGAGGCGCAGGAGGGCAAACGTAAAGCCGCGGAGGAGGGTGGCGTTGGCGGCGTGCAGCTGAAGCTGAAGCCGGGCACCTTCTGGCTGACCAGGATAGTTTTACTGCGCTCCATAGCGTTCATTTACTGTGAGTGAAATGGGGGGGGGGGGGGAGAGAGAGAAATAAAACCGTTAGTCATTTAAATCAATTTGAATTGATGCAGTAACAGCCCCCTCCCTCACTCACTCACTCCCTCACTTTAGGCCCAGGGTAGTTTGCAGGCTGATGTCGTCCCCTCCCCCCCCCTCTGAAGGCTGACGTGTGATTTGACAGCTGCAGAAAGTTCCTCGTTCCCAACCCCTATGGCAACAACACAGACACCTATCATAATACTATGATTTGGAATAGAAGTTTGTTTTTTCGTTCAAATTAGATTTCATGTTTAAATTATTGTATTATTTGTGCTTCCTTACAAGGGGGCACCTGCAAATTTGTCTTTCTGTTGATCACCCTCAATTAAAAGGACTGTCAACTCTCTCTTTTCTCCCCCCCCCCCCCTCCAATGAGACTTTTCAATTGGAATATTCAACCATATTAAATGTTTACAATCTTAATCTTCAGACCCTTACGCATTTTGCCAGCTTTGTTGCTACAGGGCTCTTTTCCCTGTTGTAACAGGTACACATCACATCTCTTGTGGTTCAGCAAAGGACATTTGCACGAAAAACAACAAACATACTCCTGCACTTAATACATTTTCATTTCCTTCCCTTGTGTTTTCTTGGCTCAAGACGAGCATCCTCTACCACACACATACACATTGAATTCACTTCATGTATTTTGATGGCAGTGTTACCCAGTTTAATGCCATTTAAACGGTCGACCGATGATCTAAAATTTTCTTTGGAATAGCAAATATTTGGATTTTTGCAATATAAAAAAAGTACCTTTTATTGAAATTAAATATGATAAGTAATACAAACAAACTATATAAAATTTATCAGTATTTTTGTGGTGGGCACAGGCAGTATATCTTTTGACATCTGATGATTCAGTCAAATTGTTCACTTGTAACTTGTGTCTTCTTCAGTCAGAGCATAGCTTTGTGAGGGGAGAGAGAGAGAGAAAGAAATGGGACCATAATGTAGCTTACTGGTCCTGAATGAGTATTCCATGGATAGAGCAGAGGGAAATATAAATGCATTACTGGTCCTGAAAGTATATTCCATGAATAGTGGGTGGGGTGGAGGGGAAATCTTAATGTATTAGTGGTCCTGAATGAGTATTCACTGTAATCAGATTTTGTTACACCTGTGAACTGAATTTATTTTTAAAAAGGGACAGCATTTTCACCTGCATTGTGGAATGTTGTGACATCAGTGGACTTGGCTGTCTTCTATAGGGGAGTTGGAAAATAGGCCAGGCTGTTGGTCACATGATGACCAGGTAACTTTTACTGCAATATTAGTTCAAGTGGTTGCACAAACTCTTGGTCTTTTTGTTTGGAATACTGTCAGCGGGGGTAAAAAATTGAATGTAAAATAGGCAAAGGCGAAGCAACAAATGCAAACAAAGACTGTTGGAGGTGGAAGGTCAATGACAGCAATTTGCATAAACAGAGAAATATAATTCCCCCAGTCTCAACCTAGCACAAGAATGATGAACTGAGGTAAATGTATGATGTGGAGATGCCGGTGATGGACTGGGGTGGACAAATGTAAGGAATCTTACAACACCAGGTTATAGTCCAACAAATTTATTTTAAAATCACAAGCTTTCGGAGATTATCCCCTTCGTCAGATGAATGAGTGAAAAGGTTCTCAAATCGCATATCTTATACTAGGCAGGGACAGCATCACACCAATCAAAAGGTGTCATTGTTATTCAAACAGGCCAGTCACGGAGAACAGCACGCCCCAGTACACTGGATATACATTGTGTCAATTACACAGACAGGCAGAAAGAAACCCAAAATGGCAGAGAGAGAGAATATTAAAAATCACCAACAACAGCCAATCTCCAGACGCCATCCTGGATCACAATGTCTTCACCTTCAATAACCAGTTCTTTACCCAAACACACGGAACAGCCATGGGGACCAAATTCGCACCCCAATACGCCAACATTTTCATGCACAAGTTCGAGCACGACTTCTTCACTGCACAGGACCTCCAACCAACGCTATACACCAGATACATCGACGACATTTTCTTCCTATGGACCCACGGCGAAGAATCACTGAAGAGACTACACGATAACATCAACAAGTTCCATCCCACCATCAAACTCACCATGGACTACTCCTCAGAATCGGTTTCTTTCTTGGACACACAAATCTCCATCAAAGACGGGCACCTCAGCACCTCACTCTACCGCAAGCCCACGGACAACCTCACGATGCTCCACTTTTCCAGCTTCCACCCCAACCACGTCAAAGAGGCCATCCCCTATGGACAGGCCCTACGAATACACAGGATCTGCTCAGACGAGGAGGAACGCGATGGACACCTACAGACGCTGAAAGACGCCCTCGTAAGAACGGGATATGATGCTCGACTTGTTGATCGACAGTTCCGACAGGCCACAGCGAAGAATCGCATAGACCTCCTCAGAAGACAAACACGGGACGCAACCAACAGAGTACCCTTCATCATCCAGTACTTCCCTGGAGCGGAGAAACTACACCATGTTCTCCGCAGCCTTCAACATGTCATCGATGACGACGAACACCTCGCTAAGGCCATCCCCACGCCTCCACTACTCGCCTTTAAACAGCCACCCAACCTCAAACAGACCATCGTTCACAGCAAGTTACCCAGTTTTCAGGAGAACAGCGTCCACGACACCACACAACCCTGCCACGGCAACCTCTGCAAGACATGCCAGATCATCGACACGGATACCACCATCACACGAGAGGACACCACCCACCAGGTACATGGTTCATACTCCTGTGACTCGGCCAACGTTGTCCACCTCATACGTTGCAAGAAAGGATGCCCCGGAGCATGGTACATTGGCGAGACCATGCAGACACTGCGACAACGGATGAACGGACACCGCGCAACAATCGCCAGACAGGAGGGTTCCCTCCCAGTCGGGGAACACTTTAGCAGTCAAGGACATTCAGCCACCGATCTTCGGGTAAGCGTTCTCCAAGGTGGCCTTCGAGACACACGACAACGCAAAATCGTCGAGCAGAAGTTGATAGCCAAGTTCCGCACCCATGAGGACGGCCTCAACTGGGATCTTGGGTTCATGTCACGCTACACGTAACCCCACCAGCAAAAAAAGGAAAAAAATTACATTTTTTAATATTCTCTCTCTGCCATTTTGGGTTTCTTTCTGCCTGTCTGTGTAATTGACACAATGTATATCCAGTGTACTGGGACGTGCTGTTCTCCGTGACTGGCCTGTTTGAACAACAACGACACCTTTTGATTGGTGTGATGCTGTCCCAGCCTAGTATAAGATATGCGATTTGAGAACCTTTTCACTCATTCGTCTGACGAAGGGGATAATCTCCGAAAGCTTGTGATTTTAAAATAAATTTGTTGGACTATAACCTGGTGTTGTAAGATTCCTTACATTTGAGGTAAATGTAAGCATTTATGAAACTGAACACAGTGATGTGTTGCTTCTGATGGTATTTTCTTCTTTAATGTCCAGTTCAGGCAGTTTGCAGTTTGAAATGATCTGCTCCACCCCCCCTCACAGTCCACTCTTTTTTTCATTTGTTCTTTTGCTGTTACCTGTCTATCGCTCTCCCAACCTTTCAATATGTTTAAATCCCTCATGGCCTCGCCCTCCTCTAGCTCCACAACACCCCACTCCCCCACCCCCGGACTTTCCTCTCCTCTGACTCTGGCCTCTTGTGCACCCCTTCGCCCCATCGTTGGTGGCCATGCCTTCAGCTGTCTAGGCCCCATGCTCTGGCATTCCCTCCCTAAACCTCTCTGCCTCTCCACTTCTGTATCCTCCTTCAAGACCCTTCTTAAAACAGCACCTCAGTAGTTGCACTTTGACCACGCTTTTGGTCATCTTTCCGAATAGCTCCTCCTCTGGCTCGGTATCCTTTTTGTCTGATTACGCCTTTGTGAAGCACTGGGGACAATTTTCCACATTAAAAATGCTATATAGATGCAAGTTGTTGTATGACTGAGTACTACACTAAACAATCATCTTCAGCTGCTTCATCAATGACCTTCCCTCCATCATAAGGTCAGAAATGGGGATGTTCGCTGATGATTGCACAGTGTTCAGTTCCATTCACAATCCTTCAAATAATGAAGCAGTCCGAGCCCGCATGCAGCAAGACCTGGACAACATCCAGGCTTGGGCTCATAAGTGGCAAGTAACATTCGTGCCAGGCAATGACCATCTCCAACAAGAGAGAGTCTAACCACCTCCCCTTGACATTCAATGGCATTACCATCGCCGAATCCATCACCATCAACATCCTGGGGGTCACCATTGACCAGAAACTTAACTGGACCAGCCATATAAATACTGTGGCTACGAGAGCAGGTCAGAGGCTGGGTATTCTGCTGCGAGTGACTCACCTTCTGACTCCCCAAAGCCTTTCCACCATTTACAAGGCACAAGTCAGGAGTGTGATGGAATACTCTCCACTTGCCTGGATGAGTGCAGCTCCAACAACACTCAAGAAGCTTGACACCATCCAGGACAAAGTAGCCCACTTGATTGGCACCCCATCCACCACCCTAAACATTCACTCCCTTCACCACTGGCGCACTGTGGCTGCAGTGTGTACCATCCACAGGATGCACTGCAGCAACTCGTCAAGGCTTCTTCAACAGCACCTCCCAAACTCGCGACCTCTACCACCTAGAAGGACAAGAGCAGCAGGCACATGGGAACAACACCACCTGCACGTTCCCCTCCAAGTCACACACCATCCCGACTTGGAAATATATCGCCGTTCCTTCATTGTCACTGGGTCAAAATCCTGGAACTCCCTTCCTAACAGCACTGTGGGAGAACAGTGGGACTGCAGCGGTTCAAGAAGGTGGCTCACCACCACCTTCTCAAGGGCAATTAGGGATGGGCAATAAATGCCGGCCTTGCCAGCGACGCCCACATCCCATGAACGAATTAAAAAAATGCGCTTGCCAAATGAGCCAATGGAGAAGCTCTGCTTCTGCATTGTTGGATTTTGTGAATTTATGTTTCCTTATTCATAACTCTTGTTGTGTGACATGGAAGTACATTATTGTTCGATCAGTAGATTACACTTATGTTTTGCACTCTTATTAGTGTTGTTCTGTTGACATCAAATAGCAAGTAACAGTGAAAATGCTTTTCCTCCATGTGATGGCTGTTCTACTAATCCTGTTTACATGAATCCAAGGGTATCCATTCCGTTGTGTGCACAATGCCCACATATCGTGCACAGCACCTCAGTAGTTGCACATACACAGTGTAGATACAGAACAAAATAAGTGGTGTCACTTTCATCCAAATGTCCTGCTTCGAATCGCAGGCTACTGTAACTGGTACAAGTTTCTGCCCCACACTTTGTCCTCAAAATGATCTTTGGACTTAAACCCACCTAATTGTAATCAGCAAAATCTAATAGCAAGCTAAACTAAGTTGAAGCCACAAAATCCTAATTGTTGGTCCATGAAAACCAACATGTGAACATTCCACTCCACTCAGATAGCCATCTGAAGCTCCAGGAATAGTTTGTTGGAAAAAACTGCTCTCGTGCCTTGAGTCACATGTAGATAGTCATCGTCTACTTGAGTGCCTCATTTAAGCATTAACCAGCTAATCTACTGGCAGAGGCTTCATTTTACGTGCACTGCCCACATTCTTCCTCGATGTTGCACAAGTCTAGTCAATAGCCGATGTGTAGATAACTGTATCTGGTCTGGATATACTAATCTTGCGCGGGCAGTGTTGAAAACTGCTCACAAGGTCTCGACAGTTTCTTTTTCTAAAAGAACTTAATTCCATTGCATTGATAAGCTAAGCATTATGACAGTTAACATTTAAAAGATGAACAAAAATGGTGTGAATGTGCATGTTTGCTGTAGTTAGCCCAGAAGCAGAGTGTGCTGGCGCACAAACACGCTGTGGTGTGTATTGTCAGTTGTGGATTCTTTCCTAAGATTCTCGCCGTAGTGAGTTCCCACAGTGCCAGCTGTGGCTCAGCTGGTAGCACTCTCGCCTCTGAGTCAGAAGGTTGTGGGTTCAAGTCCCATTCCAGCGACTTGAGCATAAAATCTCGGCCCTCACTTCAGTTCAGTCGCAAGGGAGTGCTGCACTGTCAGGAGTTCTGTTTTTCGGATGAGACGTTAAACCGAGGCCCTGACTGTCGTCTCGTGGATGTAAAATATCCCATCGCGCTATTTCGAAGAAGAGCAGGGCAGCTCTTCCCCAGTGTCCTGGCAAATATCTTTCCCTCAACCAACACTTAAAAACAGATGATCTGGTCATTATCACATTGCTGTTTGTGGGACCTTGCTGTGTGCAAATTGGCTGCCGCATTTCCTACGCTATAACAGCGACTTCGCTTCAAAAGTACTTCATTGGCTGTAAAGCGCTTAGGGACATCCTGAGATCGTGAAAGGTGCTTTATAAATATAAGTTCTTTCTTTCCTTCTAATGTCCTGACAGAGTATGTAGGAATATGTCAAACAAAGGCGAGGTACTTCCCAGTGCAGCAATTGGAGAGTGTGTCTTAGCCAGTCAGGAAGAGGAGGCTAAAAGTAAAAGACTGCAGATGCTGGAAATCTAAAGCAAAACCAAGAAATGCTGGAGACGCTCAGCAGGTCAGGCAGCAACTGTTGTGCGAACACAAGTCGATGTTTCGGATATTGAATCCTTCCTCAGTTTTGAGGAAGGGTTCAACACCTGAAAAGTTGACTTGTGTTTTCTCGACAGATGGTGCCTGACCTGCTGAGTATCTCCAGCATTTTCTGTTTTTGTTTCAGGAAGAGGAGGCCAAGTGTTTGCCCAAAGGGAGGAGAATAGGAAAACCGATGAGGATGTTGTGGCATTCCTCTGCAGCAACCTGATCAAAGTAGTATTGGCAGAGACTTGGGAACCGGTCGTTTGTAAAAGATCCTGGGAGCACTGAGTGGGGGTACTTGTGGACAGTTGTACACATTTGTGTTGCTGTTAACTGGTTTCAGCTTCATAGCAATGGACGAATTGCAGAATTTATTGTTAAATATTCCATTTATAGCTTGACTTCAACACTGCACTGATACTTCAGGTTCTAGTGCCTGCTTTCAGAGGGATGCAGATAGTGGCATTCAGTTATACTGCTCTGCTTGCATTCCTTCCTGGTCAAGAGAGAGCAATGCTCTCCATATGTCTGCTTAAGTGTGTGTGCATGATTCTGCTCACAAGCTGTTGCAGTTTCTAATGTCAGGAGAGAAAAGGCTTTGTCATCAGCTGTTTACGAACTTTGGAAACTCAGAAGCGATCTCTGCTTTTTAAAAAAAAATTAAAACAGGACTGGTATCTGGTTGCATTTGTACCATAGCCAGTGTGAAGTCAAAGTGGTGTGGGACTATTCATCACCATTGTGCAAAGGCTACTTCTAGTTAGCAGTAATTATTGGTAGGTAGTGTGAAAAATATAATGAAAGACTGTTGCTCAGATAGGTTCTCTGGATTGGCTGTAATGTTGTTAACCCTGTGATTTTACAGCAAACATTAAAATGTATCAGGTTTATATTTTTTCTTTTATTTTTGGAGAATAGGACAAATGGGTGTTTGATTCAATACCAAATCTTATTTTTTGCCTTGATCCTTTTTTAAAATTTGGTTTCCTTGAGCTATGCATTTACTATGCCGGAGAAGCTGGGTAACTCTCAGCCTCCCACCAATGTCATTCAGCACTGGTTGTTGAGAAGTGCACAAGAACACTTTTCCTGTCATATCTCATCTCTTCCCACCTGTACCAAGTTGTCATTTGTGGCCTCCTTAAAGTAGTGTGACAGAGATCAAGAACTCAGGTGTCTGTGAAAGATCCTGTAGCATTTTTCAAAGAAGAGCAGGGCGTTCTCTGTGTCCTGGCCAACAATCATCCATTAACCAACACTACCAAAAGAGATTAACTGGCCATTCATCTCAGTATTGTTTGTGAGACCTTGCCATGTGCAAATTGGCTGCTGCATTGGCCTACAAGAAGCACAGTGACTGCATTTCAAAAAGTAATTCATTGGCTGTAAAGCATTTTGGGCCATCCTGAATATGTGAATGACGCTATATAAATGCAAACCTCTCTCTCCTATGGTGCTGTTGTTACTCGCTGCTCCAGTGTGCTTTGTTGCAGTGCCATTTCCTTTATTCTGTGTATAATATTCAGCATTAGGGAATTACAGTAAATCATTTTGTTGGTTCTGCACAAAAAATTAACCTCAATTGGAGCCTTCAGCCTTTTGCATTCTGTTTTGACAGATTTATAGTAAAATCTCACTAAAGTGGCAAAATGTCAGTTGTGTTGCTTTCATAAGTGGCAATTAAGGAAGGTACTTTGTGTACAGTGTGTATCGATGTGTATATAATAATCAGTATATGACGTTTGCATTAGGGACAAGAAAACAGACGAATGTTATACAGGTCCATTTTGTAGTTGGAGGAAATCAGTATAGTGGGTATTTATACCAGGAAGTCAAGCCATTGAATGGCATTTCCTTGAGGTAATGCCATATGAAGAATATGAATATTAGTGGTGTTCCAAGACCTTATTTGAGAAGAGGATATTAAGTTATAGTGGAAAAGAAAATCAGCGTGCTGATTTAATAGAGAGCTAAGCTAGAGAAGTGGCACAGACAGTGAAAGTGGTTCAGTTATTTACGGGAGAATTGAAAAGAGAGCAGAGCAAGACTCGAGATTAAAAAAGACAAGTAGTAGCTAAAAGGTGATGGATTCTTCTTTACACTGAATCTTCATTCTAGTACCTAAACTCAGCAGCCATATTTGTGTTTGTGCAGTGATTAGCAATAATATTTACATCTCTGATCGTCATCAGGCCGGCTGCTGAGAAGTGAAAGCACTTATTTTTAATAGAGGCAGGTTGGAGTAGCTGTGGTGAGTGGAACAGAAATTATTCATTCTCTCATTGATAATTTAGATGCACTGCTTCCAAATTGGTTCTATTGCAATCAGCAAAGCTTCCCCAGAAGTGGCTTTATTTCTGTGTTGGAACCAAATTAGTGAACAGAATTCTCTGTTTTCACCTGCTGGTGGAGGTTGGATTTGGGTGGATGCTGAGTTCATCCAACTTTTTACTAATGGTGTGAATAACTTAATGGGCACTGTTCTGATACACCCACATACAACATTTTGCTTGGTATGAAAACATAAGACTTAATTGCTAACTCTATAGATTTGACGGTTTGCCTGATGTATGCAAATCCTATTTCTATGCAAACAATTTGTCTTTTAAATTGATGCAGTCTTGCCAACAGGCTTTGGTGTGTCTATAAACAAATAGCAAAATATTGCAGATGCTGGAAATCTGAAACAAAAACAGGAAATGCTGGAATCATTCAGCAGGTCAGGCAGCATCTGTGGAGAGAAGAGACAAGTTAATGTTTTAGGTGTGAACTCTTCATCAGAAGCTGTTACAGATGAACAGCACGTGAAAAGGAACAGAACAAAGGGGAGAGGGAACACACACACACACACACACACACACACACACACACACGTTCATTGGCAGAAGTGATATTAGCGTTGCTGGAATTCTGAAACAAAACTACTGGAAATCTGAAGCAAGAACAAATGCTAATATCACTTCTGCCATTTAATCATCTCATGTTTTCCACTTAAAACACATTACAGGTTATTCTATTTCTTTGTGTGTGTGTGTTCCTCTTTCCCCTTCCACTTGTTTTGTTCCCTTTTAAATGCTGTTCATCTGTAATATCTTTCAGTTCTGATGAAGGATCCACATGTCAAATGTTAACTTGTCTGTTATTTCCACAAATGCTGTCTGACCTGCTGAGTATTTCAACATTTTCTGTTTTTGTTTCAGTCGACACATATTCACCTTTCTCAATGATTCACATTGCTTCATGAGTACTGTACCTTGAATTACATTACTTCTATTGTAGACCGTACCAAGAAAATAATTATTTGAAGAGCATGTTTGAGAAACATAAAAAATGTAATGCTCTCAGTTTATGAAACAAATGGAATTAATATACTGGCAGGCTTAGTGTATTAGCTGGTTATGGTGTGAAGTGATGAGGTGGGGGCTTGCATGTGTAGTTCTTTATTGTACAAGCTTCAGTCTTAACTGGTTTCTTCTGAGTGGAAGTGGCATGCAGAGACCTGCCATTTCTCTACAAGGAGGAATGCAGAATTGTAGGGCAAGCAAACCCGATTTGCTGTCATGTTATACTTAGTTGCTGGTTATACAGTAACAATGGGAACAAGTGGTGGAGCCCACAGCCTGCCATATTGATTAGGAAATGAATAGTGCATGGTGCGAAGGATGAATATGGGTAAACTTATTTGAAATAACATGACTTTTTTTATACCTCGAAGATTAACTTAATGTGACCATGTCTGTCTTCAGATAGGTCTTTTGGTTGGCGAGGGGTGGGGGGATTGCCTTTCAAGCTGCTTGAAATCCCAGCTATTTAGAAGTTGATTCTTCCCTTAAAGTGGTGGGGGAGAACCAGGAGGGAGTAGAAAATGGATGATGAAGGATTACATTTTTTTGGAACGAAAGGTTTAGAATAGATAGATTTGGTTAGAATGGACAGCAAAAAAAAATCTAGGAACAAGAGAGTGGGATAGAAGAGAAAATGGTTGGAACAAGAGAAGGCGAGGAAACAGGCAGTTTTTAAACGTGTTTGATTTAGAATTAATAAGTGATTACGTAAAAACTGGTGGTTTTAATTATATTTCTGACTGAATGCTGCATTAGGGTTAGGGTTAACTGCTATGGTTTGCTCCTATGAAAAACAAATAAGCACCTGTACACAACTAAAATTGTAATTGAAACGCAGTAGTTCAAAATCTGTCCACCACTTCAAAAACCGTGCCATATTAAGCTGTGCATTAGATTGTTTTCAGAGTTAAGTACTTCCATACTTCCTACAGTAAGGAAGTCATTAATCAGCCGTACAAATGTATTATTAAAAGCAAACCTGAGTTATTAGCTACTGTGACTGATATATATTGAAGTGAAAGTCCAGTGTTATAGTGTGATCTCATTATTTTTTTTCATTCCCTTTCAACAACAACAACTTGTATTTACATAGCGCCTTTAACGTAGTAAATCATCCCAAGGTGCTTCACAGGAGCGTAATCAAACAAAGTATGACACTGAGCCACATTGCACTTTGTAGCTGGAGTGTTTTGTGCCATTTGATTTTAAACTGTAGCCTTCTGTGATACTGCACCTGTTCTACACATAGCTCCAAATTTTACCTATGCAATCAAACACGCAACCCTCTCTCCATATTTAGTTTATATCAGATGTTAGAACAATGGCAGTACACATACTGTACACAGTATGTAATGAGCTAGTTTTACCACTGTACTTTTAAGTGAAAGGTTCGTCAGTTAAAAGGGACCTTGCATCTAGTACAGAACAGGAGCTGTTTGTCTGGCAGCAAACAATGAACTTTCATGCGAGTTAAATGGCTCTGTTAATGACAGACACCTCTTCATGTAGGGAAAGATAAGGATACTGCAGATAAAAATCTCTTTCATGACTCCCTTCTGTGTCTCTTTCCTATGTTGATTTTGACCTAACAAAAGGCCCTATATAAAAAAGCCCTATATAAAAAGCACCTATATAAAAAGATAGTGGGCTAGCAAAAAGGTGAAAGTGACAGGAGCAAATAGTGGAACTGACTGCTTGCACTGGGAAGACTTGGCTGGCTTCGCAGAGTGCATGTAACCGGGACAGTGTAATTGTAAATAAGAGGATGGTTTTATATTTGATTTAAGAAAGAAATTGAGGCATTGATGAAGAGAATTTATTGGAAAACAAAACTATTTTCCTATGGGTAAGAATAGATTTGTTGTTTTATGAAGTGAAGTTATGATTAACACTAAAGGATCTTTTTTTTCCCCTGAACTGTATGGATTATATTTTATAGCAAGTCAGATTCGTGCTGCAATATGTAATAATGTATTTGATCTTTATTGCAAACTTCCTTCTTATTGTAATTCTGTAAGGTTTTCTGACCCAATGTATGTAACAGTAGAATGCAACAGGGATTAGTATTATACATGCACTGTATTTCACTGATTCATATCCATTGTGTCATTGTAATTGATGCTGCAAGGTGGTTATTGAAAACCAAGTGCAAAACTTAAGATTATTAAAAACATTATTTGGAGCTTTGTAATTGAGGAATCTGCCATAGATGGGATCGATAATTCCTAACTCCTTTCATGGATATTCAAGATGGACCCATCCTTGACCCCCCACCCCCCCCTATTTCTAAGCTCCCTTTTCATGTAAGGCTTTCGAATGTGTCATAATTACCCATCCCCATGCTCACTTATTCTGTTATTCCCTGTTTGAATTTCTTCTGCTTTCACCTTGCTTATGACTCACCTATATGCATTCCATTGATGACATGATTAACATGGTTAACTTCCACAAGTACACTAATAGCACCCAGCTCGACCTCTCGGCCACCCCGCTCTTAATCCCACAACTAAAACTGTTTGACATCAAGTCCTGGATGAGCCAGAACTTTCTCCAACATAACTTCAGCAAGAACAAAGCCATCCTGTTTGGCTTGGTTGCTGTAAAGTCAGTTTCAAATGGTCAGGACTCTTTATGTTCTGAGTCACTTTCATAATATAAACAAAGTTGCAGAAGAACTGTCGTCTAGCTTGTGGATTCGGTGATTTGATCCCTTGTAGAGTATTTTTTCGATGCTCAGTGATTATCTGTTGCATATCCATTGCAAACCTGGCACTTCAGTTACGTCTAATAGACTAAATTGGATGTACATTTTTAAACTTGGACTTGGTATTTAAAAATCCACAAGTGCTGGTACCACCAACAGAATATGTTTTTATAGGAATTCAAAGAAGAGAATGGAGCTGAAAAACTCAGCAACAAATTGCCGTTTAAATATTCAATCTTAATGTTGAAAGAGGAATCAGAGAAAGAATTGAAAGGTTTTAAAATTACTTGTATGCAGCAGGGCAACAAACTAGGAGAGTGTAGTTATAATTATGTTCTTTATAAGTTATTTTTTATTTTCTCCCATTTCCCCTTACTAGCCTGTCCTTTACAATGCATTGTACGTTGGGGGTGAGAGCAGGTAGGCAATCTACTTACAGCTTTTTTTGCCATCCCGCTGCTGACCAAGTTAAAGAAAGAACTTGCATTTATATACCGTATTTCATGTCCTCAGAACATCGTAAAGCGCTTCACAGCTAATGAATTGGTTTTGAAGCGTAGTCACTTTTGTTTCGTAGGCAACTGCAGCAGCCAATTTGCACACAGGAAGGTCCAACAAAAAGCAATGAGATAAATGACCAATTAACCTTTTTTTGGAGGTGTTGATTGAGGGGTAAATGTCTGCCAAGGCATGGGGAGAGCTCCCCTGCTCTTTGCATGGTGCCTTGGGATCCTTTATATCCCTGAGTGGCAGCTGATTTAGAGGCCGTGATTTATCGTCTCATTTGAAAGACAGCACTCCCATAATGTAGCCCTCCCTCATTACTCCACTGAAGTGGGGCTTTAACCCATAACCTACTGACTCGGAAGCTGACACAAATTGCAAGGAAATGAGCAAAAGCAGCCCAAGGTGAATCTCCCTTTAATCTATATTTTTGTCCCTCCTCTTCCTCTGCTGTGGCGAAGCACCTATATTCCACCCACCTGTCCTTCGATGCAATGCTGAAATTGAGAACTCACTGCGTGGGGAATTGCAGCCTACATCTCACTACTTTGTTGCACATCTCACTGCCTCTAATTTTTTTTTAATGATCTCCCTGCATGCTGCTCTTAATCCTGCAGCACCATGTCCCAGAGGATTTCAGTTGCACCACTGTCTATTGGTTTGTCCCTTGATCCATTTAACACTAACTTACCACACCAATAACTTGAAAATGCTTTATGGGCTCTTAATAGAATATAATGTCTGAGGATACTGGGTTCCTTTTGTAAATCAATGTGCTGTGTATGTTTGCATCAATTAAAACATATAATTTCAATAGTTTAAACTAAATGCCACAGTACTTTGCCTGTGATTTAAGCATTTAAACCGGGTGATGTGTGTGAAAGATTTATTTAATATGTCAGTATGAGTTTCTGCAAAACTAAATTATTATATACAGTACACACTATTTTGTGAAGATGCTTCATCACTGGCATTATGGGGAGCTGATGTATAAATGTGCTACAGATGCATGTCTGTGATTTCCTCTGTAGTGAATTCTTGATCTCTGGCAGGTCACCTGGGGGCAATGCTGAGTAGGGGCAATGCATTTGCTTATGGAGATTCAGACAGAGTATGACCAGAACTCAATGAAAAAACTGAAGGTGCTGACCCAAGCTGAGTAAGGTTCCATGGCTCGGCATCCTCCACTGCATTCGGCATGTATGAGCCGAAATAGCGAACGTCAGCAGTCAGTTTGACCATTGGGGCATTGCTGCCAAGCCTAATAATCTGGGCTTCATATGATAATCATGTACATTTATTTTCCAGTGTAAGTGGAAATCTGGAGTGGGAATAATGGCATTTCCTTCCTCTAGCATAAGTGTACTTATGGCAATCACCTACCTTACATTTTGTGCTGATTGATAGCAGTTAATCCAGCATAGGTAAAGGGATGAATCTGAGACCTTCCTGGTCTGTATGGCTCAGTTCCATTCAGGACAATGCATTTACTAATTGAGTCATTTGGGTAGCTGACTATATTTTTTCCACATAAAATGTATTGTCATTCAGATTTTCTTTAAAATTGCAGTTTCTATCAATGTGACTCCTAAAGGTTTTGGGAATTGAGGCCTATCCCTCTCAGTCTTGAAAACAGTAGCCATCAAAGATGATTTGGGAGTAGAAAACATAACTGAAAGCCACTATTTTTTTTCAAACTGTTGTAAACTGCAAGATGAGAACCATCTGAATGTACAAGATGTACAGGCTGCTCTGACTAGAAAATGTTGGAATAAAATTTAAATCAAGCAAAGCAAAAAAGCTGGCTCATTTACTGAGCATTGAATTACCTTCTGATTGTGTTTTTTTCATAAATGAACAATGATTGAATTCTATTGCATAACAGTGTTGGACCCAAGACAGAGTTGAGTTTTCTTTCCCACAGGAAACCACAAGAGGCTAATGGATACCTTGCTTTTAAATGGCATTGTTCATCAGTATTAGTGTGTGTATGGGTGTCTGGGTGATGATGCACTCTGGAACTTGGGTCACCAATTGCCTGGTCTCTGCTTTTGTTTCTCTGCATCTGGACGGCCTTTTAATCGTTATTCAAATACTATAAACATTGATAACTGCTGTAAAGTGAGGGTAACCATGCAATCCAAATTCAACAGAATGACCAAGGTATTCATAGAGCTGCTGCCCATCCCTTCCTGGCCCCTATTCTATCTGACGTCGTAAATGGTTTCCTCTCTTATGGTGCTGTCCCCATCCCTTTCAAATCGGCCATCAGCACCTCCATCCTCAAAAAACCCACCTTTGACCCCTTGTCCTCGCTAACTATCGCCCCACCTCCAACCATCTGTTCCTCTCTAAGGTCTTTGAATGTGTCATCGCTTGCCAGACCTATGACCAGCTCTCCTGTTTGAATCTCTCCAATCAAATTCTCTCCCTCTCACAGCACTATAATGGCCCTAACTAAAATACAAACAATATTCTCTGTAATTGTGATTATGATGCATTATTGCTGCTGTCCTCCTCGACCTCTCTGCAGCCATCAACATGTTCAGTCACACCATCCTCCTTCAACGCCTCTTCTCTATTGTTTGGTTTCATTGTTGCTAACCTGATCGTAGCCAGAGCATCTCTGCACCATCACCTCAAGAATCCCCCAAGAATTCATCCTCAGTCCCTTCCTGTTCCTCTTCGCAACATCATCTGCAGCCATAGGATCAGCTTTCATATATACGTTAATGATACTCTATCTCTCCACCATAGGAACAAGAGTAGGCCATTCAACCCCTCGTGCCTGCTCCGCCATTTGATAAGATCATGGCTGATCTGTGATCTAACTCCATATACCCGCCATTGGCCCATATCCCTTAATACTTTTGGTTGCCAGAAAGCTATCTATCTCAGATTTAAATTTAGCAATCGAGCTAGTACCACCTCTCGACTCTGCCACTGCCTCTGTGCTGTCAATCTGCTCGTGTGACATCCAGCCTTGAATGAGTTGCAGTTTCTTCAGCTAAACATTGTGAATACTAAAGTCTTTGGCTGCCAGCACAAACTCTGCACCCCAGTCACCGACTCCATTCTCCTCCCAGGATTCTTTCACAGGCTGAACCAGGTTGTTTGAAAATTTGGCATCCTGTTCGATCCTGAGCTGAGTTTTGACCCTATAATCCTCTTGATCACAAAAAAACACGTCCACACATCACCTCCCTCTGCCCCAACCTCAGCTTATCTGCCGCTGAAACTGTCATCTATGTGACCTCCAGATTAATTTACTCCAGTGCTTTTCTGGCTGGCCTCCCATCCTTCATTCTCCATAAACTTTAGCTCATCCACAACTCTGCTGCCCATATCCTATCCCTCACCAAGTCCCGTTTGCCCATCACCCCAGTCCTAACTGATTTACATTGCCATGTGATCCTCCAACGTCTCAAACTTAAATTTCTCCTCCTCATGTTTAATTCCCTCCATTGCCTTGTTCCTCCCTATTTCTGTAACCTCCTCTAGCTGTACAACCCCACCAAACTCTCCATTCCTCTGATTATTCCAAATTCTTATCACCATTTAGCAACGATTTCTTTGTGAGGTCAGTTTAGAATTTACTTTACACTAATTTAAATTTGTCATTTTGTACCACTGGCTTGATGTACCATGAAATAAGATTCTAAATTCATCTTATCTATACCATTTATGAATGTGGTCCCCCTTACCCTTTAAATTCTTTCTAGAATGCCGTTGCATTGTGGCCAATGGCGTTTCTTTCCTATTTCAACAGGTTTGATATAGTACATTTTTCAAAGTTTTTGAGGCATTCAATATAGGACTGCGATTATAATGCACACGGTAATTACATTTTTTATGGTGAACAGGAATTGTAAGGGGTTGTGATTTGCACCTAGCCCTGTTGAGCTGCAGTCTTTTGAATAAGCCTCCAGACTGGACAGAAATGTACATTCAGAACATTTAAAAGTTTGTTGAATTACATTGTGTGTAAATTTCCAAAATAATGGAAGGATCTGTTATCATGTAATGGCAAAATTAACCATCAGCAATGTTCAAATCCTATCCTATTCTGTTTTGTGGTGCAACAGCCCTTGGAATTTGCATGAGATAGGCTGATTATAGAAGAGAGACAAACTTCTTTATTTGATAAAGATGGACATTCGATGGAAAGACACTAGGTTTTCAAGTTTTGTGCCAACTGTAAACATAATCAACAATATTTCAAAGGGTCTTAATTTGTTTCCTGATTCTGATACTGATATTTGAAAATTGAATGTCCATGCTGCCTTCTGATTAAATTTGGATCTCGTTTCGGAACATATTACAGGCTAGTCTAACTAGGATCAGCTTGTCTTCGAGAAACAAAATGTATTATGAAAGAGAAATTCCAAGTCTTATATTTGTTCTTGCAGAACTGGTATTTTTGGCAACATCATTTATTCTTAGACAGGAATTTAATATTTTTTCAGTGACCTAAGTAACCATTATCAGTCTTTCGTGACAATTAATGCACATCATGCATCACTGTTTGGAGTTAAATTATCTCCCGATGGTGAAGAATATAGTGTTATATATCTTGTTTTGTTCTGCGTCGCTCACAATGTTATTCAGTATTGTCTCTCTTCTTTGCAGTTGTGGCCTTCTCTGTTGCCTGCTACCAAAACAGACAGCTGTTTGGAGAGAAGGGGCTGCTACCAGGCAAACAGTATTTACAGAAGGTTCAACGTTATGCTGGAGGCAGAGTTGGTATGGAGGCTTTTAGCTATGCACCGACGATTTTGTGGTTCCTGGACTGGTCTGACATGGACACACATCTTGGCAATATTTCCTTGCTGGGAATGGGACTGTCTGTGTTTGTACTACTCATGGGATGTGCCAACATGATCATCATGTTTCTTTTGTGGATCCTCTATCATTCACTGGTGAACATTGGTCAGATCTGGTGAGTGAAAATTATACCTCTGAGTGGTGTGACAGCATTATATAGTTACAGTAGAAAAAACAATTCTGTAATGATTAATTGGTTAAATAATACTGTGTGTCACATGGGATAATGCTCCTTTTTTTATAATACAGAGTATTCTCTAATCTACCATGAGCAGCACCACAGGAGATCTGGTTGTTTAAAAAAAATGTTTCAGCATTAATAGAAAATAACTTTTTTGCGCTTTATTCTGTGTGACATGGCAAGAGCAAGCATGAGCGCAGTAAGAACAGTTTTACAAGGCCCTTGTTTTGGCTTTTGTTACTGGAACATTCAATATAATTTTATATTGTACCTCAGCATTACTGAACTGTACTGATCTAGTTGGGTTTGCCCTTTAGGTCTTGAAATAAAACATGAGATTGTAGCATGCTTAAGAGAATAACAATAACTAACATTCGGCCCTTGTCACAAACTCCGTACTCTTGCCACTGATTCCATCCCTCTTCCCGGCCCCACACTCGGGCTGAACCAGACTGCAATCTCGGTGTCCTGTTCGATCCTGAGCTGAGTTTCCGACCCCAAATCCTCTACATCACAAAGACCGCATACCTCCATTTCTGTAACATCACCTGCCTCAATCCATCAATAGTCGTGACTCTGGTATAGTGACTGCCTTAATCTGGAGGGGTTGTCAAAACTAGCATTATTTCAGGAGTGCAGTTTGGTAACACTGTACTTGATTAACCACTGGCAAAAAAACATTTTTTAACTTGTGTGAGGCAAAATACTACTGTGCTAAAAGTATTGTTTTGAGACTTGATAGGCACACCATCTACCACCCTAAACATTCACTCCCTTCACCACCGGCGCACCGTGGCTACAGTGTGTACCGTCTACGGGATGCACTGCAGCAACTCACCAAGGCTTCTTCGACAGCGCCTCCCAAACCTGCGACCTCTACCACCTAGAGGGACAAGGGCAGCAGGTATATGGGAACAACACCACCTGCACGTTTCCCTCCAAGTCACACACCATCCCGACTTGGAAATATATCGCTGTTCCTTCATCGTCGCTGGGTCAAAATCCTGAAACTCCCTACTAACAGCGGTGTGGGAGAACCTTCGCCACACGGACTGCAGCGGTTCAAGAAGGTGGCTCATCACCACCTTCTCAAGGATGGGCAATAAATGCTGGCCTTGCCAGCGACGCCCACATCCCATGAACAAATAAAAAAAAACTTGAGGATATGTTATCATAACATACATCCTAAGCCATCAACACTTTCGGTATTAGTTAAGGGTGCATTCACATTGTAACTGCACCAGGCTACAATAACAGTGTAAATGCAGCCTAAATTCGGTATTGGAGGTGGACCTGACACTGGTAGGAAGCTGTGCGACACTCCCTGGTCGAGGTAGTCTAATTTCACTTTGGTGTGGAGTCTATTCGGGCCATGGGCACCTAGTTTACACTCCAGCCTAGATTTTTCAATTGGGGGCACATCTCCAGGAGACCATTAACATACTGTAGATGGGCTCTGCAACCACCCCTGTGGATTCTCACTGAACATTTGGCAGAAAATAGAGGCCTGCTGCAGGGCCCCCGGCAACTTTAGAGCCTCACAGACCCTTGCTATGGGACAGTTATTGACTCCTTCCGCCAATCTCTGAATGCTTGATGCTTGAGCATAGCGCATCCCTGAGCAGTTTTCAGGCCCTGTTCACCCTAGATCTTCCAAGAAACTGTTGGAAGAGGCCTTTCCAAGTTCAGCATCAACGCAAAGTGGTTTCTGCTTTTCACCAGTGCTAAATTTTCAGAGCCTGATCGCACCCTAAATATATTTTAGTCAAAGAGTTCTGATGGTATTGCAAATGTGGGCACAATCCACTTAGTCTATGCTAGACCTTTGCCATATTCATCTGAAACCACAAGTACCATTTAACATTCGAATCCTGAAGGAGGTTCAAAGAAGAGGCACAAGCTGATCCGTAGTGTGAAACAAATGAATTATGAGGAGCATCATATGTTCATATACAAAATGTTAAACTTGTGTAGTAAAGGTAAATCAAAAGTATGCCAAGGGGACACAGGTTCAAACTGATCAAAGGCAAATTTTGGATTGTTGAGAGGAAGTTGTTTTGGTAGAGAGTAATTAACAGTTGGAATGGATTTTTGGGCAGGCTAGTGAAGGCAGAAAACATTGAAATTGAAGAGATGGTCAGGTGCTGTGATGTGGAGAACTGTAAGTTTTTTTTAGGTAGATGAACTGAAATGGGCCTTCCTCATCTGTATTTATCTTTTGATACGGGTACTAGATTCACTCACTTCTGAAGGGAAGGATTGTAACTAGAAGTAAAATTTTCATATCAAACATGTTGATAAACTTTATGGTCATTTGGTTTTAAACATTGTCTCGGCAATAATTCCCCCCCCCCTCCTTTATTTTGATTGATTCTTTGGGGGGGGGGGGAAAGGCAACAAAAGATATAACAAATGAGTCACAAAAGGCAAGGTTACATGTCTATTATCCTGTTACAGTACAACAAAAGAAAAAGTGGGCGGCTTAGAAGTTATGGTTAATGACCATGTAGCGTCTGTGGGAGCTGATACTTGAGAGTGATGAGTTTGTGAGCCTGAGGTACAGGGCTGCAGAATGCGACTTAATTCACTAACTCAGATGTCAGGAATCTGAAGTGTGGGATCAGATTTCATGCTTCAGATTTCAAACTGTTAATTATGAATTTCTAATCTCTAATTGCTCTTCGTCGGGCGATTTTGCAGTTTGAATCACCGGTGTTTCAATAGATTGAGAAAAGGGCCAAGCTTTTATGACACTTGGCTTGGTCAAAGCCTCAGTCAGTACATTCTGTTCTCAGACTGGGCAGTGGTCCATTGTTGTTTATTCAGGAGCTCTGGATATTTTTAGTCTTGTTGTGATACACCTGCACGCAGGTGATGGATGGGTTCAAATTTCTTTTTTTAGCCAAAACGTTTAAATATTAAATTGTTTAATATTGTATTCTGACTTTTGGAATATTAATGGCATATTATTTTTATGTGCAAACAGCAAAGATGTGGGGGCCAAAATCCGTGATCCCAATGTACTACCATAACTACTATTTGATGGTATCGCTCTCCATTATTCTCCTGTTGCCACACACCGACTATTAACTGACCTACCAGACCTCCAACAATGCAACTTTGAACCTACCACTAACTGCAGCACAACAGTGGCCCAGAAACTAAATAGTCTCTGATTTACCTTCCATTCTCACGGTACATAATCATCTGGCCTCCCTCATCAATCCCTCCCATGCAGTGGGACTTCTCCGCGACGAACTTGCGGGCATGATTCCATCATAACTCCCGGAGTCAGCCAATTTAAATAAAGTGGGTGGGCAACTGAACCAACAGCTGTGCAGCTGGGGTACCCGTTAGGTGGGGGTGGGAATTGTGTTGGGCAGCTGCCAGGGTTGGGAAGTGCTACCAATTTCTGCTCCCTGCCTGCCTGCCTTGACAATGTTACCAGTTTGCCCTGATCCCTGAGGAAATTTGGAGTCTTTATTTTTATAAATACGAAACTTGCATTTATATATCACCTTTCAATATAGAAAAATGCCCCAAGGTGCTTCATAGAGGCATGAGTGGAAAAAATGGATACAGAGCCAAAAAAGGAGAGATTAGGAGGGGTGACCAAAGACTTGAGGCAGAACTTTCAACTTTGGCGAGGGTGCTGAAACAGCCATTATCAGATAGGCTGCCCATTATATTGACTTCAACGGGTGGGGCGTATAACGTGCGGCTGATACACTATTGACTGTTCTGCACCCCCACCAAAATTGAAAGTTCCGGCGTTGGTCAAAAAGGTGGGTCTTAAGAAGGGTCTCAAAGGAGAGAAGTAGCTGGAGATGTGCAGGGAGGGGGATGCACAAGAGGCCGGAGTCATAGGAATAGAGAATTTGATGGGGGTGGTTGTAGGGCTGGAGGAGGTTACCGAGGTAGGGAAGGGTGAGGTCACAGAGGGATTTAAACACAAGGATAGAGTTTTGAATTTGAGGCGTTGGGGAACTGGGAGCCAGTGAAGGTCGTTGAGGACAGGTGATGATCAAGTGGAACTTACTGCAGGAGTGGATATAGGACAGAAGCGTGGCGGGTGGAGGCTGCGAGGTCAGCCAGCAAAGCATTGGAGTAATTGGGACTGGTGGTGACAGGGTGCAGTGAAATACTCTTGTGCTGCTCCCTGTCATCAGTAGCAGAAAAAAATTGCAGAAGTGTTGAGGGGGTAAAGCAATGCTTGTACGTCTTACCGAGAATTACTTAGAAATTACCTCACGGAAACAGATTGTTCGGCTCAAACTGTCCATGTGATTTGAATGCTACTTGAAAAATTGGGGTGGTTTTTATTCGAACAGAGGAGATTGCAGGTATTCGGCAGAGGTATTTAATATAATGCACTCACAAATGTAAAATGCATGAAATGTTTGTATGTCAACTTCACCAATTGGAAGTTTTGCCCTAAGCTAGCAAAAGCCTGTGAAAATCCTAAATTCTTCAACATATTCTCTGAAATAGTTTAACTTCAGTGACATTTATGGCTTAATGTCATTTAAAGATTTTCCTTGAATATAACGCTTTGGTAAATGTAGCCATGAAAACTAAATTAGCTGTCCAGTGCTCACTGGTAGTAGTTCTTACAACACTCATTTATTTTAAACATATCAAGATCTGTGTCTGCTTCCTTGAGCAAAACCAGGGAATGTTTTTCCTGGTCAAAATATGCAACCCAGATCACGTTGTACTTTATTCCATGACGAAACAAATTCTAATCAGATTAAAACGCAGATTACATCGTGTTGGAGTGCATGCACGATGTTGTGAATGGTTTTAATGTGAAAAGCCGTGCTTTCATGGTGTGATTTCTGAGAGCTGAAAGATGATTTCTTTCATCCAACTTGCTTTTATTCATTATTACTCATCCTGAAAACAAACCATTTATAGATTCTGGTTCCTATTTTTAGTGACGTTTTTTTTAAAAATGGAAAATTATTGCTACTGCTCCAGAGAGGATAATTTTAATGTGCTCTGTTTTCTTTCTGGATATAACTGGTATGTGCCATTGCTAAAAATGAATGAATATCGTAAATTGTACACACATTTTAGCATTTATTAGAATTATATCAATATAACAGTAATGGAAACTGCACTGTGCTTACGTGCTACAGTTCACTCAGACATAATTATTTTATTCATTAGTCGTTCTGATATAGATCACTGCATGATCAAATAACATATTACCGTGGTATATGCCCAGAGACTTTACTGTTAACCCATCTGAGTGCATTTTTTAAAAACACTATCATACAGAGAGAACACTGCATAATTTCAGTTGCGTAGTCAATTTCCAGGTTTTACTTGCTCTCACATTATGTACTCAGTGTAGTTGGAAGGTTATTTACAGTCTGATGCCAAAATGATATATTAATTGTCTTTGTCTGCTGCTGACACAAATCTCTAAGTACGATATGTACAGTAAAGTTCAACTTCAGTGTGTTTGCCATCTATATCATTTAGCCCTTAATAAAAGGATTTGATAGGGTAGATACGGAGAAACTGTTTCCTCTGGAGGAATCAAGAGCAAGGGGACATAATAAAATTAGAGCTCGGCCATTCAAGAGCAAAATCAGATTTCTACCACCATTTTTTGCACAAAGGTTGGTAGAAATTTGGAACCCTTCCCCCAAAAGGCTGTGGATGCGAGAGGAATTGGAACTTTCAAGACTGAGATCGACAGATTTTTGTTAGGTAAGGATACCAAAGGATATGGAGTTGAGATACAGATCAGCCATGATCTAATTGAATGACGGAGCAGGCTCAAGGGGCTGAATGGCCTACTCCTGTTCCTAATATTCCTATGTTCCAACTAAATGTATGGCTTTCTATGCCTTTTGCTTGAAAAGTAAAATTTAGTACCATTTCTCATGTTTCACTCTTCTAATTTCTTATTCTACAGATTTGTGATTTTCTTTTGCTGCTTTTCGGTAATATTCAAATTTCACAAAATTAGTGTTATCGGAAGTTACTTTTTTTTCATTCGTTCATGGGATGTGGGCGTCGCTGGTGAGGCCAGCATTTATTGCCTATCCCCAATTGCCCCTGAGAAGGTGGTGGTGAGCCGCCTTCTTGAACCGCTGCAGTCCGTGTGGTGAAGGTTCTCCCGCAGTGCTGTTAGAAAGGGAGTTCCAGGATTTTGACCCAGCGACAATGAAGGAACGGCGATATATTTCCAAGTCGGGATGGTGTATGATTTAGAGGGGAATATGCAGGTGGTGTTCCCATGTGCCTGCTGCCCTTGTCGTTCTACATGGTAGAGGTCGCGGGTTTGGGAGATGCTGTTGAAGAAGCCTTGGCGAGTTGCTGCAGTCCATCCTGTGGATGGTACACACTGCAGCCACTGTGTGCTGGTGGTGAAGGGAGTGAATGTTTAGGGTGGTGGATGGGGTGCCAATCAAGCGGGCTGCTATGTCCTAGATGGTGTCAAACTTCTTGAGTGTTGTTGGAGCTGCACTCGTCCAGACAAGTGGAGAGTATTCCATCACACTCCTGACTTGTGCCTTGTAAATGGCGGAAAGGCTTTGGGGAGTCGGGAGGTGAGTCACTCGCCACAGAATACCCAGCTTCTGACCTGCTCTTGTAGCTACAGTATTTATGTGGCTGGTCCAGTTAAGTTTCTGGTCAATGGTGACCCCAAAGATGTTGATGGTGGGGGATTCGGCAATGGTAATGCCGTTGAATGTCACGGGGAGGTGGTTAGATTCTCTCTTGTTGGAGATGGTCATTGCCTGGCACTTGTCTGTCGCGAATGTTACTTGCCACTTATGCGCCCAAGCCTGGATGTCATCCAGGTCTTGCTGCATGCGGGCACGGACTGCTTCATCACCTGAGGGGTTGCAAACGGAACTGAACGCTGTGCAATCATCAGCGAACATCCCCATTTCTGACCTTATGATGGAGGGAAGGTCATTGATGAAGCAGCTGAAGATGGTTAGACCTAGGACACTGCCCTGAGGAACTCCTGCAGCAATGTCCTGGGGCTGAGATGACTGACCTCCAACAACCACTACCACCTTCCTTTTGTGCTCGGTATGACTCCAGCCACTGGAGAGTTTTCCCCCTGATTCCCATTGACTTCAATTTTACTCGGGCTCCTTGGTGCCACACTCGATCAAATGCTGCCTTGATGTCAAGGGCAGTCACTCTCACCTCACCTCTGGAATTCAGCTCTTTTGTCCATGTTTGGACCAAGCTGTAATGAAGTCTGGAACCGAGTGGTCCTGGTGGAACCCAAACTGAGCATCGGTGAGCAGGTTATTGGTGAGTAAGTGTCGCTTGATAGCACTGTCGACAACACTTTCCATCACTTTGCTGATGATTGAGAGTAGACTGATGGGGCGGTAATTGGCCGGATGGATTTGTCCTGCTTTTTGCGGACAGGACATACCTGGGCAATTTTCCACATTGTCGGGTAGTGTTGTAGCTGCACTGGAACAGTTTGGCTAGAGGTGCAGCTAGTTCTGGAACACAAGTCTTCAGCACAACAGCCGAGATGTTGTCGGGGTCCATAGTCTTTGCTGTATCCAGTGCACTCAGCCGTTTCTTGATATCATGTGGAGTGAATCGAATTGGCTGAAGACTGGCTTCTGTGATGGTGGGGATATCGGGAGGAGGTAGAGATGGATCATCCACTCAGCACTTCTGGCTGAAGATGGTTGTCAGCCTTGTCTTTTGCACTCACACGCTGGACTCCACCATCATTGAGGATGGGGATGTTTACAGAGCCTCCTTCCTCCCGTTAGTTGATTAATTGTCCACCACCATTCACAACTGGATGTGGCTGGACTGCAGAGCTTTGATTTGAGCTGTTGGTTGTGGAATCGCTTAGCTCTGTCTATAGCATGTTGCTTCCGCTGTTTAGCATGCATGTAGTCCTGTGTTGTAGCTTCACCAGGTTGGCACCTCATTTTTAGGTACGCCTGGTGCTGCTCCTGGCATGCTCTTCTACACTTGTTGGTAATGGTAGAGTGAGGAATATGCCGGGCCATGAGGTTACAGATTGTGCTGGAATACAATTTTGCCGCTGCTGATGGTCCACAGCGCCTCATGGATGCCCAGTTTTGAGCTGCTAGATCTGTTCTGAATCTATCCCATTTAGCACGGTGATAGTGCCACACAACACGTTGGATGGTGTTCTCAGTGCAAAGACGGAACTTCATCTCCACGAGGACTGTGCAGTGGTCACTGCTATCAATACTGTCATGGACAGATGCATCTTCGACAGGTAGATTGGTGAGGATGTGGTCAAGTTGATTTTTCCCTTGTGTTGGTTCGCTCACCACCTGCCGCAGGCCCAGTCTGGCAGCTATGTCCTTCAGGACTCGGCCAGATCGGTCAGTCGTGGTGCTACCAAGCCATTCTTGGTGATGGACATTGAAATCCCCCACTCAGTGTACATTTTGTGCCCTTGCTACCCTCAGTGCTTCCTCCAATTGCTGCTCAAAATGGAGGTGTACTGATTCATCAGCTGAGGGAGGGCAGTAGGTGGTAATCAGCAGGAGGTTTCCTTGCCCATGTTTGTCCTGATGCCATGAGATTTCATGGGGTCCGGAGTCAATGTTGAGGACTCCCAGGGCCACTCCCTCCTGACTGTATATCACTGTACATCCGCCTCTGGTGGGTCTGGTGATGGAAGAGTCTGGGACGTTGGCTGAAAGGTATCATTCTGTGAGTGTGGCTATGTCAGGCTGTTGCTTGGCAGGTCTGTGGGACAGCTGTCCCAATTTTGGCACAAGTGCCCAGATGTTCGTGAGGACGACTTTGCAGGGTCAACTGGACTTGGTTTGCCTTTGTCGTGTCCAGTACCTTGTGGTCCGATGCACGGGGGTCCGTCCGGTTTTATTTTTATTGTGACTTTTTTTAAAGAGAGATTGTACAACTGAGTTGCTTGCTCGGCCATTTCAGAGGGCAATTAAGAATCAATCACATTTCTGTGTGTTTCGAGTCACATATAGGCCAGACCGGGTAAGGATGGCAGGTTTCCTAGTGAACCAGATGGATTTTTAACAACAATCCGGTAGTTTCATGGCCAACATTACTGATACTAGTTTTTTTTTAACTCCAGATTTAATTTTAATTAATTGAATTTAAATTCCCCAGCTGCCATGGCGGGATTTGAACTCATGATTCCGGGTTATTAGTCCAGGCCTCTGGATTACTAGTCCAGTAACATAACCACTATGCTACCATACCCAGATGTTACTGCATCCTCGATTAGATGTGTTAATGATGAAGGCTACACTTGAAATGTTGTAGCCTGTCTTTTCTCTCTACCAATGCTGACTGATCTGTGTATTTCCAGCATTTTATGTTTTTATTTCAGATTTCCAGCATTTCCAGTTTTTCTTTTTTAATCTAATAAAATGATCGCCTTGGGATTCTCTGCTTCTAGACCCTGACTTAACCAAACTCCTGCTTGATGAAAGAGCACATGACATGTTCATGTCATTGCAAAGTGATTTTGGCTGCACATCAATACAAAAGTGGTATTGCAGTTTGGGAGTTAGGTCCTAATGTGGTGCTTTTTAAATGCAAGCCTTTGTTTTCTGTGCTGCAACACAACAGTTTTGTTTCTGGAAGGCAGTTTGTGGAAGACTTAAAGTAACACTTTGAGCAACATAACATTTGTTCACTCTAAATATCAAGTCTTTACAGCAATGAACAACAGACAATATCTTCATTTGATAGCTAGTGATTGCAGCAAATAGTGACTGACTGCAGCTCACTCCCACTTTCACAAGCATACTGGCAAACGGAAATCAAAAGTAACTTAAACAGTATTCCTAACAGAAACCAATGGGACTGCTCACCAGCATGCACCCCAACTCTAAAGCAATGACACACGTGGCAGGGGCGGAGCAAATTGAGCCAGTTCCTCCTCATTGGGAACTAGGAACTTTTTTAGGGGCAGTGGGTCAGATGATGTGCTGAAGTGGGCCTCATTTGGCCTGTGGGCCGCCAGATGTTCACTGCAGCTGTAGGATATAGGCTAAATCTGTAAGTTTTCTATCTTGAGGTTACTTTTTATTTAATTAATGTAATTTTAATTTCTATTAAAATTAAGAGGATGTCAGTGTCACAAAAAACAACCTGCAAAGAACAACTGAGATTGTTTGTCTTTAAATACATGTTTTTTTTTTAATGGGAAATGGCAAGACATGTAGGCACATAAAATATGATCTGCAATTCTGATAATTGTAGATGTGCTTAGGGCGTGGTATTGCCAGAGCTAAGGTCATGAGAAGCGAAGTGGTGCTGACAGCACCTTTATCGGTCTTTTTGAATACTAGCAGTCAGTGGTGTCTGCTGTGGTTTCTCAATCTTTCCTTCCTCCTACAATTTACAGGTCTTTAAAGCCAAAGATTTGGAATCTCCTGATTTGCCTCATTTTCCATTCTACTCTTTGTGACTTCAGTGGTGATCTTGCAATGTGGACTTTTGTCCTTCATCGAGGTTTATTCACAAAAAAAAATGAAGTTTCTGTGTAGCATGAATGCGGTTGTTGCACTTTATTCTTTGTTGTTGAAGCATTTTTCTGTCCTTTGAATGCTGCAGTGCCAACATCTGATTTCTGCTACCAATTACAAACCTGGTTGGCCAATTATTGGCTCTGTTCCTGTTGGAGTGAATTGGATCATACTTAACTGGCCAAAAGGTAAACTTTGGACAGGAAGGATATGGCAGTCTCCTGAATCATTTGCATGCCTTTTATGCCTCAGAAAGCACAATTTCTAGTTGTTCCAGAATCAGCAGAGGAAACTCTGAAGACCATTTTAGTTAATCCCTCCATTGAAATATGTTCAGAGTTCCTGCACAGATTTGAAGCTTGCTTGAACCATCAAGTCTGCAAGATAAGAAAAAGATGAGGCACCTTATCACAATGATTCAAAGCTCTTCACATACAGTGATATTTTTTTAAATGTTCATTATATACAAGATATATTTTGCATTTTTTTATTTGCTCTTGGGATGTGGGCAGTGCTGGCAAGGCAGTATTTAATGCCCGTTCCTAGTTGACCTGAGGACATTAAAAGTCAACCATGTAGTGTGGGACTGGAGCTAGTCTGAAAAACAATCGTTCACCACTACTCTCCAGTCCCACACTACATTAAAAGTCAACCATGTAGTGTGGGACTGGAGCTAGTCTGAAAAACAATCGTTCACCACTACTCTCCAGTCCCACACTACATTAAAAGTCAACCATATAATGTGGTACTGGAGAATAGTGGTGAACGATTGTTTTTCAGACTGGAGGGAAATATATAGTGGTGTTCCCCAGGGGTCAGTATTAGGACCACTGCTCTTTTTGATATATATTAATGACCTGGACTTGGGTATAGAGGGTATAATTTCAAAGTTTGCAGATGACACGAAACTTGGAAATGTCGTAAACAATGTGGAGGATGGTATCAGACTTCAGAAGGACATAGACAGACTGGTGAAATGGGCAGACATGTGGCAGATGAAATTTAATGCAAGGAAGTGTAAAGTGATGCATTTTGGTAGGAAGAATGAGGAGAGGCAATATAAACTAAATAGTATAATTTTAAAGGGGGTGCGGGAACAGCGATATCCAGGGATGTATGTACACAAATCTTTGAAGGTGGCAGGACTAGTTGAGAAGGCGGTTAAGAAAGCATATGGGATCCTGTGCTTTATTAAAAGCAAGGAAGTTATGCTAAACCTTTTTTAAAACACTGGTTAGGTCTTAGCTAGAGCATTGTGTTCAATTCTGGGGACCACACTTTAGGAAGGATATTAAGGCTTAGAGAGGGCCCAGAAGAGATTTACTAAAATGGTGGCAAGGATGAGGGATTTCAGTTATGTGGAGAGATTGGAGAAGCTGGGGTTGTTCTCCTTAGCACAGAGAAGGTTAAGGGGAGATTTGATAGAGGTGTTCAAAATCATGAACGGTTTTGATAGAGTAAATAAGGAGAAACTGTTCCCAGTGGTAGAAGGGTTGGTGACCAGAGGACACAGATTTAAGGTGATCAACAAAAGAGCCAGAGGCGACATGAGGAAACATTTTTTTTTTACTCAGCAAGTTGTAATACACTGGAATGCACTGCCTGAAAGGGTGGTGGAAGCAGATTCAATCGTAACTTTCAAAAAGGATTTGGATAAATACTTGAAGAGAAATTTACAGGGCGATGGGGAAAGAGCAGGGGAATGGGACTAATTAGATAGCTCTTTCAAAGAACCGGCACAGGCACGATGGGCCGAATGGCCTCCTCCTGTGCTGTGTGATTCTATGATATTGGACCACGTATACGTTCTCACATTACTCCATACCTTGAAGCATATTGCAAAAGATTTTGTTCAGTTAGCTAGGGCTGGTCATTACACCTATTTAATTTACTCGTGAAGAATAGATAGCTCTCAAATAGAATATGCTTTGCTTTTTAAACAAAAACCTTTCGTAAAGGAAAGTCCACTTTGAGTATGTCCAATATGATCTTGACAACACATGCTAATCAGACCTAGAAATGAGCACTGGAGCAGTGCAGAGATGAACCATTGTGAGAGTTTTGAGTTATGAAGAAAGACTGGATAAAATTGGAGTTTTCAGACTGGAAAAGAGGTGTCTGAGAGGTGATCTAATAGAGGTAGATAAGACTGTTAGGGGTATAGGAAAAATCTAACCTGGCATGTTACTTAAACTGCGAGAAACAGGCTTGCATTAGTAAAAGGTAATTTTAGGACTGATATCAGGGAATTCTTCTTCATACAAAGAGTTGTAAAATGAGTCGCTGCTGTAGTTCAGCTTACATCTTCGTGGCCATGTTTTTTAAACCACAGATTTTTTTGGAATGTAAATATTTCTGGCAGAAATTATTTTTATAATAAAAGAACATGTCTGTTACAACTGGAACAGCTAAAAACAAATCCCCAAGCAAAGATTCCAAGACAAAGATATATAGAGTAAGTAATACTTGATTTTTAAAAACCTCAAATAGCGGTTGACTGCACACTGTGCCCTAAATTATCCTTGTTAGACTATCCTGTGCAGATGTTTCAATTGTTCGATGCTACAGCTTGACGTTAGGATTTAACATTTTGAACGTTTAAGGCCATATGATGACATTTGACCAACCACAAGATGTCTTGTTGTGCTTGGTAACTAAAATAGTTTAGCATTTCTGGCTCTCATTTCAAGTGCATGGTGGCAAGGAGGGGGATTCTTTTCACAGATTGGAAATAAGTACTTTATTGAATTGTGTGATGGCAAGATCGAGATATTACTCTCATTTTGTTACGATAATAACTGGAAATAGGAGACGAGGGTGGAAATTACAGTAGCATGTGCTATACATCTTCCTTGAGACATTTTCGCGAGCAATGTATGGGAAAATGACTAACAATTCATCATGAATTATAAAGTTGACTTTAGACTTCAAGGTATACCAGAATATCAACAGTTGTAGGCACCAAACTTGATATTTTTTTTGTGCTTCAGCTATTGGAAAAGAGCAGGGGAGTGGGACTAATTGGATAGCTCTTTCTAAGAGCTAGTACAGGCAAAATGGGCCGAATGGCGGCCTCCTGTGCTGTAAAATTCTATGATTTTGTTTTTGTAGCATCTCTAGTTTTTCTGCTTTCTCATTGGTGCTCTGTCTGTGTATTTGTTTGTTTTAACATTCTAATGGGTTATTTTTTGCCAAGAAATATTCCGCCACCATGATAAACCCCACCCAGTTTCAAATTCTGAGGATACTATTGATACTAAGAAAGTGATTAATTCTGTCAAATACCTTGTGACAGCTTTCAACAGAGTGATAAGTACATTAATTTCTTTCTTTGTATGGCGGTTGAAGTTCCTATCCCATAAGAGAGGTTATTTTCTAAGTACTGATTTATAGAGATGCATTGCGCACTCCTCACATTTTTTGGGGTTCACTCACTGAATGACTTATTTTTTTTAAATGATTGTGCGACTTTATTTTTCATGTTGTCGAGAAAACCTGAATATTAAGTAGATACTAGGGGCCCGATATTACCAGGGCGGCGGGTTCGCAGCGGGGGGGCGATTGGGCATGTGGGTAATGCGCCCGGTGAAATCAGTCTGCCCCGCGAGCAATCGCAGGCTAATTGGATCCACTTACCTCTTGTTCCGGGTTCCCCGCTGCTAAGCTGCACGGTGGGCGGACTGCGCATACGCAGTAAGGTCTGTCAGCTGGAGGAGCTCTATTTAAAGGGGCAGTCCTCCACTGACTGATGCTGCAAGAAATAGGAAAAAGTACAGCATGGAGCAGCCCAGGGGGAAGGCTGCTCCCAGGTTTAATGATGCCTCACTCCAGGTATCATTGGATGGGGTGAGGAGGAGGGGGAGGACAGAGATCTTCCCCCCGGCGGGCGGGAGGAAGCGGCTTCCCTCTGCCAGCAAGAAGGCCTGGCTCGAGGTGGCAGAGGAGGTCACCTGCACCACCAACATATCGTGCACCTGCATACAGTGCAGGAGGCACTGCAATGACCTAAGTAGGTCAGCCAAAGTGAGTACACTTACTCATTCCCCTACACTCCGTCTGCCACATCACCGCCCCCACCCCACATCTCCTTCTGCACTGTCAACACTACTCTGTCACATCACCCCTCACACCCACTCAAACCTCATCCTCATCTTACCTGCACTTACCCACCTCGCCAGTACTCATCCCGCCACTACCACTCAACCCAATCCTCATATAATCTCATGGCTCTATCTCATACTCACCCTCTCATGCATCTCTTTCACAGTCAGCCTCACTCAACCTGCCACTACCTGTGCTGCAGCCACAGGGCATGCATCACATATGTGCAGTGGGCAGTGTAAGGCAAACGTGTCGTGAGCATGAAGGGGATGCACAAGGGTGTTTGAGGGTTTGTCATGGTTTTTACTTATATTTAATTTCTGACCAACTCACATTACATATTATATTGGCACCACTACGGCCACGTCTTTGCGAATCTTGTCTGGTTTGTGCAATAATGCCCTTTCCTGAGGATCACAATGATGACCCACAACTGATGCCACCCATTGTGTCACTGCAGAGTGGGTGTAGGTGTATATGCAGGGCTGTTTTGTGCAGACGACTGAGAGACGTCGGCGATGTCCCCGGTGGCACCCTGGAAGGATGTGGAGGAGACGATGTTGAGGGCAGTGGTGACTTTGACAGCGACAGGTAAGAAGATGGTGCTCAGGCCAGCCGGGAGCAGCTCGGCATGAAGGAGGCTGCAGATGTCCACGACTACGTCGAGTGACTCTGAGCCTCCATGTGCACTGCTGCTCAGAGAGGTCCAGGAAGCTGAGCCTCGGTCTGTGGACCCTGTTGCGAGGGTAGTGCCCTCTGCGACGCATCTCTCTCTGCGGTTGCCCTCCCTCCTGCTGTGCAGGTGGATGTGTCACAGCACTGTGTTGTGGAGCTCCACGTGTCAGAGGTGGACAGCGTGGCCGGCGAGGCTGGTGATGCTGTTCGCCCTCCGAGGAGGTCATGACTTCAGCTACGGCGGCCCCCATCCGGAAGATGTACATCTGAGGGGGTCTGCAAGGTTGGTACATGTGTCTGGACACCGGGGTAAGTGTGCAAGTTGGTGAATTTGATTGTTAGGAGGAGGGTGGTGGAGGCCAAACTTTGTCTAAAGTGACAGAGTGGCCTCCTGCAATGAGTGAGGGTCTGTCCCCCCACCAAACCTGTCAAATGGACCTTTGCAGCTGCCACAGGCTGATGGTTGCAACACGTCCATTTGAACTGGGAGTGTTTCCCCCAGTACGGGAAACAGTCCCAGTTGTATGTAAAATCCCAACCCTCCTAAAATATCTCGTTAATCAGGTCTGTAAACGACCTGAAATACCAAAATGAATAGCTTAAGTGGCACCCCGCTGGCTTCAATTGCCGACAGGAGTCCCACATTCGGGAGCTGCGCGCACATGTCAGCGCGTCTGTGGGAAACACGGAAGTGGGTGGGTTGGAGCCGGGCTCCCGACCCGCCCAGGGAATCCCCGATTTTCGAAGCCCCTCGCCAGGAACGCACCCGATCGCGGGTGCTAAAATAGAGCCCCAGGTCACTCTGTTCCTGTGGTTGCGTCTTGGTTAACTGCAGACCCGGTCACAATATACTTCTGCCAACATGTATGTTTATGATATATTTCTATAATATGATTAACTTTGTCAATCCTTTTGTTTTTCTTATAATATCTTATTTTACAAGTATTGAGTGAGGAACGGGCTAAGCAGAGTTAGAGTTTTGCTATGTGAGGAAACTGTTAGGAGCAGAGCTAGATAGTCATTTACCTAAGATGCTTTTGTAATTGTCTTTTCATTGAATTAGGGTAATTTACCTCCCTCACCTCCCCTCATCTTGGGCTCAATGATTCCAAGCCCTTTTCCCCTAATTTATGTTATCAGGACTTGGTATTTGAACAAAAATAATATTAAAAATCTCCTTACTTAACACTTGTTAATTTGTTTCATTTTAATTATCTCCTCGCATTTTGCAATTGCTTTTTTGTCCCCTTGTCATTTGCCATTCCCTCAGTTGAGGAGTTGGGTAAGTATTTTCTGGTTAGGCCTCTGCTGCTGTAGCTTTGTTGTGGAGAGGTGTACAAGGGTAGCCAGCGGTGACGTGCCTTCTGCTTTTTAAATTTTGGTTCTGCCTATGGAGAAATGTGTCATATCCCCTCCCCCCACCAATATAGCAAAGATTGGGAAATTGTGAGCATGAACCTACATTTTATCACTCTATTTGCAATCCTCTAATAAACCAGTGTGCCTCTTTTTCAGGTTACTGTTTTGTTTCTTAGGAAATAATGAGTTTGAAGTTTATCTTCTCTCTGTTTATGCTTTGTATAATATGAGCTTTCAGTAGGAACTGAATCTTTCGATCACAAAGAAAGGAAGACTTGCATTTATTTAATGACATATGACATCTCAAATTTATGACATCTGAAAGTGCTTGACAATAAATTACTTTGAAGTGTGTGACAACTGCTGTTACGTAGCCAAACATTGGCAACCATTTTGCACATAGCAAGATCCTTCAAACAACAAAACGAATAACACATTAAAATTTTTTTTGGAGAAGCTGAAATGTTAGTTTCGACATTGGTAGAACTTCCTGCTGCACTTCGAAATGGCTCTTTGCGTAGTGCCATGGGATCTTTTAATCTCCTCCTGAACCACCAGAACAGGCAAATGGCACTTATGACAATGCAGCACTCTGAGTACTGCACAGAGCCCAGACTATGTGCTCAGGTCCTGGAGTGGAGTTGAACCCAAAATTATCTGATTCAGAGGCATGAATGCAACCAACTGAGTAGAGTATTTAATTTATTACCCCCTAAAAAGTTAAAACTTTAGAATAATATAAATCTTCAACAGGTTTTCTGTGTAGTGAAGGAGTGTTGGAATTTCTCTTTGCGATTAAGTGGGTTTGCTCTTTATACACATGAAGCTTGGAAGTAATGCACTTAAGACTTGAAGTCATTAAAGTCTTTTGTACACTGCATACATTTCATGTTCAACCAAGTACCTGAAACCTTTTCTCACTAGTTTCAAGCCAGTCACAAAAAATAGGGAACAATGGGTTAATTAATGGGGGTGATTGCAAGAGGTTCCGGTGACATCATAACCCATCAAAGTGAGGCGTTATGAGTTTATTGTTCCAGTCCGCGATTACTTTCACTGCGGCTAGTTCCACCATCCTTTTTTTAATAATCTGTAACAAATGTATAATATGTTATTTCAAAATATAAAAATTACTTGGCTCGGAAGGGATATTTGTAATGGTTGGCATCAGCCAGCACACCCTGTTCACTCTATAATGTCATCCTCGTTGAAGGATAACATTTGTGAAGCTATTACTGCAATATTACAGGAATTTAATCTGTTATAGATCCCTGGGACATAATGCTGGTCTATATTATTAAAATGTTGAATTGTCCTGGTACCTTACAAACAGTTCCAATTCTCAGGAGAAAATGACCACGGCATTCTGTGCTTTTATAAGTACGCAATACAACAGTTGTATTGTGTGTGTGTGTGTGTGTGATAAATTACAAATTATTTCTTGTTTTAGTTTGCTTTGGAGAACAGCCTTTATAACTTACTTTTGCCTGTTCTACTCAAGTTAACTGGTTGTCCAAACTGCAGAGAATGTTAAGTTCAGCTTCTTCATTCAATTTTCACACCACTTGTTGATACCATGGCTAGCTTTACAGTGTCTCTTCCATAAATTTGAACCAACTGCTTCATGTTATTTCTTTGCGTCAAGAAGAAATAGTGTCTCAGCGCAGTATGATCCTTCCAGCCTCGGTGTTGTCATTAGTATCACATTGCTATAGTTTTTTTGAATTGTTTGGCAGTTCTGTCTTGAAAGAAATCATCAAACTTCTTCAGGACAGATCCTGTAGTTGAGTCTGGCAGCTTGTAATGGTGTCCAGTTGTGGCGTTGAGTGTTGACACGCGGGGGTATATTTTAACCCCAAAGAATGGGTGGGCTGGGGTCCGGTGGGCAGTGAAAATTCTCCATTTTGGAGCAGGTCCGCATCCCGGCTCCAACCCGCCGACTTCCGGGTTTGACCCAGACGCATCTGGGTGTGCGCGCGCTTCTGAAAGCCGGCGGGACGATATTTAAAGGGCCAGTTGAGGTACTTAAAGATGTTAAATTTTTGTGGTTTGAAGTTCACAAGCCATTTTAACTGCTTTTGAATGTGTCTCCTGTGGCCTCTGAAAGACACCATGGAAATGGAGGCGAGTTGCAGCCAGCACCCATTTGGATCTTTAAATCAGTGATTGACACATGAAGAAAAGGTGAGTCTTTGCAGCAGGGCAGTCAGTTCTCTGAGATAAACCTCTGGGAGTTCTTTTGCGTTTAGTCTGAGATTTCTTGGTTCACACTCAGAATTCTTGTGTTCACACATATTTACCTACATTTTGGACCCCCTCAATCTGACAGCATCAGGATGGGGGGGTGCAATGGATTTATTGTACAGTACATTTGAGGAGGAGACACAACACCATCCACGGCAGGCAAGGCATGCAGTTCTGGGAATTGCAGCTCCACAAGACAGAGGTGCGCCACAAGGACCTGCAGAAGAGCAGAGAGGGGACCAACGGAGGGACAGAGGTTGCAGGAGGCACTACCCATGTGAGACGGTCTACAGGCAGGCTGTGCTTCCTGGACTTCGCTAAGGAGCGGTGCCTACGAAGGCTCCGATTGTGTCACCAGGTGGTCACAGACACCTGCAGGCTCCTGCACGCACAGCTGCTCCCGGCTGGGCCTGGTGGAACGCATTGTCCGTCACAGTTAAAGTCACCACTGCCCTTAATTTCTTCATCTCCGGATCCTTCCAGGGTGCCACCGATGACGTCACCAGGATCTCTGTCGTCTGCACACAAGTGTAAATGACAGATCACGGATGACTTGTTTGCCAGGGCATCCGACTACGTCAACTTTCCATCGACGACATCATCCAGGCTGAGAGGGCACTGTGTTTCCACTTTCTGGCTGACTTCCCACAAGTATAGGATGCAAGTGATTGCACAGACATAGCAATCCGAGGACCTGCACATGAGCCAGGACTGTTAATCAACCAAAAGGGGCATCACTCCATCAGTGCGCAGCTGGTTTATGATCACCGGAAGATGTTTCTGCAGGCGTGTGCCAAATTCCCTGGCAGCTGCCATGATTCCTTCACTTTGCACGAATCCAACATCTTGGCGCTCTTCCACACATAAGGCAGTCTTAAGGGTTGGCTCCTTGGAGACGAGGGCTACCCCCTGCAGATGTGGCTCATGACACCTGTGAGAAACCCCACCAGCGAGGCACAGCAGTGGTATGACGACAGTCACATCACCACCAGGTCTGTCATTGAACAAGCCATAGGAATGCTCGAAATGCACTTCAGGTGCCTGAATCAATCTGGGGGATCCCTTCAGTACTCACCGGTGAGGGTGTGTAGAATAATAGTCTTGCGTTGCATCCTGCACAACAACGCTCAACAGAGAGGGTTACAGGTGGATGAGGTCCCATGCGCTCATGAAGCATCCACATCTGCCGGCAACATTGAAGAAGAGGACAAGGAGGAGGACAATGGGCAACCCATTGACAGAGCAGCGACACACCTGGCTGCTCGTGATGCCAGAACGTCACTCATATTTGATATCTCATGAGATCTGCAAAGTGAAGTTCTCAGACCACCTGGAATGACCACCAACACCAGCGCCCCCCCACCCCGTTTGCACAAAATAGTCCAACAACCACACGTATACCCATGGTAAATGCCCCCAATGGGTGGCATCAAGTCTTGCCATTCATGATGAGGCACATGCAAGGGCGCTTTCACGAAGGGACTCATCAATGGACAAGATGTGGCAATGGTGGTGACAAATATGACATTTATTGTGACTAACAAAAAGCAAAGAGAAATGAAAACCATGACATTTAGTCAGACATCCTTGTGCACACCTTGGTAATCACAAAACCTTCGCCTTCCTCTTCCTACTACTTCTACGGGTTGCATCCCCTGTGGCTTCAGCAGAGATAGAGGCAGGCAGCTCAGGTCCCTGCCCTGACTGCTGAGATGCTCTCGGCCTATGCCCTCTGGGTTTTGGCGCCTGTGAAGGCCCCACCAAAGACTGCTCCTGCACCTGTGCAGGGGCAGACTCTGCCATCGGGAGAGGGGGCAGCATTGCAGGTACCAGTTGAGGGGTTGGCGGGGGGCAACGGGTGAGACGTGGGAACCCTTTAAGTGGAATCCCCACTTCCATGCCCCCTTTCGCCATCATCCCTCTCCAGGTCCATGGTCATATCACTCCTACCACTCTGCTGGACAACAGCTTGGAGGACATCTGTGATGCCTTGTAAGGCCACTGCTAAAGTATCTGTCTGCCTGTTTAAGGCGGCAGAATGTTGGTCACCTGAGTCCGCACGGCCGCTGTTGGGGCTTGACAGGACTCATTTGTAAGCTGTGCTTGAAGCTCAATGGAGGCTGCCATTCTCTCCATTGCAGACATTCCCACA